>NC_138769.1:179332261-179932261 GCF_965119305.1 Pelophylax lessonae | reverse complement strand
GGTGCCAGACAGCCATCCAACACAGGGTGCCAGCCAGCCAGTCATCCACCACAGGGTGCCGACAAGCCAGCCACCCACCACAGGGTGTCAGACAGACAGCCACCCACCACAGGGTGCCAGCCAGCCAGCCACCCATCACAGGATGCCAGCAACCCAGCCATTAAGCATTAAACAAAAATGAACATGTTTGGTACCAGATTTGTGTCAAAAATTGTCTTTATTTTTCAAAACTTTAAACGTACAAAATTACCGATATGCAATGGCCAAAATATCGGTATTGGTATGGGCCCTGAAAAAACCATATCGGTTTATCCCTAGTTAGTAAGCGTGTTGAGTAGTATTGGATCTCTATATACAGTATTTATAATTCCTTGTGTGATCGTATGTGTAAAGAATAAAGTGAAGTGGTGAGACTTGTGGAGTGACCAGTTGTTGGTATCACAAGTACTTGTAAATAAAATCAAAAATGTCTGCGCCTATCCGTGTGCAATCCAATTAATGTTTTTAAACCAAAACCTTACTTTCAAACCACAAAAATGCTATCAATATTCAATGACAAACTTTCTTGTGTACAATAAAATAAAATAAAACACATGTGAAAGTCCCAAATGACTATAGTGCAATTAGTAGTGCTTTTCTTCTTTCAAATATTTTTTTCCTTTAAATGTGCTTCTTTTATAACGCAGTTTTTCCACCTTCACCCTTGTGGATTTCAGTTAATACAATTGTGCAGTAAAAATCCACACCACCTTTCAACACTGCGCTCGCCTCCAGTTTAGACCTGTTTCCAGGTCTAAAATCTCCTTCCCCTGCTGGGGTTAATTCTAGGCTCTCAGCTGTTCAATCTCCTTCAACTCCCCTCTTTCCTTACTGAGCTGGCTTTGTCTGGACTTCCTTTCCTTCAAGCCACTCAGTATAATAGATACACTCCCATTGTGTAGTATATAAAGGTTTCACATTTATTGCATACTATCCACTTGCATTAAAACTTGAGACAGTGCGCTTTAAAAAATTATCCGACGGGGCAGCAGCTCCCGTATGCTTTCGTAGGTTCCACAAACACAGTCCTCTGTCACCCGACTCCTCCCATGTGTATTGTCCTGATCACGTGACTTCCTCAAGGACCTATTTTAGACCTGGAAACAGGTCTAAACTGGAAGTGAGTACAGTGGTGAAAGGTGGTGGGAGTTACTGCACAACTGTATTAACTGAAATCCACAAGGGTGAAGGTGGAAAAACTGTGGGATATGAGAAGCACATTTAAAGGGAAAAATATTTGAAAGAAGAAAAGCCCTACTAATTGAACTATAGTAATTTGGGAATGTCACATTTTTTTTATTTTATTGTACACTAGAAAGTTTGTCACTGAATATTGATAGCAGTTTTGTGGTTTGAAAGTAAGGTTTTGGTTTAAAAACATTAATTCAATTTAACATGGATAAGCGCAGCCAACATTTTTGATTTGATTTTGTTTGCAGTTGTGGGAACACAATTATTTGGTTGCAGCCATCAGCCACAAGTTAGAAGTGAGAGGCACAATAGGTTAGGGATAATTCACACCTGTTTATAAGGTATCACAAGTAAATTCAAGTGAGAAGCACCAGAAGAATTCCAGTACAGTATATTTCCAATAAAAATACATAAAATAAATGGAACTAGAAAGGATTCAATTCTTTACAGTGGAATTACGGACACCCCCAGCCAAGACTTTTCATTTTTTTAGAAATATTTTTGGTTTGGGCTTGGCATTCAAACTTCTACAAAGTTTGACAAACTCTGCTCAAAGTGAACCCAAGGCAGTTCAGCTCATCACTAGTAGACACAGGAATGTTTAGACACTGAGGAGAAATTGAAGGAAAAGGGTAGATTATATAGAGTAATGCTTTGGCCCAATGAACATTTCATGTTTCTTGCAAGAAAGCAGATCCTAACTTTTATGAAATAAAACAGTCTCGTTCTGAAATGATCATATCATCATGCCAGTTCAGAAAACGTATGATCTGATGCCAAACTGTATCTCTGTGAATGACAATAGCAAAAAACAAAGGACCTCTCTGAAAAGCTGTATATATGGTAATGTGGTAAGATATAGTGACAATTTACCACCAGCCTTAGTCCGTAGACTCACTGAATTAAATAATGCCATCCAAGCAACTTAACCAAACAATGAAAAAAAACTAAAAGGATTGTTACACCAAGCTGTATATTACAAGAAACTAGGTGTATATTACAAGAGACTTTATTAACCAACCATTAAGTTATCAAAATAGAATATGGCATAAAAACCCACACCTCCACCACGCCAACATTAAAATGACAACATTGTCAAGGGCAGCAGCCCCCTATCCAATGGGAGATCTATGGTAGTGACATGTTGTAAGGGGTTATTATCCAGAATGACTATTTTTCAATTTTACAGTTGGGGCAGTGATACTAGTTAATGACGTGTTTCTCCCCCATTGCCCAGTCACTTCCACAGAGCTTTATTTTCTATATATACTTTTTGTTGTTGGTGGGCTAGTGTGCATGCCATGTAAGCAGCTGCTGCCGCTACTTGACAACGTTTTCATTTTCATTTTTGAGTAGAGAACATATGTGATTTTATGGCTGCTTCTGTTTTGATAACTTAATGTTGGTTAATAAATCCTTTTGTAATTTATGCTGCTTGATCCTGAGTTTAAAAATCCTTCTGGGTTTCTTTCTGGCTGGGTTTTTTTTTTTTTTTTTGCCATATCTCTGCAGACTTTGAGGCAGATCCATATGGTTAGGCAAAATTCAAGGTTGGCAAATTCAAAGACTAATGGATTTTTACCTTTACGTAGCATAAAGGTATCATATTGAACGCAGAGACAACTATTTAGAAATATAGATTATTGGTTGATTAGTTTAGTAACTTTCATCATTTATAAAACTAAACTTGTCAGAATTGTTGTTTAAATTGTGCTCTTTTTATAAAATTATTAAAGCAAAAAAATGTGCGTGCATCTGCTTTTTCTACTGTATAGCCAGCCCTATATATTTAATATCATACTTTATATAACAAAAAAAAAAAAGTATTGCCTTGATTTAAATCACTGGTGAAAGCAACAGCACCAGTAATGTAAAATCCTCTTGATTTAATCATATAATTCCATGCAGCCTCACATATAAGTGGAGGAGCACAAAGCCACAAGCATTTTTGCTTGGTTTAATTCTATTTATTTCACTTTGAATAAACATTAGAGAACATGCTTCACTGCACTTAACTTATTATGCATAATGCACTGCATGACATCTTTAGAGGTTAGCCCCAGGACATACTTAAGGTCAAATAATCATCTGCCTTTAAGAGAACAGAGTTTAGTTTAAATGGCACTTATATGCACATTAACTGTATTTCAGAAACCCATATACTCTACATTATATAGTTCTTATAGTGTTGTTCTCCTCTAATTTGGATAAATGATTTTAATGAAGCTTAACAGACTAGGCCTAAAAGCTCACGAGTTCTGTGATTTTTAGGTGTTGTTAACCATGAGAAAAATAATTAATTTTAGCCAATGGAAAATCCCGAAAAGTTCAGAGGGTTCAGGGCTTGTTCTAAATGCTTTAGACACATACCCATAAAGGGAATGTTTTCAAAACAGTTGAATAATTTTAGACTAGCACCCTAAAGGCAACATGCAATTTGCTTTAAGAATAGATCAAGGCAGTTAAGACTTGTTAAGAAATCACAAACAACATTCCAATACAAACAAACTGCCTAAAATGCCAGGCAATGCACAGAAAATAATAAGCACACATTTAGGTAAGAAAAATCCCATGAGTATTTTTTGACTACTACTGACTTCAAATTATATTTCCAGGAAAATAGTTTTTAAGTAGCTTTAGCATCCAAGATATATTTGTATTTTTAGTGCATGCATGATGAAAAATGTGCAATACTTTCAGGTTATTTTTATTATATCTCACAGAGATCACAATACTCCCCCGACTTCAGGTGTTTTCCTATCAGATAGATGATGTCATGTTTGGCATTATCCAGGGTCATCATCTACAACTTTGTACTTCTGGAATGAGTTGCTGGCTCAGAGGTGACAGGCCCATAAATGATGGTGCCTGTAAAGTTATTAGCTGCTATCACAATCCCATGACACAGCACAGCCACAGCTACAAAGTTACAATGTTACTGTCTAATTGAACCATGGGTGAGCTGAATGGAGAAAAGTGTCCTCATGCCTGCAGTAGACTAGTGAAAAAAATATATTATTTCTTATAAATGAGATTTTAAAGGTACCACACAAAAGTAGAGCAGAAGTGAACACTACTCATACAATACAATAAAAATAGACAGTCCGGACACACTCATAGTGATAACGCCTCCATCCCTAAATCATTTACATACAGAAAGGGAAGAATGCCCTGGGACTTTAGATGAGGCGAACACAGGTGGCCACTCAATGAAGTAAATGTAATCTCAATTTAATGATTAGTATCAAAAATTTTTTTTTTTTTTTTACATCATGTAACATGGTACATAAAATGTTAACCAAGCCAAACAAAGTATAGGCACAAATATAGTACATGCTTGAAGTTAGTAACTGTACTGTTGCATGGTTGTAAACAGGCATCTTAAAAACTTTGACGCGTTTCCCGAGCAAACTGCTCGCTTCTTTAGAAATGGATGCACACATGCATGTCTGTGAAAAAACATATGCAGAAATAGTATTGTAACAACAATCCAAAAATTAGTTATTGATGATGTTTGCAGGATACAAATCCCATGAAGGATCCCAAGTCAGGGATCCATACTTACCAGTTGGCCGGGACTGGACAGCGAAGAGAAACTGAACTCCAGTGGCAGCATTAACGCCTGAACCGGGAGCTGATGGAAAGGGACCCAAAACCACCCAGCCGGGAGAGGATGAGGGACAGGGAAATGGTGTAGGTGTGTAGAGTAGGGTGCCAGATGTCCATGATCACTGACTAAAATAAATATATGTAGGTTATAGCAATGTAAGAATCAACTGCATCATAAATATAAATATGTATTGAATGTACAGTAACAAGGATGAAAATACGAGGGCTGATGCAGGGATCAGGGGAGGAAATGCACCAAAAAGTGAAACAAAATACTAGGTATGAGCAGTGTGTAAAGCAAAGTGAAGACAAAAAAAAAATATTGGGAAAAACAAAAAATACCGATTGGAAGAGATAGATATTGTACCGTGTGTGGTGCAAACAAAAGGAGGGATCAAGGAAAGCAGTGGTGCAGAAATAAATAAATCTGAAATTCCATCTAAAAAGGTATTTTCGTCAAATGTGATCTTTGCCCATGTTTTTGTGGGTAATTATTACATCTCATCCATCTTTAACTTCCTCAGGAAGAATAACTAATACAATTGATAAAACTCTTACTTAGGCATAATTGCGAGGCTTCTATTTTCTGAACTCTTTATCTTCCTAATTCCTTGATTCCTTATTTTCTTGTAAATTGTTGGGTAGTAGTCTCAAAAAACATTGAACGTACTTAAGGTGGGCAGGGTTGTCTATCTCCCCGACACAGTTTTCTCCCAGAGGCTGGGGAGGCTGACGAAACCTTTACCTTTATCTTATACCATCTACCAACCAAAACCTATAATGTTTATACTGTTCACCTTTGATATCATCCAATTATGACATAAGTATTTACCCAAGTGTTTCCTTATATGCAATTTCTTACTGTACAAGAGACTGTGTTTATTTACAACTGTTATTTGTGAAAAGTTTTCAATAAAAACATTGAACGATAAAACATACTCACAAGCTAAATAGTTAAAATCGTATGTAGATTCAAACGAAAAACTGAGTAGAGGAAAGAATGTTTCCAACCAACACAATGTGCTAAGCATGGCGATGTCATGTGACTCAGCACCTCCTGATGCGTTTAGTCATCATAGACATCATCAGGGGTGTGGCTACCTAGTGCGTGGGTCGCTATTTATATATATAGTAAAAGCCGAAAATGTGTTATCTCAAAGAGCCCTTTTGGAACTAATTACTAAAATGCTTTATTTGACTACTTTTGATCGAGTAGTTCAACATTTGGGGTAGGGGTCACTGTGTGCCCGCCCCTATTGGTGGCGGCTTTTCATTACCGCCTGTTGTATGGAACAACAGTCACTGGATCCCTATGTTTGAACCTTTTATCTCTTAATGTTATGGACTTCACTCAACTTTAAAGCGCTGCACTTATTTTATTTAGGTATACCTGGACATAACATTTATTATCTGCCACCTTTATTGTTGTTAGTTGTTGGTGCCTAGAATTGGGCAGAACACCTCCCTGTTCGGTTCGCACCAGAACTCCCAAACATGTAAAAAGTTTGGACCTGAGTCGCAAACTCTATTAAAGTCTATGGGACCCAAACTTGAAAAAGTACCCATTTTTGAAGGCTTATATGTAAGTTATTGGCAATAAAAAGGGCATCGGGGTCTGGGTAGTGCCCTGGGGAACATGTATCAATGCTAATTTGTTTTTAAAAAAAGATAGTTTTTACAGGAGCAGTGATTTTAATGATGCTTAAAGTGAAACAATAAAATTGAAAAAAAGACCCTTTAAATATAGTGCCTGGGGTGTCCCGTTAGTCTGCCTGTAAAGTGGGACATCTGCACCATGTATAGAATCTGCTGAAGCAAAACTGACATTTATAAAAAAAAAGAAAATGACATACAATACCATTTCCGGCAATACAAAAATATAAAAAAAAAACATTGTGGGAGCGCCCCCCCCCCCAACCCATACCAGGCCTTTTGGGACTGGCATGGATTTTAAGGGGAACCCCATGGCAAAATAAAAAAAAAATGCAGTGGAGTCTCCCTCAAAATTCATACCAGAGCTATATCCAAGGATGCAGCCTGGCAGATCAGGAAAGGGGGGGTTGAGCGAGCAGCCCCTCTCCTGAACCACACCAGGCCATATGACCTCAACATGGGGAGTGCTTTGGGGCAGGGGGCTCTGCCCCCCCCAGTCCAAAGCACCTTGTCCCCATGTTGATGGGGACAAGGGCCTCTTCCTGTCAACCCTGGACTGTGGTTGTGAGGGTCTGCTGGCAGAGGGGTTATTGGAATCTGGTAGCCCCCTTTAACAAGGGGGCTGAGGGTATCGTAATTGAAAATGGATCTGCATTGCGGGACAAATTATTATTTTTTTAGATAAAGGAATTGTCAAAAACTGTGTGTTTCTTTTTGACACTGGGATCTAGGGGCCCTCTTGTTAAAGGGGTTTCTAGATTATTATAAGCCCCATGCGCACAGACACTCTCAACCACAGCCCAGGGTTGTGCAGAAGAGGCACTTGTCCCTGTCAACATTGGGACAAGGTGCTTTGGGCTTGGGGGGGCAGAGGCTCCCTGCCAAACAGCATTCCCCCATGTGGCCTGGTAGGGTTCAGGAAGGGGGGTGCATGCTCGCCCCCTTCCCCCTTTTTCTGGCCTGACTGGCTGCATGCTCAGATAAGGTATGGATTTTTTTTGGGGGGGGGGGAACCACGCCATTTTTTATAATCTTGGCATGGGGGTTCCCCTTAAAATACATACCAGAACTAAGGCTGGTATGGATTTTTTTTGGGGGGGGGCTCACACCATTTTTTTAAATTTTGGCATGGGATTCCCCTTAAAATCCATACCCGATTTAGGGGGCCTTATATGGATTAAGGGGGGGACCCCCACCCTGTTTTTTTAACATTTTTCTATTGCTGGCAGTGTTTTGGTTTTTCATTTAACTGTTAGCAGGGAAGCCTGTTGACAGCTGATGACTCATCATTTCTTAAGGATGCCGCAGGGGGCTTCCCTTCCCTGATTAAACAAAGCTTTGCCAAATCAGGGCTTAAAATGCACTGTGCATTTTGGGGCACTCAGCGGGTGAACATCCTGCTGCGTGCTCCAAAATTTGGGTGTTCACCAAACGGATGAACAGGCAATGTTCGGTTCAAAATTTTCCTTGACTCTAACTGCTCGCCCAACTCTATTGGTGCCCATAAACTTCAGTACCTCTCTCATATAAATATAATTAATTGGCGCAGTTGCATATATTTTTTTAAAATATACCTATATATTATACTGTACACTGTAATATATAGTATATTAGTAATTAATGGTGGGGTGTAATGAACTTCGAAGAATGCAAGAGCCAGACAAATAACAACAATATAAATGACAGGTAATAAATGTTATGTAGAAGCATACCAGTCCAAGAGTTTGGTGTACACAAGGAATAGTCAAAATTATCTGGAATTTTATTATTTTAAGGTTATAACTTTTTTTTTGGCTGTGGCTTATCCTGTTTTGTCAACCCAAGGAGGGGGCTTTTAGACATTGGATAGCAACACTTATTTTTTTTTTTACCAATAGTTTTTAAAAAAAAATGTTTCTCATCAGATAGCAGCACCTTTAATTATGTCTTATATTGGATGTTGTATGAATTTTTGAGGGTTATACTCATATTTGTTTATAAAATTCAGTATAAATCTATCCTTTTAGGAAGCAGACAGAATTGAGGATCCATCCATCTTTGCTATACTGATTGGATTCCTTTAAATATTGGACTACACAATAAGGAAACCAATGATAGTTTTTCGTTTAGTGTTATCTTTATAAATTATTAGGCTATATGTGAGGAGGTGGATAGTCAGAAGTATTTTGGTCAACCCCACAAGGGCAGTGTGGGTACATCATTTAATTGTTTTTGTTTTCAAGTTTTTAACTATTTATTTATAATTAAAATATACATTTTGCATATATTTATACTTATTTTCTGTGTGGCACCTTTATATTCCATTCATTCAATAATAGTTCTTTAATTTTAACTTCAGAGATGTGGTGCCTTGATCATCCATTACTCTGGAATTATTAATAGTATGCAGCTTACTGATGATGTCATCTCAGCCTAGGTAGTTAACTGGAGCTCAATCACTGCTTTTTAGTGATAAAAGGTACAGCATTTTAGAATAGTTATTTTGTTGCTCATTGTAACTGATCAGAATTCATTCATACAGACTTGTAGAGTTATGGAGATGACCAATAAAAGGGTAAAAAATGGGTTAGATTTTATATTCATACTGTATACGCAGATTATATACATGCATACTAGCACATTATGTGAAACTTACCTTAAAACAAAGCTGTTCCAGCGGCGTGATGTCAGCGCTGCAGGGGCTCCCATCTTCACCTGTTTTGCTTCCGAGTTCGCATACTCCGTGACTATCCGGAGCTGCAATGACGTCACTCCCATGCACATGTGCATGGGAGCCGCTGTTCATGGCACAGAGCTCTGAAGGAATAGTACGGATGGCCGTTCCATCAGAGCACATGTGTCAGTGATGTCACTGGCTGCATGTAATGTAAATATCTCCTTAACAGTGCACGTTTAAGAGATATATAAACTACCTATAGGTAAGCCTTATAATAGGCTTACCTATAGGTAAAAGGCATGTATGGAAGTATACTTCCTCTTTAAGCGTTTTCTTATGATTTCAAACCAGAACATCAACATACATTGTACTATATAGAGAATGAGTGACATATACTGAGGGTACCACTCCTGCCACATCCCTACAACGTGTATATAAAAAGACAAAGAGAGAGGGATGAGAGGATCCCACAGCTAGCTGGGGTCTCTACAGTCTCTCACATAGAAATGGGACTTTTGAGGCTAGGAGTGGATATTGATCCTGATGAAAATGAATACACCAATGATATATAAAAAATATAGCATTTATTTGTATAGGCATAAAAATCTTATATAAATATCAAAAAAGTGTAAATTCATATAGCAAATAATGCATGTACATAAGACAATACAGGTAAACCACTGGATCCCAACCAGCCTATGAGAACAAAGGCAATTTTGAAAGATAACTAATAGGTCATGATAAAATCATGATACTAGTACAAAATTATATGGGATACATCAGTGGAAAATCTGGAATCGCGACGCGTTTTGCTCATGTCGCTTCCTCAGACGATTCTTTTTACCCTTGTCCATTGAACAGACATGCTTGAGTAAGCAAAATCTTTATGTCAGAAAAAGATATCTGGTCCAGGTGGAGACGTATCACATGTAACTCCTACAGGTTTGGCCCTTGTTGGCTGCACAGCACAAATTAATGCTCAATGTCTCGAATGATCCATAGGGAATCAAAACGGTGCATCCCCCACTTAAGGAAGGAGTGCTTATTAGAAGCCAAAATTCTGTTGCCAGAGAAGTGAGCCCGGTCACTAACAATATAGCCAACCGCCTCTCCACGTGGTAGGCACGCCAGGTGTTACATGTGATACGTCTCCACCTGGACCAGATATCTTTTTCTGGCATAAAGATTTCGCTTACTCAAGCATGTCTGTTCAATGGACAAGGGTAAAAGGAATCGTCTGAGGAAGCGACATGAGCGAAACGCGTCGCGATTCCAGATTTTCCACTGATGTATCCCATATAATTTTGTACTAGTATCATGATTTTATCATGACCTATTAGTTATCTTTCAACAATTGCCTTTGTTCTCAGAGGCTGGTTGGGATCCAGTGGTTTACCTGTATTGTCTTATGTACATGCATTATTTGCTATATGAATTTACACTTTTTTGATATTTATATAAGATTTTTATGCCTATACAAATAAATGCTATATTTTTTATATATCATTGGTGTATTCATTTTCATCAGGATCAATATCCACTCCTAGCCTCAAAAGTCCCATTTATATGTGAGAGACTGTAGAGACCCCAGCTAGCTGTGGGATCCTCTCATCCCTCTCTCTTTGTCTTTTTATAAACATACATTGTACTGCTAACATTAGTTGGCATTCAATTATTAAGCAACCATGGTTCTGTTTAAATATTTTTATGCAGTAAAGAAATAAGTACCCAGTTGTACGAGTGTGACTGAACTGTCAATTGTAGTATAAGTGCATCTTCCTTGTAAAATAGTGCCATGGACAGAAGGGGCCAGGATTCACCAAAGTCCTTTGGGGGAGTCTAGGGGATCCTTGGTCATGATGCCCAACTTCATATACCAAGAACGGATTACATTAGTATGTACACATACGACTAAGAATAGGCTCAAAACATGAAATGAGATGCATTAAAAACACAATACTAGGTTAGAGCTAATAGCAGTAGTTGACAATGGAGAACAGGCACTGGTGTGTAAAAGCAGCAAAATAAAGAATACATGGAACAAATGATTGCATCATGATTGCATGATTTTAATATATATATATATATATATATATATATATATATATATATATATATATATATATATATTTAGCGCTGTTTTCTGTGTATTTGTTCCACCTTTTATCTCTTAAGTGTGACCTAGCATATTTTATGCTGCCATGCCTTTTACAATGTGGAATAGAAAAATATACTTAATTTCCCAGAATAAAGAATTCATAAACAGGCTTCATGAACTCTGCACTAAATTATTTGGCACCAACTTGGTATTTCATATTTGCATTGGGTAATTGTTTGTCCAACAAAAGCGTCCATTATGCATTTTGAACAATATAAATAATGCAGTTAACTTATCTCTCTATTGTTTTATAGAAGGTTGGCAGAGTTATTCATAAGAAAAGATGTTGTTGCATAAAATATACATGCTTTCTTTATTAAAATAACACACAGCTGGCTTTGCATTTTAAATCATAGAACACTGTACATCATCTGGGGGTTACCAATTTAGATGTTAAATCAGGGTTAATCATGCGAAATAGCAGGAAAATGACTATGGTTGAAAGACCTGTACATGCTCATTTTGTATTTCTGAGTTATTAGTCTCTAATTCAATGATCCTATTAGCACATCCATATTGTAAAAATGTAAGTCTTGTAAATGTTTGACACAAAGCCTAAAAAATATACAGTCTAATTATACACAAGGCTATATTTTAAAATAGCAAGCTGCTAAAATCACTTATTTGAAACCCATCTCCTCAAACTGAACAAAACTCCCTTGCCCAGTATAACATTAAAAAAAAAAAAGGTTTTCCTTCAATACGCATGTATTTATTTTTTCTTTAGCAGTATGCGACAAATACAATAAAACAGTTACGCCACAGAACATATGTATAGTACAATACAATGGAATACATATAGTACACAGGCATATCCTGTCAGGGGTAAGCTCATTTGTAGTAAGGATAGAAGGAGGTGAACAGGTATCCACATTTATATACAGTAGTGTACCATGGTGTAGGTCCCCTCTAAATGGCGCATGGAAGCGCCAATCTAGTGTAAGAGGGGGGACTCTCAAACTTATTTAGAGAGCTGCCAGGACACATGGGGAAGTCCAATGCGGGGCATCCAATTAGAGTCTGAGTATATCATTATTTTTTTGTGAGTGGATATGAGAGAAAAGAAGGCAAAGATGGTGAAAAAAAGGGGGGGGGGGTGGGAAGGATGGGAAGGTGGGGAGAGAAAAGATTACGTGAATGGGAGGGGGAGACCCTTCTGGTGAGTAGAAAACATCAAAATAAATCTGGCAGGGTGATTCATATTTGTCAGAGGAGCAGAAGAGGTCCCAGAAATACCACCTGGTCTTATGCTCCTCTGATTTGTCCCAGAGAGCAGCAGTCAGGTCTTCCAATTTTTTCAATATCATTTACTCTGGTGAGCCATTGGGCATTGGTGCAGACTGCTGTTTCCACTGGCACAGAATGCACGCTCGTGCAGCACTAAGGAGATGTTTAAGAAGGGATTTGTGATACCGATTCCTTGATAAAGGAGTAAGATAATTAGGACTTCAGCTGGATCGATGTATAAGGCAATATCTATAAATTTGTGAATGAGTCAATGTACTGGTTTTCAAAAGGTTTGTATCTTGGGAGATTCCCAACACACAATATTTTAATTATTGTAAATGCAGATGCTGGTTGCATTTGTAAAGCAAGTCACCTTTGTGCATTTTCACCAGTTTTTACAAATTCTAAATAAAATGTTTGGATTCTAAATGGGGTTATGTATAAAGAATCTGATATATAGGATATAAAGTTTTGCCATATTTTAACTCAGGTACTCTATTTATTGGGGCTGTTTCAGCAGTCACATCGGATATCTAAAATTAGGGATTTGTAATTAATAATTTTGTAAATATTTTTGTAGGAAATTATGATAAAAAAACAAGCTTATTTAAAGAAAATTTGGTAATTAAGTTGAGTTTTATTTTTGCTTTTTTCAGGTTACCAATTCCACTTTATGAATACAGAGTAAAAAGGATGGCAAAATACTTTAAAACATGAAAAATGGAGTATAGCAAATGTGTACATGCCGTTCTTTGCAAAACTCTTTTGTGTAAAATGACAGATGTATGAAAAATGGCAATAACATTTGAAAATTCTATTTTCATGGCTGTCATGTTTTAGTTTCAATATGTTTACTGGACTTTAACAACTATATAAAGAATTCTAACATTTCACTAATTTGTATTTGTTGTGTGCTTGTTCTCAGTCAATGTCATAACCAGAGAACTAGCTTTTTCAAAAGGATTCCAGCAATTGAAGTCCAGAAATACAGAAGCCAGGAATAGACAAGCAATTCATTGTTTCAAAAGGAAGTTAAAAATGACAGCCCACATATTTCTCTAGATAAAAAGAGAGGAAAAGTGCCTCTAAGTGTAGTAAGACCAGTATTTATTTAATGATAACCCAAGTATGGGCCACTCACATTTCCACAATAAAAAACAAACTCGCCATGGAGGTTCGGGACGCCAAGCTGGATGTGTTTGGTGAAAATATGCCAGGTATCCCTCTGACCATGCTCCAGGAGGTGGGAAGGAACAGGTCTATGCCTCCCTGATAGCTCGTGGAATGCAGAGTGGATTGCAGCATAGACAGAGTGATGCAATCGTGGACCAAGATGCTTTTTCAGGAGGTGGGAGGGAACAGGTCTGTGCCTCCTTGGTAGCCCGTGGAATGCAGTGTGGAGCTCCGTCTAGATTGAGTGACGTCCTAGTAGACCAAGTTGCTTTTTCAGAGGGTGGGAGGATAAAAATGTTGTGGCTCCCTGGTAGCCTGTTGAATGCAGTGTTTTTAAGGGGTTGGGTGGGAATAGGTCAGTGCCTCCCTGCTAGCCCAGTGAACAGAGTTATTATTTCTATGGTTTTATGGTTCTTTGAGACAATATATACACTAGAAAAATGCTGACTACTATAGGAAGGCAGTATACAAAAATGTCTTTATTTATTTACTGACTGTAAAGTTTTTCTCCACATTTCTCCGCTACATTTCTGTGCTATTTTTTCTTTACTTTTACTACAGTGCAATCCATCTACTTGTCACAGAAGATACTGTATACCTCATCAGCGAAAATGTATGTGGTACAAACATTTTTGGCCCCATTTCTTCTTCTTTGATTTGATGAAACCTTCTTCTAATCAAGAGAAATGGTAGTGGTTGGCGGGATTAGTAGGTTATCCAGCGCTGGTAGACAAAGGAGTAACGTTCTTTCTCTATGTGTCATGAGACAACCAGGTAGGCTATTTTATTACTTGACAGAATTTCCCATTCGGAGAAGAAAAGAAGCAAAAAATCATCAGGGATTCGAAGTGCTAGATAGCAAGTACTGCATCAACTGGATCTGAGTAAATCTATTGCTGTTGAACTAAGTGCCCAGTCTGTTTTTTTAGAATATTATATTCTACGTTTGAGAATATATCAGTAAAAGTGGTTGAGCATGAAGTGGAGTGTGGATCCCTTGTCTCCAGGGATGTTAACAAATATTGTGCAGTGGGAAATAAAGTGAATGCCTGCTGGGGAATGGAAGCTGGGGTTCACAATAAAGTCTGTGGTAGCTATACAAGCACGGGCACACAAAAAAAAAAAAAACTGTATCCCTCATAAGCTTGCTTCCCTAAGAAAGATTCAGGTCCAATCACACTGTCCCAACTGCAGCAGTTTAGTGTGTGACAACTGTCTCTGGTACACTGTGCTGCTGTACAGTGACATGCGATCGTGTCCTGTATGCTGTGATAAAATGCAGCATGTCAGCATTTTATTGTGACTCGCTGTAGCACAGCTCCGGACTGCATTGCTGGGTGAATAGGACACCTAGAAAACAATTGTTTTCTTTGTGTCCTAGTGGAGACTGGCATCCAGTGCAGGAAAATGCTAGTCACCACACCATATGAGAACTGGCCCTGTACTTCTGACAATGATCCCACTGTCATTGGCTGGTACAGGGACTTCCTAGGAATAATGTCCACATTGCTAGACAGTGGGTTAGCTCTGTGTGCCTAGCCTCCTCTCCATTTGCTGGCAGAACTTGGGCTCATTTAAACATTAAAAGCCAGGGCTCTGAGGTTGTAATAGCATTCAGATTCATTGCTCCAGTACCTGTGTCTTGGCTTGTCTTGAATTGTGACCATTGCTTGACCCCTCGCCTGACCCTTGTCTGGACATGGATTATTCTGCTGCCTGGCCTGACCTTGTATGGATATGATTTACTCTACTGGACACTGCCTGCCCTTACATCTGCCTGGGTAATGCATATGCTACTAATAGCCACCTGCCCAGGCCGTTGCTTGGACTACAGATTCTGCTTCTGCCTGCTGAAAGCCAGTCCTGACTAGGGATGATCGAACTTTTCAAAAGTTCGGTTCGACCAGAACACCCAAACTTCCCGAAAGTTCGGCCCGAATTTCAGAACCCCATTGAAATCAATGTGACCCAAACTTCGGTAATCAAAAAACACAATTTTGAAGCCCTAAAACCAAATAAATGCCCCTAAAAAGTGCCTAGGGTTCTGGGTCATGCCCCAGGGACTATTAATCACACAAAAAAAGTTCTTAAAAATTGTCATTTTTGATAGAGAGCCAATTATTGAAAAAAAAAAAAAAAAGAGATTTCTTTGGCTTTAGTGTGGGGGGGGGGGGGGCTAAAAAGTGTACCTGTGAAGTTTCAGCTCTGTAGCATGTCCAGAACCAGAAAAAAAAAAGTTTGTTTGTACTAGAATTGCAATAGAACAGGATAGTGGCTCCGCTATTTTCACACCTTGCCGGTTTAGTAGCGTTTAGTGGCGTTTTTTGGGCATTTTTTTGGGGGTATTTGGAGGCAGGCATAACATCAGAACACACACATGTATGTATATATACACATACACATATATAGGTGTGAAAGTAGAAGAACACTATGCTAGCGCTAATTAAATAATTAACACCCATATGGCTTCTCTGCTATAACACCTATATATGTGTAATTAACACCCATATGGCTTCTCTGCTATAACACCTATATATGTGTATGTATATAAATACATATAAGTGTGTGTGTATATATACCCCTATACAGAATTTCAGATGTTTTGCCTGCCTCCAAAGACCCCCAAAAAATGCCCAAAAAAAAACGCCTGCTGCAAAAACATACCTGGGTGTTTTTGTAGCTGGTGTTTTTTTGGGCATTTTTTGGGCATCTTTGGAGGCAGGCATAACATCTATACTTCTGTGTAGGGGTATATATACACACACACATGTATGTATATATACACATACACATATATAGGTGTGAAAGTAGCAGAACACTATGCTTGCGCTAATGAAATAATTAACACCCATATGGCTTCTCTGCTATAACACCTATATATGTGTATGTGTATAAATACATATAAGTGTGTGTGTATATACCCCTATAAAGAAGTACAGATGTTATACCTGCCTCCAAAGACCCCCAAAAAAATGCCCAAAAAAACCCGCCTGCGCCAAAAAAAAAACACCCAGGTGTGTTGTTGCAGGCGTTTTTTTTTTTGGCATTTTTTGGGGGTCTTTGGAGGCAGGCATAACATCTGAACTTCTGTATAGGGGTATATATGCACACACACTTATATGTATTTATACACATACACATACACATATATAGGTGTTATAGCAGAGAAGCCATATGGGTGTTAATTATTTCATTAGCGCAAGCATAGTGTTCTGCTACTTTCACACCTATATATGTGTATGTGTATATATACATACATGTGTATGTGTATATATACCCCTACACAGAAGTACAAATGTTATGCCTGCCTCCAAAGACCCGCAAAAAATGCCCAAAAAAACGTCTGCGCCAAAAAAAAACGCCCAGGTGTGTTGTTGTAGGCGTTTTTTTGGGCATTTTTTGGGGGTCTTTGGAGGCAGGCATAACATCTGAACTTCTGTATAGGGGTATATATACACACACACACTTATATGTATTTATACACATACACATATATAGGTGTTATAGCAGAGAAGCCATATGGGTGTTAATTATTTCATTAGCGCAAGCATAGGTTTCTGCTACTTTCACACCTATATATGTGTATGTGTATATATACATACATGTGTGTGTGTGTGTATACCCCTACACAGAAGTACAAATGTTATGCCTGCCTCCAAAGACGGCCAAAAAATGCCCAAAAAAACGCGAGCTACAAAAACGCCCAGGTGTGTTTTTGCAGCAGGCGTTTTTTTTGGGCATTTTTTGGGGGTCTTTGGAGGCAGGCAAATCATCTGAAATTCTGTATAGGGGTATATATACACACACACTTATATTTATTTATACACATACACATATATAGGTGTTATAGCAGAGAAGCCATATGGTTGTTAATTATTTCATTAGTGCAAGCATAGTGTTCTGCTACTTTCACACCTATATATGTGTATGTGTATATATACATACATGTGTGTGTGTGTATATACCTCTACACAGAAGTACAGATGTTATGCCTGCCTCCAAAGACGCCCAAAAAATGCCCCAAAAAACGCCAGGTACAAAAACGCCCAGGTGTGTTTTTGCAGCAGGCATTTTTTTTGGGCATTTTTTGGGGGTCTTTGGAGGCAGGCAAAACATCTGAAATTCTGTATAGGGGTATATATACACACACACTTATATGTATTTATACACATACACATACACATACACATATATAGGTGTTATAGCAGAGAAGCCATATGGGTGTTAATTATTTAATTAGCGCAAGCATAGTGTTCTGCTACTTTCACACCTATATATGTGTATGTGTATATATACCGTACATACATGTGTGTGTGTATATATACCCCTACACAGAAGTTCAGATGTCATGCCTGACTCCAAACATGTCCTCAAAAAAGCCCTATAAACGCCTGCAACAAAAAGCAGGGTGACAGGGGCGAAGCCACTATCCGGTTCTATAAATGTTCTAAGAGAAACTATCTTTTCTCTATAGCGGTCACCCTGACATGGAAGGGTTTTGTCACCCTGCCATAGCAGTCAGAGTCAGTTAACTCTACACTACACTACACTATGGTCCCCTTACACTTAACACTTTCCCTACAGAAACTAGATTATTAAATCTAACTATAGTGGAAAATAGTACCCTAACTACACTAGATATCCCTTTCCTCACACTAATAATTGCTAAATGACACTTTGAGAGCAGAAGTAACAGAACTGCTTCCACTCTCTTCCACAGCCCTGTATTAAAATGGTAGAGATTTGGCGGGACTATCTTATATACTGGGGGGCGTATTCACTAATGATTGGCCTCTGGACCCCCTAGTCACTCCAATCACATTCCTAGCATTCTCCTGCCCCCTCAATTGGCTTTTACTGATGGTTCTGGTCCAATCACAGGCTTTTAAAGCCCAGTTCCTGTCCCATTGCATTTTGGTCGGTTCTGGTTGCCGAATTACGAACTTTTTCAGCAAAGAGTTCGGAATTCGGCCGAACCTCGAACAGTCAATGTTCGGGTCGAACCGATGGTCGACCCGAACCGTTCGATCATCCCTAGTCCTGAGCACTGCATGTTTGGTGTTTTTCCTTTCTTTGTGGTATTTTTTTTACCAGGAAATGCTATCCCGGAACTGATTTACTGTACGTACTAATGCCTACGTTATGCTTTTAAATAGGCAGATAACGTAAGACAGCCATACATGGAAAGAAACTCAGTTGGTTTAGCAGCGACTGGATGAATTTCCAATCGACTTCTGTACCACTATCCTGTCAGGTTTTCCCCGCTCTATCAATTCTATCAGTGCAATGGGCTATAGCTGGCAGTGCTGATCACTGTTTTCTGAAGGTAAGAAAGCCTCCTCGCTGTCAAAATTCAGTAGCTCAGTAGGTAGGATGTGTGGATGCAGTGGCGTCACTATGGGTGTGCGGTGGGTGCGGTCCGCACCGGGTGACACCCGCCAGAGGGGTGACACCACAGCTGCCGAGCCTGAGCCAATCAAATCGCTCCTTCCATGCAAGCTCTGTCTGAACCGTTACACCGTGCCACTATGGGCACGCCCAGGAATACTGCTCTTCTGCTTCAATGTATGGAGGGAGGAGGAAGGAGGGAGGGAGGGACAGAGAAACAGTGGAACAACGGTGCTTTGGTTTGAAGCAGAGACACTGACAGACGCTGCTGAGACTTGGCAAAGTGCAGTCCTGAGGTTGCATATCCCTATACAGTCCGTATATGGGGCTGAAAACTTCTACAGGTTACTAATATATTATCTCTACAATACCACTGGTAGGATAAGAGTGGAAGTCTATTGAGTTTAGTATAGGAGATGCAGGCTAATAACCCTTCCACTGCTGGCACATTATCACTGGAAGGGATCTTTCATGTTCTTTTTAACTTCAAGAACATTGAACTTCAACTGCTGCTGAGTGCTGCTGTAATATGCCATGTACTATGTCTCAAGTCTCTCACAGTCTCTTGTATATCTCCAACACCTGTACTATGTCCACAGTTTCTGACAGTCTCTTGTATAATGTCCGCAGTCTCTTGTATAATGTCCGCAGTCTCTTGTATAATGTCCGCAGTCTCCTGTATAATGTCCACAGTCTCTTGTATCATGTCCGCAGTCTCTTGTATCATGTCCGCAGTCTCTTGTATAATGTCCGCAGTCTCCAAAAACCCCTGTACTATGTCCGCAGTTTCTGAAAGTCTCTTGTATCATGTATGCAGTCTCCAAAAAAACCCCTGTACTATGTCCGCAGTTTCTGAAAGTCTCTTGTATAATGTCTGCAGTCTCTGACAGTCTCTTGTATAATGTCCGCAGTTTCTGAAAGTCTCGTTTATCATGTCCGCAGTCTCTGACAGTTGCTTGTATCATGTCTGCAGTCTCTTGTATAATGTCCGCAGTCTCTTGTATCATGTCCGCAGTCTCTGACAGTCTCTTGTATCATGTCCGCAGTCATTGACAGTCTCTTGTATCATGTCCGCAGTCTCTTGTATCATGTCCGCAGTCTCTTGTATAATGTCCACAGTCTCTTGTATAATGTCCACAGTCTCTTGTATAATGTCCGCAGTTTCTGAAAGTCTCTTGTATCATGTCCGCAGTCTCTTGTATCATGTCCGCAGTCTCTGACAGTCTCTTGTATCATGTCCGCAGCCTCTGACCATCTTTTTTATCATGTCCGCAGTTTCTTGTATCATATCCTCAGTCTCTGACAGTCTCTTGTATCATGCCCACAGTCTCTTGTATCATGCCCGCAGTCTCTTGTATCATGTCCGCAGTCTCTGACAGTCTCTTGTACCATGTCCCCAGCCTCTGACCATCTCTTGTATCATGTCTGCAGTCTCTTGTATCATATCCTCAGTCTCTGACAGTCTTTTGTATCATGCCCACAGTCTCTGACAGTCTCTTGTATCATGTCTGCAGTCTCTTGTACCATTTCTACAGTCTCTGATCATCTCCTGTATCATGTCTGCAGTCTCTGACCATCTCCTGTATCCTGTCTGCAGTCTCTGACCATCTCCTGTATCATGTCTGCAGTCTCTGATCATCTCCTGTATCATGTCTGCAGTCTCTGACCATCTTGTGTATCATGTCTGCAGTCTCTGACCATCTCTTGTATCATGTCTGCAGTCTCTGACCATTTCCTGTATCACGTCTGTAGTCTCAGACCATCTCCTGTATTATTTCCACAGTCTCTGACCATTTCCTTTATCATGTCTGTAGTCTCTGACCATCTCTTGTATGTGGGAGGAATTTTGCCCTTTACTTACCCCTACACTGAGTTACACACCCCTGTCTCTGCACTCTTTGTTTTGTACTCCTGATTTTTTTTTTTATACATTACACACTCCTGGGCCCTGCGTTCTGTGCATTATGTACTCCTGGACCATGCTCTCTGTGTGTATCATGTACTCCTAAACCTGGCACTGGCTACAGCCCTCTGTGCATTACATTCATCTAAATCTTGAACCCATTGCATTACACACCCTGGACCCCTGCAGCCTGCACTATGTATCCTAAACCCATCACTGGCTGCAGCACTCCCCAACCCCTGTGCTCTGCTTTACACACTCTTGCACTGTACGCACAATACTGTACATTATATACTTCTCACCAAAGTCTTCATTGTCTCAACAGTTGCTGGTTGCTATGCAGTCCCTGACTATTTTATTGAATTTATTCTTTAAGGTAGGCTCAGGCAAAGCAATCAAAGCATATTTTATAGGTGCAAGGAAGCCTGGGTTTTGTTTAAAAATAACCCTTAAGCCCCTCCCACAATTTACCATGACCTAGCGTGCCGCAGGTCTTTTCACTCCTCCAGTGTCCCTCATTCTTAAGTTCAAAAGTTGGGATTAAGCGGTGACAGCAGGCTCTTTTCCTCCCTTCACCGGAGAACATGTAGTGAGCTGCAGGCTGTCAGTTTATCTTTCCCACTTCCCCCCCTCTTTTCTCCTGTCAGCAGTGCAGGAGAAGAGAGAGCCGCTCTCATCTGATTGCCACCCAGCTTACCGCCGGGTCTGTTTCCCTTCCCATTGGCAACTGCGGAGGGCCAATCAGAAGAGACTAGAGAGGCATCATGGGACAGTTAGTCCAGGAAGATTGGCAGCCCTATTTGTTGTCCACAGGGAGCAGACCACAGCCCCCAGAAGGCACTCTGCTGGGGGGAGAGATTGAGGACTGGGAACCTGAGGGAGTGAGTGCTACACCATAAAGAGAGGACTGTGCTGGGGGGAAGTCAGAGAGAGCCACACTACCCAGCACCACCAGAGAGAGGGCCACACTGCCCAGCACCACCAGAGAGAGGGCCATGCTGCTGCCCAGCCCCACCAGAGAGAGAACGACTGTGTCATTGCCAGGGTACAGATGGGCTACACTACGGACCAAAGTCAGCCTGGTCAACCCAGAGGGAGCGAACGTCTAACCAGAGGGATCACTGCTGCATTTTTGCTGGGTCTGGCAGGCTGGCCTATAAGTCATTATCCATTACTACTCCTAGGGACTGAGCCATTAGGAAGTGCCTAACCTACTATCCTCTAGGCCTTACTGACCATTGCAACCTGCTACAAAAAACTCCCAACGCTGAGCTGCTGCCCGGCCTGAATATAGGGGGGGGGGGGGGATGACACCATGTTTTACCGCACCAGGTGACACCAACCCTAGTGATGCCACTGGTGGATGGGGGGAATTTTGTTCAACCTGCTGGTTGAAGGAAAAAAAAAATTACTCATCTATGAGCTGCTTTACTCATGTTTTTTTTAATGTATCTGTCTGTTTATGACAATCCTTTTGCCCTAAATTTCTAGACATGGGAAATCCTTGATCGGCCATACTGTATACCTACTCACAGGAACCCAGAAACTTGCATTATATCTCTTCTAGTTATGTTAGACTATGATAGACAATATTTTAAAGATAGTTATTTAGTGTAAGCTTTTAAATATTCAATGTAACATTATCTCAGTGAACATTTCTTCCCAAAAAACGCCTGTGAGGTAATATTAACAATCATGCATTCTGTCTGCTAAATTTTCTAGGCTTATCTAAATTCAAAGGAAGGATTAATAATGTCACATAGACACAGTCATTACAACTGGGTAATATTAACTATAAATACAAGCACTCTGTATTCTCAAATTAAATAATCTATTTCTGAAAATGCAAGCTCCCGAGCTGTTTTACTGACTTTGTTTCTGCTTTAGTGATCCAGGAGTCTTTGACCTGAAAAAACTTTGAAGATCAGGAATTTTGCTTTTACTTGCTACATACTTGTTCTGACTTAGTGAAAGTATTAAAATCTGAAGATCAACATAGCAATCAGTCAACTAGCAGTTTCAGATAACATTTTTCTCTCAGTATAGCTGTCCTTGAAATCTAAATTCCCTCTCAGCATATATAGACTATTATTTTTGTCACACAGATTTCCTTAATTTTGTCTTTTTGCATGGTGTACTTAAAATGTAGGAAATCAGGGTGCATAGCTTAGTTACATTTTGCATAATGTTATTGGATTAGAGTTTTAATTACAGTTCTTCAGAGGCAATTTCATTAAGATGTAGATAGGTTATATTTTCTATTAGCTAAAACACAGGGGGTCCAAATGTTACTGTGAAGGGAAAAATATATTTTTTTTAATATCCAATGTTTTGTATGGATCATGCTGTTAAGGGAAAGGGATGCCATCTGCCCCATGAATATAGTTTTATACAAGTTTTATACAGTTATATTAGGCATATTTAGGTCTAAAAACATTGGAAAGTTAAACAAATTTTAATACTGTGAGATACAGATTATTAGGGGAAAAAAATGAAAAAAGTGCTCAGTTAAGGAAAAACAATGAGTCCCCTTCTTAAAGTGTTACTTGCAAGGACTTAACTGAATATGACAAGGTTTCCTAAAAAATTCATTACCAAATTCTATGACTTTCCAACTACATCTTAAAGGCAAAATTAGTCCATTCATGTATACACCATCACTTGCAGACAGTGCTGGGGTCCCTGGCATTTTGTCTGCTTTGGCTATGGTTAATGACAAAGTTGCTCACTCCTGTTTTTTTTTATGAATTGTGGTCTAAGTTACCTCCTCAGGACACTGAAGCAAACTGTAAACCAAGGCTCATGCCCCCTGATTATGAATAAGAGAGACCACTATTCAAGGAAAAGCCTTGCACAGTATTAAATGTTAAGACTTTTTATTGTAAATATATGTAATATTTATGCAATAATCACAACATAACAATGGCTACATTATTTCAATGTGGGGAAAAATAAGCTTTAAGTTGATTTAAACTTTTGGGCACCTTACAGAATCACTAAAAACATTGTGGTGGTGTGTGAAACACAGTACACGATAGGTATAGCCAAAATGCAAGTGTAGTTAATTGCTATAATAACATATAAATTCCCCTCAGTACAGCAACTCTACTATTTCTCCATAATAAAATAAAATATATAAAAATAAAACGACAGTAGCTAAAACAATTCCAATGAGTCAATTAATTCAATATCACCCAAAACACAATCACTACTGTATATCCCCATCCCCCTTTCCCAGAGACGATATTCTGCATGTTCCAGATGGGGGGATACTGTACTCTAATGTGGAGTGTATAAATTGGCATTTGACCCGGTCAAACGCCTTCTCCGCATCCTTGGAAAGCAAGAGAAGGGGGAAACGGGTGACCATGGCCGAGTGTATTAAATTGATGACTCGGGTCGTATTGCCCCTGGATTCACGCATAAGGATGAAACCAGCCTGATCCTTGTGGATGAGACAGGGAATATGGGGCAATAGCCTGTTGGCCAAAAGTTTGTCAAAGAGTTTAAGGTCCGAGTTTAACAAGGTAATTGGTCTGTAGTTACCACGCTGCGTCGGGTCTTTCCCCACCTTGGGGATCAGGGAGATAAATGCCCTAAGAGAATCCACAGGCATGGAGTGTCCCCTAGCTAATGAATTAAGGCTCAAAGTCAAGTGGGGGATAAGATGTCCCAAAATGTCTTGTAATATGTCGGGGTCAGCCCACCCGGGCCCGCGTCCTTCCTAAGTTTCATCTCGGTCAATGCCCTCTCCAAATCCTCAGCCATAATGGGCTCCTCCAAGAAGGAGAGAAGGCATTCCTGAGATGAGAATTCATTAATCTTAACCTACTCCCACTTTTCTGTCAGTTTACACATGGTGTTAGTTACTGTTGTCAGGATAAATCAGATCAAAATGATTAGGATGTCCTAACTGTTTAATGATCTTCACAACTCACTAACCTGGATCCTGCTTATCATTTTTGAACAGATTAATACTTTAGATTTGGTATAGAAACATTGACCATGTATAGTTCTTCTGCAATTCTCAAAGAATTTGGAAGGCTTGTCTGTTCCTGAATTGGTTGTACTTTTTTGCATCTCAGATGCAACACTTAAATGGATAGGAGACATCTTCAATTTTGCAGTCATCATTTAAACGACTGGAATATCTTTTTGTGGGGTCATAGGTAATACCTATAATTTTTGTGGCCAGCCCAAAATTCTACTAATTGGAAAGGTCTGGGATGCAACAAAGCAAATATTGTGTATCCAGGTAACCGATTGGCTTACCCTTATTTGGACTTATAAATGCTTACAAAAATAACTACATTGCAAGGCTTTCACTTCTGTAAGATTGTGGGTGGGGGGGGGGGGTGGGTGTCTCTGCTCTCTCCCAGCTATATGGGGGAGGTCTAAAATGTGTTAGACAGCTGCAATCTGACATTTTGCTGAGCAATCAGACTTTTTTCAATACTTGCAACTATACCAAGCAGGATGCAATTTAGTTCTCTATACTTAACCACTTTACCACCGGAGGATTTTGCTGTCTTCCGTCCAGGCCACTTTTTGCGATTCGGCGATGTGCGACTTCAACTGACAATTGCGCGGTCGTGCGACGCTGTACCCAAACGAAATTTACGTCCTTTTTTCCCCACAAACAGAGCTTTCTTTTGGTGGTATTTGATCACCTGTGCGATTTTTACTTTTTGCGCTATAAACAAAAAAAGAGCGTTTATTTTGAAAAAATAACAATATTTTTAACATTTTTTTTATATGAAATTCCCCCCAAAAAAGATGTAAAAACCAATTTTTTAAAAAATTTTTGGCCAATTTGTTTTCTGCTACCTATGTTTGGTAAAAAAAAATCGCAATAAGCGTATTTTGATTGGTTTGCGCAAAAGTTATTGCGTTTACTAACAAAGGGAAAGATTTCTGTCATTTTTGGTGTTTTTTTTTTTAACGTGTAATGGCGGCGATCTGCGATTTTTTTTGTGGGACTGCGACATTGCGGCGGACAGATCGGACCCTTGACTGACATTTTTGACACTTTTGGGGGTACCAGTGACATTACTGCAGTAATCAGTGCTATATATATGCACTGTTACTGTAAAAATGACACTGGCAGGGAAGGGGTTAATTTTATTGGAGAGGGAGGGGTTAATGTATGCCTGGTGCTTACTAACGTGTAGGGGGGGAGGTGACTGAGTGAGTCATGGACAGATCGGATGTCCAGCTATGCTGAACAGTCCGATCTGTCACTCCCTGTCACTATGGAGATCCGTCCGCTTGTGTTTACACAGGCGGGCGGATCTCCACACTAGATCCCCGGCGATCGGGGCAGAGCAGCGGCGATCGCCGCTGCTCCTCCCCTGGCCCGACTCCTGCTGTGAATGAAAACAGCGGGAGCGAGCCTCCGGCGGTGCGCAAGCGCCGCCCAGAAGGGGGAGTGTCTGACGACGTTAATACTACGTCGTCAGACGATAACGAACCACTCTGCCACCAGTAGTATTACCGCGAGCAGACGTAAAGTGGTTAATGTTTTCAGATCAAGGTGTGTTAGATGATTTGCCTCAGTATGACTGTACAAAAAGCCTGATATTCCCCCTTTACATCTATCTGTTACAAAGCCTGTTTTCTTCTTTGCCCTTATGCTTTAGAGACCAATGCAAGTCTGACTTTGGTGAGGCTTCTGAAAAAATATGGAATGAAGTATTGGAAGCTCTAACTAGTGTTTGTTTGTTTCCTAATTACAAATTGGCACATGTTTTTAAAGTCCCTTAATTGCACTAAATATGGCTTCTCCAAAGGGGATCTTATCCACTTATTATATAATGTTACCTAAAACTGCTTAGATACTGAGGAAAGGTGATAGATATTGTAAAATTAATTTTGTATTCGGGACTGATCTTTGCAATACCCTTTTAATGTACATCCTTGTATACTTTGACTTTACTGAACCAGAAGCACATGCGTCTCTCTCTACACTAGATTCTTCTTTGCTGCCTGCAGAATGCTGATTCTTAGATGGGTCTCCAATACACAGTCTCAATAGCCAACTGTGTTTTTCAGTAATGCAAAGAGTAATTTATTTGTAAATAAATCACCAATGCCTTGAAGAAGCATGCCTTATTTTGGTTCAGGTGATTTGATGTGTTTTAATAGGAAGGGGACGGGGGGCATAGCCGGCAGCCGAGGAGTATGGTTGCGACTTGTTAGAGCTCCCAGAGCACATCCTGCTTACAGGCTATCTATAGCGGCTCAAAACAGCCGTGAGCTGCAGAATTCTTCATGGCAGTGAGTGACACTCTGGGGCTTAACATTATGGGGCAAAGAAAGAAGCAGACTGGCCCCCGCAAGCTAACCGACTTCTTTCAGAGAGTCGGCTCTCCTTCAGGCCAAGATGACCCGCCTCACCTTGCTCTCCTGCGTCCTTGGCCAGCAGCTCTTCTCACAAGCAAAAGCAGGGGGGAGATCAGCAGTGGAGATCAGCTTCTACATCTCCCTATATACAGAGTGCAGACTCGTCTGCTCGCAAAAAGCTGCCCTCTAGATGCTCTTACTCTGCTCTCCAGCGTGATACAGGTGAGCACAGCTTTACTAATAACTCTTTTGATGACACTAGAGAGATTACAGACCCCATTGAAAACTACCCCACAATGGGCTAGCCTATTCTGTATACCACCCTGAAGGACATGTTAGTGTATTTAAGGGGACTCTGCATAGGGACATGATCTCTTTTATGTCACAGCTGAAATCTGAAATTAATAATATAGGAAACAAGAGTCAAGCACATAGAAAACAAGATGGAGGAATTTGCTGCAGCTCACAACGAGCTTGTAGATTCACACAATGATCATCAGGAGGAGCTGAAAAAATTAAAATAGCTGACCTAGAAGATAGGTCAAGAAGAAACAATGTCAAGCTAAGGAGGGTCCCAGAAACATCACCTGCTGAGTTGAAGCAATGCGTGTAAAAATTCATGTCTACCCTGCACCCCAATGTTCCAAATTATAAATTAGTAGTGGACAGGGCGCACAGACTTTCAAAACCCACTCACCTGCCAGAAAAGGTACCTTGGAATGTGATAGTCAGAATTCACTTTTTCCATGTAAAGGAGCAGTTAATGCAGTCATCTCGGCAGCATTCCCCTCTTTCTGATCTTTATTCTGGGATTTCCATCTATGCTGATCTATCACAGTTCACTATCATGGCAAGTAAACAAGAGGTGCCGATCACCAACTCTTACATAACCACACCGTGATTTACAAATGGGGTTACCCAGCCAAACTCTCTGTAACAAAGGATGAAGTTACCTATTTTATCGCCGTGGTAAAAGAAGGCCAACGCCTAGCTTGCAAATGGGGGCTACCCCCGCCAGAATCTGATCTTACATCTCTCTGAGAGGGTATTCCTCCACAACATCTCCTCCACAGAGGTCCTTATCCAGGAAAGAAGAAGGATGATCCACAAATTACATCACACCCTGTGCTGTCTTGTTTAAAAATGTTACTGCAAAAATATTGCCTGTTGCGGGTGACCGCCTCTGCGGAACTTAGTCCTTGTTTGCTCCAGTAGCGGAATGCTACTCAATGCTTTTTTATTTGATTTAATTTGTTTGTTTTCCTGAATTTATTGTTTATTGTAGTCCCCCCTGCCGGTACGACAGCCATTTAAATGTCTTGCTCTTGGAATCTTTTTACCACCTGGCATGATGCCTGTACTTTGGAGAATACTTTTCCCTATTGAAGCATTCTGGAACCTGCCTGGCTAGACAAACTCAAGCTTGCTACATATGAAGGTACTTTACTACCAACCTATCATTTGCTGCTCCCCTCCACCATGACAATAATATTTTTGTCTATAAATGCTAAAGGCCCTATGGAATGATGCTAATAAACTGTGACATTCTGTGCATTCAGGAGTATTCACACAAAATGTTCCCACATGTCTTCTTTGCGAACACGGATGCCAAAAAGAAGGGGGTTTTTATTATCATTAGAAACTCTATATCATTTACATTACAAGATAAACTTATTGATGATAATGGTAGATATATAGTACTAATATGTGAGCTGAATAATGTAATTTATACCATTGTAAACCTGTGTGCTCCTAATCAACAACAAATTTCCTTTATTCATAACCTCCTTAAAAAAGTCTGAAAAATTAACAGAGGTTATCTGATGGGCGACATAAATTCGGTGGTTGATAGAGCTACAGACACTTCAAACTCTAGCTCTGTTTTTAGACACACTCTACAGCCCTTACTCAACACTGAAAGACTATACAATGCATGGAGATGCCTCCATCCATCTGAGAAGGACTATACATTCTTTATACATCCTCATTCTACATATTCAGGAATTGATCTGACTATTGTAGATCTGCAGACCTTACAAAATATATCTCGTGCTGATATCCACACCATAACATGGTCGTATCATGCCCCAATCGTAACAATTCATTTTTGTTCACACAGCAGAACCACTGAAAAAAGTTGTCCATCCAACTTAAGGAACATTTTTTGCTAAATAAAGTTCCAGGCTCTAACCCTATAAATGTATGGTGAGCCCACAAGGCATACATGAGGGGACTCTTGCTCCAAGCTCTAGAAAAGAAAATAAAAGAGAATAAAAGAAATACAACCCCTGTATTGACTGCAGAATTACAGAACTGCCGTAATGAATTATGTCAGTTGCTAATCTGGGAGCAAGAGAAAAGCCTCAAATGCCTAAAGGCAGCGTATTACTCAGAGAATAATAAAGCTGGTAAATTTCTCTCCAGACAATTAAAAGCCCAGCAGTCTAAATTTAAAATCCCCTATTTACTTCATCCTAAGAATAATACCAAAATAATCCACACTAACGAAATAGCAAACTCGTTTATGGAATATTACAAATCTTGGTAGAACTTGAATAAAGATGGCTCTACTCCTCAGCCAACCTTAGAACACATAAACAATTTTTTACCATCAATCAAACTTCCCACTGTAGACCATTCCCCTCTGGGAAGGCTTAATACCCTCTTCACAGAAATAGAAATAAGTAGAGTGATATACTCCTTAACCAACAATAGTCACTAGGTGCTGATGGCTTTTCAGCGGAAGGCCTTTAAGGACATCTTGTCACCAAACCTTCTAGATATGTTTAAGGAAGCAGTTGATACTGGAGAATTCCCACAGGAGATGATACAGACTATAGTATTGACCCTAGAGGAGATGAGAGAACAGAGGAGAGCAGGTGGTCAGGAAGAGAGGAGAACAGGGGGTCAGGAGGAGAGGAGCACAGAGGAGAGGAGAACAGAGGGTCAGGAGAGGAGAGGAGAACAGGGGGTCAGGAGGAGAGAACAGAGGAGAGGAGAACAGGGGGTCAGGAGGAGAGTAGAACAGAGGAGAGAACAGAGGAGAGAACAGAGGGTCAGGAGGAGAGGAGAACAGGGGGTTAGGAGGAGAGGAGAACAGGGGGTCAGAAACAGAGGAGGGGAGAGAACAGAGGAGAGGAGAGGAGAGAACAGACGAGAGGAGAACAGGGGGCCAGAAACAGAGGAGGGGAGAGAATAGAGGAGGGGAGAGAACAGAAGAGGGGAGAGAACAGAAGAGGGGAGAGAACAGAGGAGGGGAGAGAACAGATGAGGGGAAAGAACAGAGGAGAACTCGGGGTCAGGAGAGGACAGAGGAGAGGAGAACAGGGGGTCAGGAGAGGACAGAGGAGAGGAGAACAGGGGGTTAGGAGAGGACAGAGGAGAGGAGAACAGGGGTTCAGGAGGAGAGGAGAACATGGGGTCAGGAGGAGAGGAGAACATGGGGTCAGGAGGAGAGGAGAACATGGGGTCAGGAGAAGAGGAGAATAGGGGGTCAGGAGGAGAAAACAGGGAATCAGAGACAGAGGAGGGGGGAGAACAGAGAAGGGGAGAGAACACAGGAGAATAGGGGGTCAGGAGAGGAGAGGACAGAGGAGAGGAAAACAGGGGGTCAGGAGGAGAGGGGAGGAGAGGAAAACAGGGGGTCAGGAGGAGAGGAGAACAGGGGGTCAGGGGGAGAGGAGAACAGGGGGTCAGGAGGAGAGGAGAACAGGGGGTCGAGAGGAGAAGAGAACAGGGGGTCAGGTGGAGAGGAGAAGAGAACAGGGGGTCAGGTAGAGAGGAGAGGAGAACAGGGGGTCAGGAGGAGAGAAGAGGAGAACAGGGGGTCAGGAGGAGAGAAGAGGAGAACAGGGGGTCGGGAGGAGAGAAGAGGAGAACAAGGGGTCGGGAGGAGAGAAGAGGAGAACAGGGGGTCAGGAGGAGAGAAGAGGAGAACAGGGGGTCAGGAGGAGAGGAGAGGAGAACAGGGGGTCAGGAGGAGAGGAGAACAGGGGGTCAGGAGGAGAGGAGAACAGGGGGTCAGGAGGAGAGGAGAAAAGGGGGTCAGGAGGAGAGAAGAGGAGTAGGGATGGACGAACATCGGCCGGGCCGAACGCCAGCCGCAAATTTTCTCAAATGTCCGCGAACTGCGAGTTTGCGGCAGGCCCCATTGACTTTAATGGGTGGTGAACTTTAAAAACCGTTAGGTCATATTTTCAGCCACAAAAGACGTACTAGCTGTGCACAAATGGTCCCAGCACATGGACAATGTCATAACAGAAGTATTGCAATTGAAAAAGTTGCCCTAAATTTTTTTTTTTTTACAGCAAAAAATATATATATTTTTTTTCATAAATCAGCCAGAACTGACAGCAGCCGGTAAATACATTGTCTAATACATATAGGGTCCATTCATATATCTGTAAAATGGGTCCGCATCCATTCCACAATTTGGCGGAACCTTTACAGACCCATTGTTTTTAATTTCCAGTCTGAAAAATTAGGCATTCACAGGATAAAGAAGTAAGTGTCGGCCATTCCAGGCCCCAAAAATTAACCCACATGCATTTACCTGACAGCTAAGAACGTAGTATTCTGTGGCTGAAGGTACATTAGGCATTCACAGGTAACAGAAGTAAGTGTCGGCCATAAAAGGCACCAAAAAATAACCTACATGGGTTTACCTGACAGCTAAAAAGTAGTATTCTGTGGCTGGAGGTACATTAGGCATTCACACAGTATACAGAAGTAAGTGTCGGCCTGTATAGGCTGCAAAAACTAGCTCACAAGGTTTGAACTGACAACAAAAAACATAGTTTTTGATGGCTAGAGGTATGGTAGGCGTTCACAGAACACAGAACCGTAAGTGTCGGCCTGTACAGGCTCCAAAAATTAGCTCACATGATTTGAACTGACAGCAAAGAACGTAGTATATGATGGCTAGAGGTACAGTAGGCGTTCACTGTATACACAAGTTGGTGGCGGCTGTTTAGGCCGCAAACATGAGCTCACATGGGTTGAACTGACAGCAAAGAACGTAGTATATGATGGCTAGAGGTACAGTAGGCGTTCACAGTATACACAAGTAGGTTGCGGGCTGTTTAGGCTGCAAAAATGAGCTGACATGGGTTGAACTGACAGCAAAGAACATAGTATATTATTGCTAGAGGTACAGTAGGCGTTCACTGTATAGACAAGTTGGTGGCGGGCTGTTTAGGCCGCAAACATGAGCTCACGTGGGTTGAACTGACAGCAAAGAACGTAGTATATGATGGCTAGAGGTACAGTAGGCGTTCACTGTATACACAAGTTGGTGGCGGGCTGTTTAGGCTGCAAACATGAGCTCACATGATTTGAACTGACAGTAAAGAACGTAGTATATGATGGCTAGAGGTACAGTAGGCGTTCACTGTATACACAAGTTGGTGGCGGCTGTTTAGGCCGCAAACATGAGCTCACATGGGTTGAACTGACAGCAAAGAACGTAGTATATGATGGCTAGAGGTACAGTAGGCGTTCACAGTATACACAAGTAGGTTGCGGGCTGTTTAGGCTGCAAAAATGAGCTGACATGGGTTGAACTGACAGCAAAGAACATAGTATATTATTGCTAGAGGTACAGTAGGCGTTCACTGTATAGACAAGTTGGTGGCGGGCTGTTTAGGCCGCAAACATGAGCTCACGTGGGTTGAACTGACAGCAAAGAACGTAGTATATGATGGCTAGAGGTACAGTAGGCGTTCACTGTATACACAACTTGGTGGCGGGCTGTTTAGGCTGCAAACATGAGCTCACATGGGTTGAACTGACAGTAAAGAACATAGTATATGATGGCTAGAGGTACAGTAGACGTTCACAGTATACACAAGTTGGTGGCGGGCTGTTTAGGCCGCAAACATGAGCTCACATGGGTTGAACTGACAGTAAAGAATGTAGTATATGATGGCTATAGGTACAGTAGACGTTCACAGTATACACAAGTTGGTGGCGGGCTGTTTAGGCCGCAAAAATGAGCTCACATGGGTTGAACTGACAGTAAAGAATGTAGCATATGATGGCTAGAAGTACAGTAGGCGTTCACAGTATACACAAGTTTTGCTCCCACTGGGCTTGGTGATGGGATTTCAGGTGCCTTCTTAAGGCGGTTGTCTCTAGGTGAGTGTTGGGCTTACCTATACTTATGCGTTGACTGCAAAGGCTGCAGATGGCAACACTGGTATCAGCAACGGACACATTAATAAAAGCCCACACTGCGGAGCCATGTGCCGGCATCCTGGGAGCGCCAGATGTGACTGTACATGGTTGATGGCTCGCTCCTGATACATTTGCAGTATGCTTTCTACCTCTTCTGCAATGCAAGTTCTGCCTGCCTCTCCTCCCTATCTGCAGGTCAGTCAGTCCGCCAGTTCTACAAATAATTGGCCAGTAACTGTTGTCATTGTGTGTAGCAGAGTTAAAATACAATCTTAGAAAAGTATACTGTTAAATAACACCTCAATTCAATATGTGGCATTGGGGGGGGCACAGGTTTATTACACCAGTTCTACAAATAATTGGCCAGTAACTGTTGTCACTGTGTGTAGCACTGTTTACACAGCGAGAGGCCAAATTTTTGCAGGACTAAAATACACTCTTAGAAATGTATACTGGTAAATAACACCCCACTTCAATATGTGGCATTGGTGTAGCACACCAGTTCAAAAAATTGGCCAGTGAGTTAGGCGCTGTGTGTACCAGACTTCACTCAGCAAACTAGGCAATATTGTTGCATGACACAAAAACACTTGAAAAAGCTTACTCAGAGAACACCCCACTTCAATATGTGGCATTGGAGGGGAGCATTGGTGTAGCACACCAGTTCAAAAAATTGGCCAGTGAGTTTGGCACTGTGTGTACCAGACTTCACTCAGAAAACTAGGCAATATTGTTGCATGACACAAATACACTTGAAAAAGTTTACTCAGATAACACTACACTTCAATATGTGGCATCGGGGGGGGGGGGCATAGGTTTATTACACCAGTTCTACAAATAATTGGCCAGTAACTGTTGTCACTGTGTGTAGCACTGTTTACACAGCGAGAGGCCAAATTTTTGCAGGACTAAAATACACTCTTAGAAATGTATACTGGTAAATATCACCCCACTTCAATATGTGGCATTGGGGGGAGCATTGGTGTAGCACACCAGTTCAAAAAATTGGCCAGTGAGTTAGGCGCTGTGTTTACCAGACTTCACTCAGCAAACTAGGCAATATTGTTGCATGACACATATACACTTGAAAAAGCTTACTCAGAGAACACCCCACTTCAATATGTGGCATTGGAGGGGAGCATTGGTGTAGCACACCAGTTCAAAAAATTGGCCAGTGAGTTTGGCGCTGTGTGTACCAGACTTCACTCAGCAAACTAGGCAATATTGTTGCATGACACATATACACTTGAAAAAGCTTACTCAGAGAACACCCCACTTCAATATGTGGCATTGGGGGGGAGCATTGGTGTAGCGCACCAGTTCAAAAAATTGGCCAGTGAGTTTGGCACTGTGTGTACCAGACTTCACTCAGAAAACTAGGCAATATTGTTGCATGACACAAATACACTTGAAAAAGTTTACTCAGATAACACTACACTTCAATATGTGGCATCGGGGGGGGGGGGGGCACAGGTTTATTACACCAGTTCTACAAATAATTGGCCAGTAACTGTTGTCACTTTGTGTAGCACTGTTTACACAGCGAGAGGCCACATTTTTGCAGGATTAAAATACACTCTTAGAAAATTATATTGTTAAATAACACCCCACTTCAATATGTGGCATTGGTGTAGCACACCAGTTAAAAAAATTGGCCAGTAAGTTTGGCGCTGTGTGTACCAGACTTCACTCAGCAAACTAGGCAATATTGTTGCATGACACAAATACACTTGAAAAAGTTTACTCAGATAACACCCACGTCAATATGTGGCATTGGGGGGGGGGGGGGGCAAGTGGTCTATCACATCAGTTATAATACATTATAAGTGCTTTTGTCACTGTTTGTAGTGTTGCTGCAGAAACGCTCAGTCTCACCGCCACACCTGTCACAATGCTGCACAGTGCTCAATAATAGTACTAATCCACTATAATATGCTTTCTACAAATTGCTATCTAGGACATAACCTAGCTCTTAGGATAGACCAACTTTTTGCAGCTAATTACCCCCCCTCCCCCCCTTGCTGAGAAAAGTGGAATCTGAACTAGCTTGATGGGCACATCTGGACTCGTCCTGGCTAGGTTGAATAAACTCGGTCAACATGACACTGGTTCCTTGAATTCTCTATTTTTTTAGATCCCTTCATATCGCAATCCCCTTGGAATACCTGAAATGACTGTAAGCCAAAATGATTACATTCACTTGGGGATACGAGGGGACACCACCTGCGTAAGGCGGTGCATTTCCGTTCCAGTAAACAAGGTGGCATGGGTCTGCCGAACCTCGTGTGGTATTATCAGGCGGCTCAACTGCCCCAAATAGCCGAAATGTCCTTGCACTCGGGACTCCCCGATTAGATAGGTATGGAAAGGCAAGCGGTCTCTCACCATACTTTTGACTACTTGTTATGGTGCTCTCCTAAATTAAGACCAAACCCTCTTACAGTCTTTTGCTATATGGGATACTCTCAGGACCCACACACAACCAATATCCTTCATCAGGCCCTTAGCCCATATCTTCAGGAACCCTCAATTTCCCCCGGGCATGGAACTACATGCCTTTAAGCGATGGCCTGATAAAAAATTATTATTTAGAAATTACCACTTGTTTCCTACCTTCTGGCTCGATCTCTAAAGGATATTGTGCTAGTAAACTTACCATGCCCGAGTCTGAGAAATTCAGGTTCACTCAAATTACTCACTTTCTTTATACACTGTGGGACACAAACCCCAACTCACCCATTATCACTCCCTACGAAAATTGGTGTGGTCAAGCCATGGAGCGGAGGGGGGGAATTTCAGTTGTATACAGCTCACTTTCCTCAGCCCAGACTAAGACCCCTTACATGCTTGCCTGGGAAAGAGATCTTGATCAAGGTTGGAATCTCGATGATTGTAACAGGATTTCCCTTAGAGCCACTAATGGCATCTTGAACATAGCATTGGCTGAAGCCAACCAAAATGTTAGGATGAGATGGTACTTGGTCCCCACAAGATTAGTTAAACATTATCCTTCCTCTTCTCCAACCTGCTTCAGAGGCTGTGAACATTTGGGAGACGTGTTACATGTATGGTGGAGCTGCCCTAAAATAAAAAAGCTTTTGGAGTAAAGTCTTCAACATGCTCCACAAGATCTTGGGTTTACCCATTACAAAATCTCCCCAAATTGCGTTGCTCAACTCTCCAATAGCCTCCGCCTCTAAAAGTCTTCAACGACTTATCCTATTCATATTAACGGGAGTCAAATTGACCATTGCTAGCGCATGGAAGCAACCTTCTGTTTCCTTCATTAGGGTCTAAAAGAAAAATCTCCTGGATTATGGCCCAGAAGAAAGTGGTTAGCAAGCTCCTAAACTTATCTGAGAAATTTGAAGCGACCTGGGAACCCTGGGTAAAGTATATGAAAATACCAATGCTCCTGTAGAAACACTAGCTCACTGTGTACCAAAATCTATACTCTCCTTCCTGGTCTCCTACATTTATCACATGGAACTATTTCTCCCTTCTCTCTTTCCTAATCTCTCCTCACCCCTTTGTTCTCTCCTGCCTCGGTAAATTTGGTTGACTCAAAATTTAGAGTGGAAGATACAACCCTGGTAGCTGTGATTGGTCTGTCCCCCCCCCCTCACTTCTCTGTATCATTTGAAATGTGTTATAGTCACCCCTTAAACAAGGGATCTCTATCCCAGTTCCGGTGTCTGGGGACGTCGGGCTACTTCTTTCTCCCCATCACCATTATGCTCTACAGCTCCCCAATGACCATTAAACTTTGATATGCTGTTAGTTTGGGGGGGTTCTATTGTACCTACCACTGTTACCTCGTAATGCCCATTATTCTTGGCTCACTCTGATCTACACCTTATCTTGTGTACTATGAACATTTTTCAATAAGAAATATTAAAAGAAAATGAAATCAGACTTTAATACCTGGAACTTGCCATTTATTCTGGTTTGTATGTATGAATGCAATTAAAGGAGAAGTATAGCCAAAGCTTGTTTGGCGGTACTTCTGCTGTGGATCACAGGAGTGCAGCTTGTTCTGCACTCCTATGACTCGTTTTCAACAAACAGCAGGCTGAAGCCCGCTGTCGGCTGACGCCACAGAGCCAGTCCAGGCTCGGTAAAGATCGCAACCATACGTTGGGATCCACCCACATGCCTGGACCGGCACCCGGCTCAGCCTCTCAAGGAACCACTGAGAGCCTGAGCTTGTCGCTCCTGCCCCCTCCACAGCCCAATGCTTCAGTAAGCATGGGGGGGGGGGGGCAGTGCAGAGAGTTGGTGACTGACATTCACCAGCTCTCTGTTCAGGGAGTTCTGAGAACTGAGAGATTTGCAGCATTTGATTGCTTGGTTCCTCCATAAAAGGCTACGTCTAGAAATGGAGTGCTCCATTCCCAGTAGCCTTTTGTGGGGAAACACGTCGGAAGGAGACAGGAGCTGAGACATTACTTTGGTCCGGACCTGCTGGGGCAATCCATAGTCAAATCTTCCTCTTTACCGCTTGACTGTTTTTATTTTATTGGAAGTGCAATAGCTTAATTTTAACAAAATTCTAAGCTTACATACTGCAAATGAGTCACATATATCATGATCTGAGTGAGAGGGAGTGGTGGCTGGAGGCTGAGCTGTGTATCATATGACATAGGATTCATGTACCAAGAATAGGAAATAGCTGCACATAAAATATCTGTAATCCAGAGCTGATTATGATCTCCTATAATTTAGAGATCATGATATTTTTGAAAGAGGCACATTTATCTCTATACACAGGTAGAGCACTGAGAAATATTTTTCTATCACTGGGATCGGTACATTTTTTCATCACCTATGTTTGAAATATAACAAGGACATTTATTTGTTTATTTTTTGAATATTGAGATATGGACACAATTTTTTTGGATAACCTATTTGATACTAAGTTTCTGATTTATTTATTTTTAATCAGTATGTGTAATTGAGTTTTCACTGATTGGAAACATACGTTTGAACACATGGTTCTATGTTAGATTAGCGCATTTTTCACCTTTTTATGTCTGAGAAGATCATTGCAACAGGAATACTTCCAAGAACATGAACTACTTTGTTCAAGCCATTGCCAGTTTGGACTGCTCCCAGGGATACTTCCCTGAACAGGTAACCTGGGGCAGCCACAATTAAGTTTAGTTAGGGAAAAGACATTAGTGCATATTGCACATGTTCTGCAAAGTGTTCAATAAAGTTGTTTCCTATGCTCAAAGCCTAGTTTGAAGTTAGTCAAGGAGTGCAGTAGGGTCCTAGCATGTCTATTTATTGAACCTTGATCTGAGTCAGCACATTGGGGTCCGTGAAAACTCACAACCAAAGAAGGTTAACTTGCAAAATATTTTCAATGAGTCACCAGAAGTAAGAACAGCAACCAATAGTTGGTGTGGTACCTATGGTAGGATCTCCGGTAGTGAGGAGGATTGTTTTTCGACTCTCTCCCTAGCTGTCTGTCTCCATCAGTCTCCCCAGGAATGGATTAGCTTTACAGATATTTAATACCTGGTCATTTGGTACAGAACTATAAGGGGTTAAGTGGAGCATGCATGAGGCCCACGCTATGTGCGCAGCAGGACCCCATTACAATACTTTTGCAGGATCAAAAGATATGGAGAACTTGAGTCAACCAAGAAAAAATGGCACTCCCCCCCCCCCCCAAGTCCATACCACGCCCTTCAGGTCTGATATGGATTGTAAGGGGAATCCCATGCCAAAATTTAAAAAACAAATATGGAATGGGATCCCCCCTTCCCTTAAATCTATACCAGACCCTAAACTGAGCACCCAGTCTGGCAGGCCAGGAAAGGGGGGTGAGGGAGTGCCCCCCTCCTGAACCATACTAGGCCACATGTCCTCAACTTGGGAGGTGGGTAGGTGGGTACTTTAGGGCAGGGGGCTTAACCCCCCACCCCAAAGCACCTTGTCCTGATGTTGATGGGGACAAGGGCCTCTTCCAGTCAGCCCTGGCCAGTGGTTGTAGGGGTCTGCTGGCAGGAGGCTTATTAGAATCTGGAGCCCCTTTTAATAAGGGGGCCCCCAGATTCTGGTCCCCCCATGCAAATGAGTATGGGGGCATACCCATTCACCAAAAATGTGTAAAATCTGAATAAAGACAGTAAACAAGTTTTTGACAAGTCCTTTATTAAAAAATAAAAAACAATGTTCCCTGATGTAGATCTATCTCACACCACCCGCCACATAGTGGAACCAAAATATTCCTCACACACAATTCAAATCCATCGATCATTTGTTCAACCGATCCGAATTTGAATCATTCAAAAAAATTGGAATCATTAGAAAATATTAAACAAAACGAAATTAAGGAAAAAGAAAGAAATGTAGCAAATTCTGAAACCACTCTAAATAAATTTTGAAACAAAATACAATTAGTAACATAATGAATATATACAAAACAAAACGAACCCAATTTTTCCATTCTGCACATGTGTAGTCACCATGTCTAGGTTTAGTGGGGGAGCCTTGTGTGTGATGCAACTTTCACATTCCTGACAAGCCTTGTGCACCCAGTCCAACAAATAGGGGCAGCAGGGTAACAGCACGGCCCATGGACTGCGTCTTTCCACGACAACTCCACTCCCATCTGTAGCATGTTGCAGAGTAACTCCTTAACTTCATGGAACAACACTGGGGGAATGTGACAGTACTGCTCCTGGATGAATGTTGCCCCCCCCCCCTGTGTGTATGGGGTGGTTAATGGCTTTGGTTAACCCATAATCCTCTGGACTTGTGGCAAAAAAACAGCAGGTGTTTTTCCAGCACCTGATGGAGCAGTCTTTTTTGAAGTAGAGAAAAGTCTTTAAACAGGATATCCAGCTGCTTCAGTTGGGACCTGTATTGGGTCTCATCCCAGGAAGCCATAGCTGCCTGTAGAGGGATGCAGACTGCTTTCATCCCTGGTATGACTCAGAGATACAGTGGCGAGGCATCTCATACAGATTAGCCAAGATTACGTGTCCAGGCAGCGATACTGGCATTGTTTCCAGGTTGACGAGCTACATCAAGACTCTTCCCAGAATGACTTTGGATAGGGACGGCTTACCAGCCACTCCCCTGATGTCATGGGATTCTTGCAGGCTTCTACCTAACTTTGGTTAGGTTGTAATTTCTGGTGGACCCCAACAGGGAGTGATCAGATCACCTCTTGCAGGGATGACAAGAGTAATTTTTGCGTTGAGGATGTTCAAACCATTCATACTTGCTCTGGTTGCTTCCTGGTTGCCCTGTGCTGGGCCTCATACGCCTTTGAGCCACACTGCTGGCAGGCCACAGCCACGTGTTCGCCAGCCCGAATATTCATATTTGGCCAATAGGTGGGGTAAGTCCATGTCTTTCAAGACATTCATGCCCAACACAACAGACACTGCTGTGTTAATTGGGTCATGGGGTACCACTATTTCTACCCGCTCCACCACCTGGTCTTCGATTTGAATCCTCACCCAGATGATGCCTTCAACCAGAATGGGTAGATTATTGGCTGCTCAAAGGGATAGCCAGCAGAGGTCCAATTGTTCTTGTGCTCCGAATCTCTGCACATAGATGTTATACTCCATGACAGTGACCTCTGACTTGGTGTAAATCAGGCATGGAACTTCTTGTCTGTTGACTAGAGCAGCCACCACTGGGCTTGATCCGACCGTCCTCTGACTTGTTGGGACTTTGGTCTGTTTGTCAGTCAGTAGTTTAATGACAAAGCCTGGAGTGGTTTCAGACCACCCACAGATCTTATATAGGTGTCCATAGTGGCTGAACCACTAGTATTTCCAGTCCCCCTCGGGGTCCCTGCACAGTGGGTTCTCACTCCTATGGGTTTGGGGTGAATCCTTCTTAAAAGGGGCTACCTCCTGTTTCAAGGCTCCAACATACTAACTTTTTCAGTGTGGTTTGCATGGCTTACAGGGGTGAAGGTGCCAGGGCCTCCTTCTTGAGATATGCAAGTTCAAATTTCTGTCACTGCCAACGTTGCATCCATCTCTTCCTGTTGCCATGCAAATCGCATCCACCATCACATTATGGAAGGTGGTGGTAGGTTGTGCTTTAACTTTCTCTTGAAAAGCTCTTTGGATTGGGCCAGCCTTCAGGCCAGCTATGAACTGGTCCCTTAGTATTTGGTATGAATCAGTGATGTCAGCACAGCTGCACAAATCCCTCATTTCCAGGTGCCTTCAGAGGTTCTGCATGGCCATCATATAATGGGTGAAGTTCTCATTCTTCTGTTGCACCTTCACTGCACTGCGACTGACTGTGTTCTGCGACTGACTGTTTTCTTCAACTGACCGTGACCTGTGACTGACCATGCTCTGCGACTGACCATGACCTGCGACTGACCGTGACCTGCGACTGACCGCGACCTGCGACTGACAGTGCTCTGCCTCTGACAGTGCTCTGCGGCTGACAGTGCTTTGCGACTGACAGTGCTCTGCGGCTGACAGTGCTTTGCGGCTGACAGTGCTCTGCGACTGACAGTGCTGTGTGTACCTGTGAGAGCGGTGAGTGTCTGGGAGTACCTGTGATCGTAGCGGAGTACCAGAGGGTGAGAAAGCAGAGTTAGGAAGCTAGAAAACAGCCACACAGGATAGACTTAAATTACTGAATCCCCATTAGATTAGATTAGTGGGTACTATGCCTGGCGGGTGTGGAGATGCGATTCGGTGTACATCTTGTGATATGTATGCGTTCCTCGATCATGCGATCGAGGGAGAATACAAATGCACGAAATGTAAGCACCTTGCTTCCCTGGAAGCTCAGGTCCTGAATCTAGGGAAGCAGCTGGCAACACTGAGACGAATGTCCATACCGAAGGAGAGCTGGGATCGTACTCGTCAGGTGCAGGCAGGGGTCTGCACAGAGGTGGGTGGAAAAACGGAGGTGCAGGCATCAGAGCAGAGTAGATGGGTGACAGTTAGGAAGTAGATACAGCCTAGACCTGAGGAGACAACTATCTACAACTATCTACAATCACTAAAGCATTGAGGAACCATAACCTCCCTTACAAATGGAAACACCCGTCCAAAATCATAGTGGAGAGAAACGGCGTCTCCCACTCAATCAAATCTCTTGACAAGGGTCTGAGCCTTCTCCAATCTTAGGGTTTCATCCCTGAACCTGGCCCTCCAATAGGGGTGAAATAACCTCTAGGAAGACTGACACAGCAATGGCACAATGCTCCATCTCGCAGCAAGAGAGACACTTGATACATAACAATGAATCTGACAGAATAACGTGGAAATTCGCCTACACATGGCACAGTTCGCTGGGTCCCGGTTTGCCCGTTTGGCTGTAGAATTTTTCTAACCCTCATTGAAGAAGGCGGCTGCTTATGCCAAATACCTCCTCCATGGCTGTTCAATGCTCTAACCGGTTACGTGAGTACAAGCACAGCACACCGCCTCAAACTCACTCATGAACATTAAAGTACTATCAATTAACACTAACGGCCTGAACCACCCGGCAAAAAGGGTGTCTCTATGGCGAACAGCTATAAAATATTCTAGCCGAACAGTTTGCGCCCAAGAGACTCATTTCCAGGGTTACTCTGCCCCTAAATGCACCCACAAAGAATTCCCCACCATTTTCACCGCAAAGTAAATGTTTACCTCATTTACTATTGGTATTGTAAAGTGCTATGCTGCTCTTAGTATTACTACAAAGTGCAAAATTCTTATTGTGCTAATTATGCATAACTTATTGCTTAATGTACCAACATAAAAGTGATATCACAATAAATATTAATGGTGACTGTAAAACATGTTCAACTAATCTTCCTTATAAATAAATTCATCAAAATGTCATTACACGGTGATTAATTGTGATAATAGTTCATATTCTCTTGATAAATCCACAAAGTCTTCAAAATTATTCCGTGTGTTTAAATTTCCATGTTGCTCCCTTCACCTTCCACTAATAGGTTAAAAACATAGAGTGCATAAAACACCATGTTCTGTTCATAATTTATAGGCTCCCAGAACTCTTACTTCATGTACCGTATATATCAATAGTGGATATGTTGATCATTACAGCTTGTATTTCTCCTTCTTTGGATGTGTACCACTCTCTCCACAGGGGTCTATCTCCATATCATTCCTCTTTATTATGCAGTATGTATGTATGTATGGCTCCTTTAATTTCACCCTTAAATTAATGCGGCCATTCTGCATAGCTATTGTACATTCTATCGCCCATTTTTACTTGGTCTTTCTATTTGTATTATGGCAGCCATGTTTTTGAATATTCTTAATGTTTAATGGTGGCTTAATGTTTAATGGTGACTTTAGACCGAGACTGATTTTGTCCACCCTCTAATGATTGTATTTAGGTTGCCATAAACTGCCGTGCCTCAAGTAAATATACAACGCAATTTACAATGTAACACTGACATATCCATTCATGTTCATTACATGTAAATATAATTCCTGTTCAATGTACACTCCTCTATATAAATTCCAATATCTAAAAGAAAAAAATAATTGATTCATACTGTATATTGTTAAACTATATTTAGGTTATGCTAAATAAGCTCTAATTTATACCTGAGTAATGTATATACATATAAAATAAAACCATTTTGTTACTCATAATTGAAATACCTAATCGTACATGTAAATACTAAAATAAATCTATATAAAAATTGGTAAATTAGTAGATATTATGTATTGTTAATATTGATGGTTATTTTGAGGCGAATGGGAAAGTAATTACTACTAATATGCTGTCTCTAAAGTTGTGTTACTTAAATATTCTGGAAAATTATGGATACCGTAATTATTTGTCTGATGGTCATAATTACTAATAAAACCGGTAAGATCAAATTCCACATTTAACCCATGTGGCACCAGAGTATTAAAGGTATAGATCCATCTGGATTCCTGTTGGCTGAGGGTCCTAATTTTGTGGTTCCCCTCTCCAAATTTTCCTATAACACTCAATTCCCCAGAATTCCATCCATGTTGAGTCTCTATTATGATGTTGGGCAAAGTGTTTTGACAGATTATGTTTAGGGAATCCCTTCTTTATATTTTGTATGTTTCCTAATCTTCACTTTCAAAGGTCTTTTGGTTCTTCCAATATACTGTAACCCACAGTCACATTCCAAAATATATACCACACCTTCGGTATTACTAGAAGTCTTTAATTGTGTAGGTCTTCTTTGTATTAGTAGCCTGAAATTCTGTTATCTTTCTTCCTGATTGTTTAGTTTGGTTACAAGCAAACCATCTTTTGCATGGATAAAATCCTTTACTGTTAAAAAATGTCCTTTCCTCTCTGAAGGTGAATCTATATTGCTTTTAACCACTTTATCCCCCATTGTTGGAGCTCTTTTATAGACTTGTATCTTTTGGAGACTTTTATAGACCTCATGTACTAAGCTCAGGCGAAACTGCAGTCTATTTTCCTCTAGTAAATCAACCCCTATGGGTCTAACAGACCCTTCTCCTCTCGCTTTAAAGAGAGCCTGTCATCTCAATTATTGCTATCACCTAGGAAGCTATTTGCCGCTATGTTATAGCAAAAAAAAGTTTAAAAAAATGAAGTAACACACAATCATAAAAAAAATAAAAAAATACACAAACACAAATGCATGCAGCGGCTGCGCCTACATATAAAAAAAAAAAAAAAAACGATGACTGCACCACGCTTAGTATTTATCAATGCACACGTCACAATAACAATAATAACTTTATAGCTATAATTCACAATTACCTCTAAACTTGTAAATTTAATTAAAACATCACCTATGGAAAATTTTCAGTATCAGGGTTTGTCACTGTCTCAAGAACAGGCTCTATTTTAGGGCTTAACAGGCTTTGTATCTATTTACTAGGTGCAACCTCATTTTTTTATATCTTACCATAAAATTGGTAATATAATGTGCTTGTGTGCAGTAAAGTAAACTTTAGTATTTTTTTTTTTTTTTTGCTAGTATCATGTCACACAATTAAAACTACCTTAAAAACAAAAAAAGAAAAAAATGGGTCAAAGTTCTTGTCCTGCTTGTTAAGAATATGTTGAAACATTAATGTCCAAAGTCAAGTGCACTTTAAAGAACAGTTTACATAGAATACATATGAACTGTGTTTAGTAACAATAAATAATTGCAATTTACTGCTCTTCCTATTCTTCTGATTAATAATAATAATGGTATTATGCATTTTTTACATGAATGGATCACAAGTAATAAAAGACATACTGTATGCCATAGTTGCAACGTCCCTCTAATGAGTGGATTTGTTTATCAAATATACCTAAGTGCATTTAGTATATCACCTACTGTATATCCTGTATATGAACTACAAATTGGAAAAACATATACAATTTCAAGTCTTTAGACCTCTAATAACATTCATAGTGTGCCAAGATTATATTATTTAGAAGCAGCTTTTAATATTTAACATGATGTGTGCATTTCACCAGTATTACTCTACCAATTTGCATGGTCAATTATAGCTCTTAAAAGCTTGCTCATGAAAGCATACAAAGTAGAGTGCATTTATATTGATAACTCATAGGGGAAATTAGTGCCATTACAGATCAAAAATGCCAAAAATTATGCTTCTTAGATTATTGCTAACTGATGACTCCATGAAATTCACTTAAAACCATTTTAAGACAAAAAGCTATATCTATGAGCCCATTTTGCGATAGGAATTACAGTTCAAAAGCAGGTAATAACTTCCCAGGCTTTGCTGTTTTACCATACAGAGAAGTAGGTTATCACTATGCAGAATGCATCTTGCCATGCTTTAACACCATAACCATTTTTAACTTTTAATCAAATTCAGTTTTCTTCCTCTCAAGCAGACATCTCTGATCTCATCTCTATTTCTGATAGCAGGCATTCTTGTGAAACATACAGTACTCTGTAGTTAGATGAGTAGATACAGTAGATAGATAGGATAGATAGATAGATAGATAGATAGATAGATAGATAGATAGATAGATAGATAGATAGATAGATAGATAGATAGATAGATAGATAGATAGATAGATAGATAGATAGATAGATAGATAGATAGATAGATAGATAGATAGATAGATAGATAGATAGATAGATAGATAGATAGATAGATAGATAGATAGATAGATAGATAGATAGATAGATAGATAGATAGATAGATAGATAGATAGATAGATAGATAGATAGATAGATAGATAGATAGATAGATAGATAGATAGATAGATAGATAGATAGATAGATAGATAGATAGATAGATAGATAGATAGATAGATAGATAGATAGATAGATAGATAGATAGATAGATAGATAGATAGATAGATAGATAGATAGATAGATAGATAGATACTGGCAAATATGTGTTATGGTCCTTATGAGGATCTTCAATCATCCATATGGATGCTTACTTCCCATTTTGGACGTATGTGTAATTAAGTCACTTCTTCAACTACCCACACACCTCACTAGCTTGGTCACCTCAACATACCTATTTTGAAGCTTTTTGTGCTTTTTGTAATATCCTCAATGTACTCCCTGTTATTCTCAATCTACGATGGGAAAACCAATAGATCTATTTTAAAATGGGAAAAAAGTCTTAATGTCTCTATCTGATGAAGAATGGGAAAAAATCCTAACTTACATTCCTAAGGGATCAATCAATGCGACAATGCAAGAAATGGTATACAAACTCTTTGCAGGTTGGTATAGAACTCCCATTCAATTAAACAGAATCTCCACAACAGCTTCCCCTTTATGCTGGAGATGTGGATCCCTGATTCATATCTGGTGGTTTTACTCAAGATTACAATCTTTCTGGAAAGAAATACACATAGCCATGAGAAAAATCTCTACATTTAACCTGGATTACACACCAGCACAATACCTGATCCACCCCTCCTAGCTTCTCCACTCTACATACCACAAATCCTTGGCTCTACACCTGGTTAATGCAGTTAAACGCTGCAGCCCACTATAATGTTGCTCACTGTTTACTCTTATTCTTTCAGACTGGATCCACTATGTGAAGTCAACAGCTGAAATGAAAGAACTTATAAGCATTTTTCAGAACTTGGGCTTGCTGGAGACACTACCTGGACTCCACTAATCGCTTACTTATTGACACACCTTTCCTTTTAAAATAACCAGCCCAATCTATTTTCAATAAAACAACTTTGTACTATGGTACACTCGGGCCCTCAACCTTTGATTGCATGAATCACACATCTTACCCTACTATTGAACATCATCTTTTACTATTATTTTAAAACAGAATGTAGTTAAAATGCCCATGACTAACTCACAGTTATTTAAACAAAATTTACTCTAACTGGGAAAACAACACTATTACTAGATAATGTCTAACATTATCTAAGAAGTTGGTAAAAATAGTGATTTGTACATTACGAAAAGTAGTCTGAACAAATACTCTCTCTACACAATATAACCTAAAAAGTATTACTTGTCACATCTTCATTTTACAAAAAAAACAACAGATTCTTTGGTGAATGCTTGTCATTTCAGTTGGATGGTTTAACCACTTTAATACTGGGCACTTTCACCCCCTTCCTGCCCAGGCCAATTTTCCCCTTTTAGCGCTGTTGCATTTTGAATGACAATTGCGCGGTCATGCAACACTGTACCTACATCAAATTTATGTCATTTCCCCCCCGTAAATAATAGTTTTCTTTTGGTGGTATTTGATCACCTCTGGGTTTTTTCCTTTTTGCTAAACAAATAAAAAAAGACCGAAAAGTTTGAAAAAAAAAAAAAGTTTTTTTTGTTTATGTTATACAATTTTGTAAATAAATAAGTTTTTTCCTGCACTGATGAGCACTGATGAGACTGCACTGACAGGCACTGATGAGGAGGCACTGATGGGATGGCACTGATGGGGTGGCACTGATGGAGTGGCACTGATAGGCGGCACTGATAGGCGGCATTGGTGGGCACTGATAGGCGGCACTGATGGGCACTGATAGGTGGCACTGATGGGCACTAATAGGCGGCACTGGTGGGCACTGATAGGCAGCACTTATCGGCACTGACGGGCAGCACTGATGGGCACTAATGGGCACTGATAGGCGGCACTGGTGGGCAATAATGGGCACTGGTGGGCGACACTGATAGATGGCAATGATGGGCACTGGTGGGCAGCACTGATAGGGAGGGCACTGGTGGGCAGCACTGATGGAGAGGGCAATGGGGGGCTCCCTGAGCCCTGATTGCCATCCCTGGTGGCCATAGTGGGCGTCCCTGGGGTCATGGTGGGCATCCCTGGGGTCATGGGTAGACATCCCTGGTGGTTCTAGTGGCACCCCCCCCGAGGGTCTGATTACCAGTGCCGACCCCCCCCCCCCTGTCAGGGGAGCCACCGATCGGCGCTCCTTTACTTGTGCCTGTCAGGCACGAACTAAGGAAAGCCGATCAATGGCTCTTCCTGTTTACTATGTGACCAGCCGTGATTGGACACGGCTGATCACATGGTAAAGAGCCTACGTCAGTAGGCTCTTTACCGAGATCGGAGATGCAGGGTGTCAGGCTGACACCTCGCATCACCGATCACCGCTCTGCGCGCGCCCCCGGGGGGAGCGCAGAGCTGTATTATCCTGCCGCCGTCATATGACGTCCGGTCAGGATAATACAACCACAATCCCGCTGTCAATTTGCTATAGGGCGGGATGTGGTTAATTCTATACTACACATATGTTTTGTGTGCAAATGAGAGGAAGATCCCAATTATTGAAACTAGTGATCGATCAATATCATTTTTTTATTCCCGATACCGATATTTTGGTCAATGCATATCGGTATCTGCCGATATTGGCCGATATTCTCGTACATTAAAAAAAATAAAACATTTTATTTTTTTTCGCACGTACTCTTGTGGAGGGATCTTGGGGTCTAAAAGACCCCAACCCCCTCCTCTGCACTTAAAAGCATTCAAAACGCCATGTTTGGCTGTTTTGAATGCTGTCATTTTTTTTAATTTAGCGCCAGAACCCAGAAGTGATTTCATGTCATGGATTTTTACATGGAGACCCGATCAGAGCCGAATGCGGCTTTGATCAGGTCTTCTTTTCGGCCGCCGTGCAGGCTGGTTGCCCGGGTCTCCCGGTGGGATGGGAGACCAGGGTGAGCCACGGAAGGGGGGGGGAGGGGGGGACGTCCCCTCCCGCTCCTTGTAATGACAGCCGAGCAGCTTCTCAGCCGCATCGGTTGTCATTACAAGACAGCCGATCGTCGGCTATGGACGCCAGTACCGAGGTGATGCCTCTAGCTGCAGGCATTACACTGGTACAAGCATTTTCCAGAAATATCTGCAATATCGGTCACCTTGGTGGCCGATTCCGATATATCGGGGAAAGTGCATATCGGCCCTCGATATATCGGTTTTGCCAATAATCGGTTGATCCCTAATCAAAACCTTGTTAAAATATTACAGGAGAGAATCCTCAAAATCATATCAAACTTCTGGTGGAGGAGAGATCTGTGGTAAATGATAATTGTTGCCCATGCCTCCATCCAGATACAGTTTGCTCCCACTTGGGGTGCCCGGTCATACGGATGAATGGGCCGACATTGTCAGTTTGCCATGGTTCTATCCTTAACTACTGTTAATACAGCTCTATTTCATTGTTCTATTTCATTTTTTGTGTAATGCTAGTACTGAACATGTCAAGTATTATACATATGTTCTCAGGTTTCTTATGACAAAAATGGAAATTATCCTAATTCTTTGCTTGAATATATGCCAATTTTGTTTTCTATGTTTTTTTGTTATGAAAACCTTTTAATGAAAAAAACATGATAAAAGAAAAGGAATTTCAGTTTCCTTGACAGACTCCCTGATGAGTCTCCCCTCCTACACCAAGTCCCATAGCAGCTGCATGGTCTGCTATGGCAATTGTTAAACCACTGCCCATTTTAACCTAAATTTAAAAGTGCTTGTGCTTACCCTCTAAAGACAGCGATAGGCTACATTATTCCTCTATAGTTACTGTGACAACTTTATGGAGAAAAAGTCAAAAATTGAAAAAAAAGAAAAGAAAATTATGTTAGGTTTTATTGCTGTCTGTATTCACACTGGGTACATTTACCTATACAGGGAAGCATTTTCCTCACTTTGAGGAGATGTGGTTTTAACCCTAGTCGTGACTTGTGACCGTGCTGTTCACACCGGCAAACAACCGTGGTACTTCAGCATATTTTCAAAGCCCCACATAATTTTTATTTCTGATTTCATTGCGGCTTGCAACTTCATTTAACAGAAGTCTATGCAAGTCGCAATGAAATCTGCAAAAAGTATTGCAGGAACCATTTTCATAATGTCGCAGCAATTTGAGCAGTTCCATTGCCCTCAATAGGTGTGACTTGTCATGCGATTTGGAACTGTCAAAGTTGCACCAGTGTGAACAGGGTCTAAAGGAGGCAACAGAAATGTTTCAAAACAATAGTAGCCAACACTACACTAATTTAGTGAAAACATTCACTCCTTTTTACGCAATTTTAGCTTATACATCAATCTGATCCAATCTTTTCAGACTTTTTTTTGAGCTTCAGTCTATTTTATTGTTAGTTTCAAATTAATTATCCAATTAATTTTGAGATAAACAACAGTGTGATATACAGTCATTATAAATATGAAAATGCTTGTTTTAATTTGTTTCTCTCTCTGATTATTGACATGATGTACATGATGAAGCTGGTAAATATGTCTGAGTTTTAACATTTCAGCACCACATAGACAGATGGGCCAGTTGGAAACTTGAATATTTAACTTAGTAAACAATATTTTTCTACCACTGCAGATGTCTGTTTCTCTTAATAACATGTTTGATATGCTAGGTGGAAAAAATATACCGGTACTCACTTTTTGGAACGCTGAATCTGGGATACTTTTCTTCAAGTCTCTCTTTTTTTTAAAAACACCAAACATTGTAATTTCAGTGTGAATTATTGTAATAGTATGGTACCCAAAACTTACCATACCATTGTGGATGTCAAACAATTAACTACAATGGACTAATGAAACATCAAGCCAAATACAATTTCTACAATAAAATTACTAACTCAAGTCAGAGAATTCAGGTCCTTATTGTCTACAGACCTGAAACCTGTTGCTTAACGTTTGAATCCACTCTCTTTTCTCTAAACATTTGTCTTTCCATGGACAGCACCCCAGTGCCCAGAAAATTCAGATGTTAGAGCTTATGGCATCATTGTTTCTCCTGAAAGTGTTAAGTGGTGCCTGGATCCTTTTCAGGCAGTGCAGTTGTAAGATTGTAGGTGCTGCCTGAGCTAGACTTAAGGGCCATACACACTATAAGATTTTCTGAAGACTTTTTCCTTTGGACTTACCAAAACCATATAATATGAGGTCAAACCTAAACACTTTCAATTTGTATGCAATCTGGCAGGCCCTTGCACTACATAGAAAAGGTAAATCTGAAGGAAATCTAACCACAAAAGTTGGATAGTGTGTATCCAGCTTAAAGCCTCATACTCGCGATCAGATTATCAGACACATTTTCTTAAGTTTTTTGTTGCATGCTAGTCTCATATGGAAAGTGAAGAGGTTACTTTCATACGAAAATTCTTATTTGATGGAATTCAACTTCAGAAGAGATGTCTTGAGTTGAATTGTTTTGTATGTATTCTTTAGTTTCCGAGCATGCGTAGTCTTGCTCTTATGATTTTTTTCAGACGAAAACTGTACTAATTAAACGGAAAATCGGACGATGTGTTCACGTACAATAAAAATTTTATAGCCTGCACATCCAGCATTTGTCGTACGAAAATTCATAATCGGCTGTCGAGAGCACTATATTAACGATCCGAAAATCGGCAGATCGCTCGTCGGACGAAATGTTACTTCCAATTTTCTTATTGTGTGTACGAGCCTTTACCAGGAGAGGTAATCAGTTTACTCTGTTTAATGAGAAAGAGAGCAACAGTGACCAGCCATTATTAGAGCTGCAGCTTAGAAGCACTCTCTACTACATGTTTGTGAAGGCTTTACACATAGAATGCTGCACAAAGAGATCACTTTTTTATCCGCATGATAAGTCATACTTAGGGTTGAGCGAACACCTAGATGTCCGTGTTCGACGGGTTCGGCCGAACTTTAAAAAAAAGTCCGGGTCCGTGTCCCGGACTTTTACCGAACTTTTCCCGGACACCGAACCCCATTGAAGTCAATGGGGACCCGAACTTTAAGGCACTAAAATGGCTCTAAAACACCAAAGGAAAGGGCTAGAGTGCTGCAAATGGCAGCAAAACGTAATTAAGAGCATGGCAAGTGCTCTGCAAACAAATGTGGATAGGGAAATAACTTAAAACAACAAAAAAAAACAGAAAAATAAAACAATGTTCTTCTTCATCTCTGAAGGACGAGGCCCATATGGAGTAGGAGGGAGGTTGAGGTGGTGGTGGATGTGGCGGTGACTAGACATATGCCGGTTTTCGGTAATTCGATATATCGCGGTATTGCATAGCCACGGTATTGTTATTGTGGCATTTTTAAAATACCGAGTTTCTCTGTCAAGTCTGCCTGACTTGTGAATTGATACATTTCAGTGAGCTGGATGACTCATTCACTCACTCAGCTAACACCTTTCAGCATTAAGTCTCCTAACTATAAACAAAAATGATTACATTTGTATCTTTTCCTTCCCTCTGCCAGGGAGAAAGGAAGTTTAACCTCTTAAAGACTGGATCTTTTTCTGACACTTGCTGTTTGCAAGTTAAAATCAGTTTTTTTTTGCTAGAAAAGTACTTAGAACCCCCAAACATTTTATATATTTTTTTAGCAGAGACCCTACAGAATAAAATGGCGATTGTTGTAATATTTTATGTCACACTGTATTTGCGCAGCAGTCTTTCAAACGCAATGATTAGACTTTAATGAATAAAAAAAAAAAAAAAAACGTAACAGTAAAGTTATCCCAATTTTTTTTTTTTTTGTTACACAGAGAATCGTGAGAGAATCGTGATCTTTATTCCAAGCTAAAAAATCGTGATTCTCATTTTGGCCAGAATCGTGCAGCTCTAATAAATATATATATACACACACACACGCCTAGCAGCCCACATTACATTATTATATAGCCATCAAGCAGTGTCTGGCCTACCTGGTGATGACTGGTCCTGGCGCTCTGATCCGATGGCCTGGTCTTTAAAGGGGCAAATCCTTGCGATCCAGAAGTGGTTAAACCTGCAGGAGGACCGGTGTTTTTATCTATTAATGACTTTACTATTGCTTTAGGCCTGGTTCACATGTATGCGGGTTGGTGGTTCACATGTATGCGGGTTGGCGGTTCACATGTATGCGGGTTGGCGGCCCACATTTGCACAGGCATAGCAGCCCATTGATTTGAACGGGCTGCTATGCCCTCATTTTCCGCAGAAAAAAGGTGCATGCAGCATTTTTTTTAAATTCAGTGGCCTTGAAATCCATCCTGCTTTTGCACCATGCGACTAACCTGCAGTTCCTGCTCTGGCAAGCTTTCTGCATTTTTTGTATACGTGGGCACGGCATTTAAAAATAAACAGTTTGCGTGTGCAGCAACGGCAGGTAAGTCGCATGGTGCAAAAGAAGGATGGATTTCATGGCCACTGCATTTTTTTAAATTCTGCATGCACCTTTTTTCAGCTGAAAACGCAGGCATAGCAGCTCAAGCCCATTCACATCAATGGGCTGCTATGCCTGTGCAAATGTGGGCCCCCAACCCGCATACATGTGAACCAGGCCTAAAGCAATAGTAAAGTCATTAATAGATAAAAACACCGGTCCTCCTGCAGGTTTAACCAATTAATGACTTTACTATTGCTTTAGGCCTGGTTCACATGTATGCGGGTTGGGGGCCCACATTTGCACAGGCATAGCAGCCCATTGATGTGAATGGGCTTGAGCTGCTATGCCTGCGTTTTCAGCTGAAAAAAGGTGCATGCAGAATTTAAAAAAATGCAGTGGCCATGAAATCCATCCTTCTTTTGCACCATGCGACTTACCTGCCGTTGCTGCACACGCAAACTGTTTATTTTTAAATGCCGTGCCCACGTATACAAAAAATGCAGAAAGCTTGCCAGAGCAGGAACTGCAGGTTAGTCGCATGGTGCAAAAGCAGGATGGATTTCAAGGCCACTGAATTTTAAAAAAATGCTGCATGCACCTTTTTTCTGCGGAAAATGAGGGCATAGCAGCCCATTCAAATCAATGGGCTGCTATGCCTGTGCAAATGTGAACCACCAACCCGCATACATGTGAACCAGGCCTAAAGCAATAGTAAAGTAATTTATAAACAACACCTCCTTCAGGTTTAACCACTTCTTGACCACAAGGATTTGCCCTCTTAATGACCAGGCCATCGGATCGGAGCCGAGCGCCAGAACCAGTTATCACCAGTTAGGCCAGACACTGCTTGATGACCTATTTTAGGCCTGGTTCACAGAGTCTGTACTGACTGACTATATAATAATGTGCATAAGTGAACCAAAGCCCCTAAATTCAGCAATGAAATTGAAGTGAGGTGGAAATTTAATAATTTAAATTTAATAATAGAATACCGTGATAATACCGTATACCGTGGCAAAACCTTAATCAATTAATCGCAGCATGAAAATCTGATACCGTCACAAGCCTAGCGGTGACATAGGCGTGCGCACAGGGTGTGCTGGGTGTGCCTGGGCACACCCTAATCACCTAGGGCACATAGCATTGCCAGTGAGGAGATGGGAAAGATCTCCCTGGGACCTGCTCTGCTCTATTTCTCCTTGCCTACAGGTACATGGCCCCGATACATTACTCTCCCTGCTGGCAAACACATGCATGTGTATTTCAACTTTGGGGTGCACACCTTAATGCAATAGGCTGCGCACACCTATGGGCGGTGTAGGTGGAAGCGGCGGTGGAGGAGGACCAGGGCCGGATTAACAGCATCATGGGCTTGGTGCTGAGGATTTTGAAGGGCCTTAAGGGCCGTGCCTTGCCATGCACCCAGAGGAGGAAGGGTGCAGCCATGCATGCCTAATTCAACATGGGATGCTGTCTCTGAAGCCCATAAACACATCCATGCATCGCCAACTGTCCCTCCTTGTCCGGCCTTCACGCTGTGTGGGGAGGTTCTGAGGGTGCTGCCTGGGGAAGCGAGCATAGAAGCCAGACTTCTGTGTTTACAAGTGACAGAAGAGCGGTAACAGTGAATATGGCCAACCCGGGGCCTATATAAAAGGTAGGGGCCTGGAGCTGCAGCTCCAATAGCCCCTACATTAATCTGGCCCTGAGGAGGAGGACGAGGTAGCCAACACTGCTTCTTTTCAAAAATTTTAAATGAGGGTACACCCCAAAAGAGTGAGAAAGAGCAAAAATGGAACAATGGGTGGGTAAGGTCGGTATCCATTGCTATTCTGCATAAGGTACGGAAAAGTCCCGTGGGATCCATGCCTGGTTCATTTTAATGAACGTGAGCTTGTCCACATTGTCTCTGGACAGGCGGCTGCGCTTGTCTGTTATAACGCCCCCAGCCGTGCTAAATACCCGTTCAGATAATACACTGGCTGCAGGGCACGCCAGCACCTCCAAGGCGTAAAGGGCAAGCTCAAGCCATGTGCCCAATTTGGAGACCCAGAAGTTGAAGGGGGCAGACCCGTCATTCACTACATGTAGGCGTGTGCACACATACTGCTCCACCATGTTGGTAAAATGCTGCCTCCTGCTAAGACGTTCCATCTGAGCTGCTGGTGCTGCTGTTTGTTGTGGCGTGCTGACAAAGCTTTTCCACATTTCGGCCATGCTAACCCTGCCTTCTGAGGTGCTGGCGGTGCCCTGGTTGCGTTGGCGACCTCCTCCTCCTCCTCCTCTGCCTTGTGCTTCCACTGTGGCCCCGCTGTCAGATGGGAATGCCAGCAGCATGGCGTCTACCAGCGTGCGCTTGTACTCGCGCATCTTGCGATCGCGCTCCAGTGAGTGAATTAAGGACGGTACGTTGTCCTTGTAACGGGGATCCAGCAGCGTGGCCACCCAGTAATCAGCACAAGTTAGAATGTGGGCAACTCGGCGGTCGTTGTGGAGACACTGCAGCATGTAATCGCTCATGTGTGCCAGGCTGCCCAGAGGCAACGAAAGGCTGTCCTCTGTGGGAGGTGTATCGTCCGTGTCCTCTGTATCCCCCCAGCCACGCACCAGTGATGGCCATGAGCTGGCCTGGGTGCCACCCTGCTGTGAACATGGTTCCATCTCCTCCTCCAGCTCCTCCTCCTCCTCATCCTCCTCATCCTCCAGAACTGTGCCCCTGCTGGACAATTGCGTCCCTGGCGTTTGCGTGTGCAGGAACCCACCCTCGGAGCCCCTTGCGAATGACTGCCCTGAAAGCCTTGGAAATGTTACCTCTTCATCCTCCTCCTCCTCCTCATCCTGTGCCACATCCTCTTCCATCATCGCCCGAATTGTTTTTTCAAGGAGGCATGGAAGTGGGATAGTTAAGCTGAGAACGGCGTCATTGCCACTGGCCATGTTGGTGGAGTACTCAAAACAGCGCAACAAGGCACACAGGTCTCGCATGGAGGCCCAGTTAAATTAAATAGCGGAATAGAAAATATGATCCAAAAAAAGTGTATGTATATCACACGTACACAACCACACTGGGCCCCAATTACTATTGTTTGTACCCCTAAAAGGCTAGATGAGGAGTAGGGGGAGTATGGAACAGGCAGCACCCTCAAACCTTCAGAAGTATGAGATGAACCCCAACAACTTGGAAAGGTGGATCTCTCTCACACGTACCGACACAGACTATCCCGCAATTCAATTGATCCTCAAAGGTTTTTATTGAATAGCGGAATAGGAAATATGATCAAAAAAAGTGTATGTATCTCGCACGTACACAACCACACTAGGCCCCAATTACTATTGTTTGTACCCCTAAAAGGCTAGATGAGGAGTAGGGGGGGTATGGAACAGGCAGCACCCTCAAACCTTCAGAAGTATGAGATGAACCCCAACAACTTGGAAAGGTGGATCTCTCTCACACGTACCGACACAGACTATCCCGCAATTCAATTGATCCTCAAAGGTTTTTATTGAATAGCGGAATAGGAAATATGATCAAAAAAAGTGTATGTATCTCGCACGTACACAACCACACTAGGCCCCAATTACTATTGTTTGTACCCCTAAAAGGCTAGATGAGGAGTAGGGGGGGTATGGAACAGGCAGCACCCTCAAACCTTCAGAAGTATGAGATGAACCCCAACAACTTGGAAAGGTGGATCTCTCTCACACGTACCGACACAGACTATCCCCCAATTTAACTGATCCCCAAAGGTTTTTGATTAAATAGCGGAATAGAAAATATGATCCCAAAAAAGTGTATGTATATCACACGTACACAACCACACTGGGCCCCAATTACTATTGTTTGTACCCCTAAAAGGCTAGATGAGGAGTAGGGGGAGTATGGAACAGGCAGCACCCTCAAACCTTCAGAAGTATGAGATGAACCCCAACAACTTGGAAAGGTGGATCTCTCTCACACGTACCGACACAGACTATCCCGCAATTCAATTGATCCTCAAAGGTTTTTATTGAATAGCGGAGTAGGAAATATGATCAAAAAAAGTGTATGTATCTCGCACGTACACAACCACACTAGGCCCCAATTACTATTGTTTGTACCCCTAAAAGGCTAGATGAGGAGTAGGGGGGGTATGGAACAGGCAGCACCCTCAAACCTTCAGAAGTATGAGATGAACCCCAACAACTTGGAAAGGTGGATCTCTCTCACACGTACCGACACAGACTATCCCCCAATTTAACTGATCCCCAAAGGTTTTTGATTAAATAGCGGAATAGAAAATATGATCCCAAAAAAGTGTATGTATATCACACGTACACAACCACACTGGGCCCCAATTACTATTGTTTGTACCCCTAAAAGGCTAGATGAGGAGTAGGGGGAGTATGGAAAAGGCAGCACCCTCAAACCTTCAGAAGTATGAGATGAACCCCAACAACTTGGAAAGGTGGATCTCTCTCACACGTACCAACACAGACTATCCCCCAATTTAACTGATCCCCAAAGGTTTTTGATTAAATAGCGGAATAGAAAATATGATCCAAAAAAAGTGTATGTATATCACACGTACACAACCACACTAGGCCCCAATTACTATTGTTTGTACCCCTAAAAGGCTAGATGAGGAGTAGGGGGAGTATGGAACAGGCAGCACCCTCAAACCTTCAGAAGTATGAGATGAACCCCAACAACTTGGAAAGGTGGATCTCTCTCACACGTACCGACACAGACTATCCCCCAATTTAACTGATCCCCAAAGGTTTTTGATTAAATAGCGGAATAGAAAATATGATCCAAAAAAAGTGTATGTATATCACACGTACACAACCACACTAGGCCCCAATTACTATTGTTTGTACCCCTAAAAGGCTAGATGAGGAGTAGGGGGGGTATGGAACAGGCAGCACCCTCAAACCTTCAGAAGTATGAGATGAACCCCAACAACTTGGAAAGGTGGATCTCTCTCACACGTACCAACACAGACTATCCCCCAATTTAACTGATCCCCAAAGGTTTTTGATTAAATAGCGGAATAGAAAATATGATCCCAAAAAAGTGTATGTATATCACACGTACACAACCACACTAGGCCCCAATTACTATTGTTTGTACCCCTAAAAGGCTAGGAGTAGGGGGAGTATGGAACAGGCAGCACCCTCAAACCTTCAGAAGTATGAGATGAACCCCAACAACTTGGAAAGGTGGATCTCTCTCACACGTACCAACACAGACTATCCCCCAATTTAACTGATCCCCAAAGGTTTTTGATTAAATAGCGGAATAGAAAATATGATCCAAAAAAAGTGTATGTATATCACACGTACACAACCACACTAGGCCCCAATTACTATTGTTTGTACCCCTAAAAGGCTAGGAGTAGGGGGAGTATGGAACAGGCAGCACCCTCAAACCTTCAGAAGTATGAGATGAACCCCAACAACTTGGAAAGGTGGATCTCTCTCACACGTACCAACACAGACTATCCCCCAATTTAACTGATCCCCAAAGGTTTTTGATTAAATAGCGGAATAGAAAATATGATCCCAAAAAAGTGTATGTATATCACACGTACACAACCACACTAGGCCCCAATTACTATTGTTTGTACCCCTAAAAGGCTAGGAGTAGGGGGAGTATGGAACAGGCAGCACCCTCAAACCTTCAGAAGTATGAGATGAACCCCAACAACTTGGAAAGGTGGATCTCTCTCACACGTACCAACACAGACTATCCCCCAATTTAACTGATCCCCAGAGGTTTTTGATTAAATAGCGGAATAGAAAATATGATCCCAAAAAAGTGTATGTATATCACACGTACACAACCACACTAGGCCCCAATTACTATTGTTTGTACCCCTAAAAGGCTAGGAGTAGGGGGAGTATGGAACAGGCAGCACCCTCAAACCTTCAGAAGTATGAGATGAACCTCAACAACTTGGAAAGGTGGATCTCTCTCACACGTACCAACACAGACTATCCCCCAATTTAACTGATCCCCAAAGGTTTTTGATTAAATAGCGGAATAGAAAATATGATCCCAAAAAAGTGTATGTATATCACACGTACACAACCACACTAGGCCCCAATTACTATTGTTTGTACCCCTAAAAGGCTAGGAGTAGGGGGAGTATGGAACAGGCAGCACCCTCAAACCTTCAGAAGTATGAGATGAACCCCAACAACTTGGAAAGGTGGATCTCTCTCACACGTACCAACACAGACTATCCCCCAATTTAACTGATCCCCAAAGGTTTTTGATTAAATAGCGGAATAGAAAATATGATCCCAAAAAAGTGTATGTATATCACACGTACACAACCACACTAGGCCCCAATTACTATTGTTTGTACCCCTAAAAGGCTAGATGAGGAGTAGGGGGAGTATGGAACAGGCAGCACCCTCAAACCTTCAGTATGAGATTGTGTTCACTGTACCCCACAAAGATTGAGTTCACTGCACCCCACAATGATTGTGTTCACTGCACCCCACAAAGATTGTGTTCACTGCACCTCACAAAGATTGTGTTCACTGTACCCCCCAAAGATTGTGTTCACTGCACCCCACAAAGATTCTGTTCACTGTACCCCACAAAGATTGTGTTCACTGCACCCCAAAAAGATTGTGTTCACTGCACCCCAAAAAGGATGTTGTTCACTGCACCCCAAAAAGGATGTTGTTCACTCCACCCCAAAAAGATTGTGTTCACTGCACCCCACAAAGATTGTGTTCACTGCACCCCAAAAAGATTGTGTTCACTGCACCCCAAAAATGATTTTGTTCACTGCACCCCAAAAAGGATTTTGTTCACTGCACCCCAAAAAGGATGTTGTTCACTCCACCCCAAAAAGATTGTGTTCACTGCACCCCAAAAAGATTGTGTTCACTGCACCCCACAAAGGATTTTGTTCACTGCACCCCAAAAAGATTGTGTTCACTGCACCCCAAAAAGGATGTTGTTCACTGCACCCCAAAAAGGATTTTGTTCACTGCACCCCAAAAAGATTGTGTTCACTGCACCCCACAAAGGATTTTGTTCACTGCACCCCACAAAGATTGTGTTCACTGCACACCAAAAAGGATTGTGTTCACTGCACCCCAAAAAGATTTTGTTCACTGCACCCCAAAAAGATTGTGTTCACTGCAGCCCAAAAAGATTGTGTTCACTGCAGCCCAAAAAGATTGTGTTCACTGCAGCCCAAAAAGATTGTGTTCACTGCACCCCAAAAAGGATGTTGTTCACTGCACCCCAAAAAGGATTTTGTTCACTGCACCCCAAAAAGATTGTGTTCACTGCACCCCACAAAGGATTTTGTTCACTGCACCCCACAAAGATTGTGTTCACTGCACACCAAAAAGGATTGTGTTCACTGCACCCCAAAAAGATTTTGTTCACTGCACCCCAAAAAGATTGTGTTCACTGCAGCCCAAAAAGATTGTGTTCACTGCAGCCCAAAAAGATTGTGTTCACTGCAGCCCAAAAAGATTGTGTTCACTGCAGCCCAAAAAGATTGTGTTCACTGCAGCTCACACACAGAAAAATGGATGTGGATCACTGACACCTGCCTATCTCCAATCCCACACCACACAGCAATATCGATTGTAGTTTGTAGAACACAGTTTCCCTAAAATTCAGCAGACTCTGTCCCTAACAGGATTGAGAAGAGATCGTAGATCAGGATTGAGTGCAGACCCCACCCCCCACACAGCAATATCGATTGTAGTTTGTAGAAGACACTGACCCTATATAATTCAGCAGACTCTATCCCTAAAATGCCTACAACTCGCCCTGCCTAAACACTCCGACCTGTCCCTCAATTCTATCCGGACACAAATGGTTTTTTCCTGCCTATCTTTCCCTAATCAGCAGCCAGCACGTTGATGTGTGCTCTGTCCCTGAATCTAAGCAGCATAATGACGCCGCTGCGGCTGCCTCGAACTTATAAAGACTTGGTCACATGCTTCAGACGGCCAATCACAGCTACTGAGACATTTGCAGGCATGGCTGGGATGGCTTAAGGCACACCAGTTAAACGATTGTTGATTGGCTGTTGAAAGCCCGCCATGAAAAGAGCGCCAAAGCATGCAAAACCCGGAAATAAAACGACCGAACACGGATTTTTACCCGAACATACAGTATAGTGTCCGTGTCCGTGTTCGGGTACAAAAAATCCAATTATTCGGTACGAACACGAATAATACAGTCCGTGTTCGCTCAACACTAGTCATACTCCATGATTTTCAATGAGTATCATTCATATCTGTGTGACTTCAAGACGCAGCAATTCCAAAGTAGTCCCCGCACAAATTATTTCTGACTTTGATGCATTTTGAAGTTTGAAGCCCTCAAGATTACACAGGCATTACTTCAAGTCCAGTCAAAATTGTGGCAAAAACTTTTAGGTCGCACAAGTGTAAAAGGGGCCCTAAGGAGACAAGTGTCTGTATAAAGCCCTTCATGATCCACTGTTACTCACTTCTCCAAGTATCTCTCCCTTCATTGCAGCTGCCACCTGGTTTTGGCTGGTGCTAAAACCTAAAGAGAGCAGTGATGTCTTGTGACAGTGTTCTTGCCAAATGAATTGTCACATGCCCCCTTTTACCCAGAAGCACTAGGTATTTTGTGCTGGAGGAAGGCGGGGGGGGGGGGAGTAATCACTGAAGAGATGAGTATCAGTAGGTTACTGGACAGTTTTACACAGACAATGTAACTCTGTCTTGAATGAACAAAGTAACACTGTCTCTGCAAAGCAAACCTATGCTTTGATTATGCAAGGAAATGCAACAGATTCCCTACGATGTGCCTGCCCCAGCAGGATATATTCACTTTTCGTTTGCTCTGCTTACCTACTGGTAATTTCATTTATCATCAATGTTAACAAAGTTTATACGATTACTGTGAATGTAATGGGGGGTATTAACAATGACAAACAATTTCATTGTTTGTCATTGTTAATACCCCCCATTACATTCACAGTAATTGTATTAACTTTGTTAACATTGATGATTAGTGCATTAACCCTAATTACATTGATTGTCATTTTAAATATTACATTACATTTTTATTCAGTGTAAATACCCCTGTTAAATTAATTGTCACCTTCATTTCATTGTTTGCTATTTTTAATACACCCATTACATTGATGGTCATTGTATTAACCTTGTTAACATTGGTGATTAGTGCATATACCCTAGTTACATTGGTGGTAATTTTAAATACTACTTAAATTTGAAATTCAGTGTAAATGCCCCCGTTAAATGAATGGTCATTTTAGAATACTTCTAATGGCAGGCATTTACATGGACCCTATATAACTGCGGCCAGCGTAAATTCTCTTTACATTGGTGACCAATATAAATGCCCTATTACATTGGTGGAAAGTGTATGTTGCTTTATTTGATTGGTTGTTCGTGTAGAAACCCCTGTAATGAGGGACATTTACATTGATTGTAAATAAAAGGGGTTATGTATACTGACCGCCAATATCAGAGGCCATTTACACTCACCCCTAATGCAATTGTGGCATTTACACTGACCATGAGTGTAACAAAGGGATTATACACTATCAGTTCCCCTGATATAAAGGTAGCCTGTGTAAATACCCCCATTACATTGGTGGTCTACTTGGAATCCCCTTACATTGATGGTAAGTAGGTAATGACAAAGGTGACTACTATATTAGCTTCTAGGATTAACTATTATAAATATTATTGGTTTCAAGAATGTTGTATAGTCCTTGTGATAGAGGGTTAATTTGCCAGATTTTTAAACCACTCTTAGATGTATTTAAATATATTAGTCAAATTGTTCCTTTTCTTCTAAACTCAACATGCATCATTTGTTTATCCATAAGGTTTTCCATCCCCTTTTGTTAATTTATTTAACTGCTTCTGAAACCTGTCTAAAACTCCTATGTCTTTGTTACAATGATGAGACCTTACAAGTGATTAATTGAAAGGCACCACTATCATACTGTATAACTCAACATTACACGCCTACACCTAGAAAACTGCCCACTTTAGCAGTTTAACCAGTTGCCGACCACCCTCAACAGATTTACCGTGGCAAGGTGCCTGCCGTCCCCGCAATGTTCTGATTCGGTTCAGAATCGATCGGTTATCAGATGCAGACCAGTGATTTTGGCCTGGACCTGGTGATTGGTTCTGACCAATTGAAGAACGTCCTGTGCCTGTGTAATGTAAACCCAGGCAAAGGAAATTATGCAATCTTCTCTCCTGAAGCCCTTTTTGATTCCAACAAGAGAAGAGAGAACCTCTACCGTGAATACACAAGCACTACACTGACACCAATACACAAAGGCACACATTTCACTCCCTGTCACAGTGTACACTATATACAGTAAACAGATAAACAGATAATTTACTAATCACTGTATTAGTGTCACTTGTGACTTTAATTAGGGTCAGGGACAGTTAGTGGTAGCCCCAGATAGGTTTAGGGTACCCACTATGCATCCCCTAATAAAGATTTAACCCCTGATCATCCCAAGTTAACCCTTTCACTCCCTGTCACAGTGTACACTATATACAGTATACAGATAATTTACTAGTCACTGTATTAGTGTCATTTGTGACTTCAGTTAGTGTGAGAGACAGTTAGAGGTAGTCCCAGATAGGTTTAGGGTATCCACCATACATCCCTTAATAAAGATTTAACCCCCTGATCAGTCCCAGTTATCCCTTTCACTCCCCGTCACAGTGTACACTATATACAGTATACAGAAAATTTACTGATAACTGTATTAGTGTCACTTGTGACTTCAGTTAGTGTGAGAGACAGTTAGTGGTAGTTAGAGGGAGTCCCAGATAGGTTTAGGGTATCCGCCATACATCCCCTAATAAAGATATAACCCTCTCATTACCCCAAGTTAACCCCTTCATTGCCCTGTTACAGTGTCACTATTATAGTGTAAATATCTTTTTTCTGATCACTCTATTAGTGTAACAGGTGACATCAGTTAGTGTTATGTTAGTTAGCGTCCATACAGGATAGCATCAGATTGCCCACCACATATTTAGTAATACATTTTAACCCTTTCAATGCCAGTGACACACAGACACACACACACACTAAACACCTCCATTACTAGTATAGTGTCTGAATGGATCAATATCTTTGAGCTGATCAGAACTATACTAGCGTCCCCAATAGTTTAGTGTAGTGGCATCCTTTTATTCCTAACACATTACCCAGTCCATATCAGTATAGATATCCAGCACGATATTTTTCTCCATTGAATTCTCATGTTTTTAAAGTGTTCCTTGATTTTTTATGAGCAGTGTATAATGTTGTATGTGGCCTTAAGCCTTGCCTTCATTTATTGTAAATGTTTGCTCAGCACTATACCATATTTTAAAATACATAAGTGTAAGAATTTAAAGATATACAAAAATTGCCAAAAAAAAAAGGAAAAAACAACTTTATTGTTCTAGTTTTTAAATAGGTACAATGTATCACAGTTTCCCCGAATCCTACCTCGATAGAGGCATTATTTAAACAAAAACAAGTCCACAAAATTATTAAATAAACATCAGATTGTACCTTTCACCACTGTATATTAAACAGAAATGAAGGAATAAAGACAGAATCACAGTTTGAAGACCAAGCAATGAAGTAAAGTAGTTTTATAAGACAGGAAAATCCTCATCTTTAGGAACATACAATAGGCAAGTGCTCACAGCTGGAAACTTCTCAGAATGACAGAACATATCTATAAAATTGCAAACTTCATGCTATATTTTTGCTTACAGAGCTTTTCTGATTTTGTCTCAAAGCCATCAAAGTTACACTGAGCTGACACTGTTTCCAGAACATTTTCTTTAATAACGAGGTTACAATTTTTGGGGACATGAACGAAATAGAGTTCTTATAATTAAACTCAGGTTTACTTTGTTGTTAAAAAAAGCTATAAAAAAGTGATTGGTAGCATTATTGTGACTGCAATAGGCTACATTAGCTGCAAGTATAGGTCATTGGAAAATACTTTATACATAAATAGAGAATACATTCAAAGCATGTTTTGTGCTTCAATTTAAAATAAAGATTCATAATGGAGCTTCACTAAACAGTAGACTATATATAAAGTATAGTAGCAATAACTGAGGTATTACTTATTTGTTGACCCCCCAACCCTCTTATTGCAAGGTCCACTCATAATTCACTAAAGTTAGCTAGCTAAATCCTACAATTTTACTTAAGAATGTAAATGTCATTGCTACACAAGCTGTGGCACTGCCCTCTGGTGTCGTCTTTCTGGGACAAAACGATACGTTACATAGCGAGAATGACTGGAGTGTCACTACCCAAAGACGTCTATCCCCTGGTGCTCAGCTACATGGACTGGGAGGACCCTAAACACTCTAAGGAATCCAGGAAACTCCTATCGTTATACAAGCCTTGGATTGTTACTTGCCTAATGTTGGCGCGTAGGCTGATCCTACGTCATTGGATGTCAGACTCTGCCCCCACTATAATGGAACTAACGTCAGACCTGAATGCCCTGAAGTCTACTGAATCAGTGGGTCTATCGATCGATCCACGCCTGCCTGGGTCATTTAGGTCATGCAAGTGGAACCTGCCCACCCACACCCTCACGTCTCCTGCGGGACTGCCACTTACTTCTGAAACCTGACCTGAGTCCTCTACACTACCTTGGTGGACTGTTGCACACCCTTGATCTGAAGCCACACCACCCTTTCTGATCTCGCATGCTTGTACAGGTGTGCTACGAGCCTTAGGTGCCTCTAAATGTTTAACATGGATGCATGTATGTTGTTCTATTTGTTTGTCCGTTTTATATGGTTCAGCTTAAGATGCCATCTGCAGACGACTCCTTTCATGGTGCTTGACCTTTCCAATTCATTTCCCTCTCTCCCCACCTCCTCCCCTGCCCCCCGGTATGAGTACTGTTTTTTGATGGCACGGATTTGCCTTTTACCCCCAAGGGGCAGTTGTGTCCTCTCCATGTCCTTTCCTTTTCCTTACTCCCTATCCCCTTCCTCCTCCCCTATACCTCTCCTCTCATTCCCCCTATCTGAAATGGAAATTTTGAAATTGACCCAGTTTGATTGCTCTAGATGCACTAGCCTCTGAAATTCCTCAACATTATGTTTTGTGATGCCAGAGCACTGGGTACTGGCTTAATACGCTTTGCGTATGTTGTTTGAAGTTGTGTATCTTGTTAATGTTGCTCTATACATGTTCTTTTTCTGTACTGAGTTGAATTTCAATAAAATATTGTTAAAAAAAAAAAAAAAAAAAGAACGTAAATGGACTCTACTAGGGGGTGCATAGAACAAGTATGTACTTGAAAAACATATCCTTAGAGCCTATTCTGCAAATATTTTTATGGTTCAAAATTCAGTTTATAGCTTTCAGTTTGGCTTATAGATTCAGTTTGACATTGCCAAGTGCTTGCAGGTACTTTTCATTACATCCTTAGGATCCTGCAAATCTGGGGTGCTCTTAAAGCCTGTCTTTGCTTAAAAAAACTGAGGGCTGGACTTCCTTATTCTTTATCTCAAAACTACATGTTTCTTAAAAAGTGATATGCCTCTTTTATCTTCAAAAGTTTCAGGAGCTTAAAGCTGGTAGGTCAACGCTCAACTTCCAAGTGGGGATTTGCATATAAGTGTGTCTTTGGTTTTGGTAGCACCAAGGCATTAATAAAAATAAGTTATTGTGCTTACAGGCACCTGGAATTGTCTGCATTGCATTTAGGACATCTATTCTGATATAATAACGTGAGGAAATGCTTACTTTAATCTGGGTGTGAGAAAAAAAACGAATGCCCATATTTTAAGCTGGCACATGTATTTCTAGCAGGGATTGCCGCATCTTACTCCATAATGCTATACAACTTCCCCCTGTCTTACTGAAGTGATGGCCAGGAGCCTACAGTGGATATGTTTGAAAGTAAATGTTTTGAAGAACTGAGAGTTCAAGGAGCCGTTGATACTAGAATGTAATATCAATGACAGGCAGGTTGTTTTAGGGCTTATGTACACATGCTGATGTTCACTTCAAAACTTTGTTTCTCTCAATAGGTCATGGGGAATGAAAAAAGCAACCTAAAGCAGCCTAAAAGAAGGTTAAATGAAGGTCAACTGAAGGTTCTGCCAGTGAACTCAGACTGATATCAAGCACAAACTGAGTACATCTGAAAGTAAGCTGCATTTACCTGTCAACAAAAGCCCTTATGTCCTAGATTGTTAGCGAACTGCAGTTATGCCTGTGTGAAAAAGCAGAAGCCTTTGGCCAGAGACATTGCATATGATTTTTAGGGTTACTTTTAGGTTGTAGCTGGAGTATTCCTTTAAAAAAGCAACACTATATAAACAATGCGAAGTTGCAAGTTCACAGGATACACAAGTTACACACAAATGTAAATATTAAATGCAAAGAATTCTCATTTCCCAACCTTTTCCCACAAGCAATCAATACTAAAAAAATTCTACATGAAGGTAGAGTAACCTGGAGGTGTCCTTCAAATAACTAGCTTATCTACAACACGTTAGAAAATGAAAGTGGTTAAGTAAATCTACAGTATTTGTGGCTAGCAATTATAACAATATATAATACAATATTACATTCAAAATACTACAAATGGTCACTTTCTGCATTATGCATAACTGCAAGCATTGAATTTATAGCAATGCCAGCAGGAGGCAGCTATGCATTAGCAGAGGCTCTATGTTGCAGTTATCATGATTAAACATATTGCTTTATTTCTATCAAAAGCACATTTTAGCACCATAATATTCTCATTGAGCTTGTAAAATGAAAAACTGACTATAAGGATGGACTATTCACATATATTATGCCTTGATTTGAATTGCATTAGTATGCAAGGTTGAAGGCTGTTTAGTCATAATGTATATGCTATGCAAAACAGTATTGCAGTTTATAAAGAGTATGTTAAAGCTGTCCTTGTAAATGAAAACAGTACATATTTAAAATAGAACTGCCTTGTTTCCCTTAGCACTCAATAAATCTACAAGAGGCATATTGAAAACATTACATATTACATAACACTTATTCTTCAAAATGGAAAATGTTATTCTACCAAGAAGAAAACCAAAAAAAAAAATAAATGGAAGGAACAATGCTATGAAAAAAGCAGACCACCACTAGTGGTCTACAATGATTCAATGGCAAGGAACAAGTTAATATATATTATCATATGTAAATATACTGTGTATGATCAAGAGTGCTGACTTCATACTGACTATTCTGGCTGGTTGCTTGCTTATAACAAAAGGTTTGCCTTTTCCTTTTCCCTACCACCCTCCATGCTGAGAGTTTTAATGTCAGCTTGGCAAATTTGCTGGCTTTGAAGCTGCTCCTGTTCCATATACCTGGAGCCATCACTTTCCACATGTTAAAGGCTGTGCTACATCATAGTGAAAGGTACCCAATGGGTAGCTTCAAGGAGAACCTTTCACCCCTTAAAAAAAAGCAGTTAGGGTGGTGGGTTGTGGATCCTTTGCTGCAGGCATTTTGTTGTGGGCCCCTCCATTCCTTTCCCCCTCAACTTCCTGCCCTAATTCCTTCTCTACTTCCCCTCTTCTTCACCTCTACCTTCTCCTCTGTGATAATGGAACGAGTAGAGGCTCATGCGAGCTGGCATTACAGTATGTAGAAATAATATGCCTGCTGAATCATACATGGTAAAAATCTGGTGAGAAAAGCCCTCTTCTTCTAGTTCATGGCCTGGGTGTAAGAGAAGTTCAGCTGGAACCAAACAGGCAATGGCGTGCATGTGCAGGCACATTAGCATGTGCACAAGAAGAAATGCACATATGCGCATGCGCGAATGTGCATGCACACGTGTGCACGCACTGGCGCCAAACAACCTATTTAAGCTGAGCTATGACAGGAACACATTGCTGAGTGGTCTTTCAGCTTGTTCCTGTTTTCCTGTGCCCTGATCTGCTACCTGTGTTTGACCTGGCTTGACCTCGACTCTCCTCTGGATTCCTGCCTGCCTACCTATGACCTCAGCCTGTACTTTGACCCTGCTCCTGTCTCATGCTTTTGTACTTCGCTGTCCAACTGTGTACTCAGGTCCCCATACACTTTTTATGGTAATAACTTGCATATAAGCCTTTAAAATGAGGACTTTTGATTTTTTATGTCCGTGTCCTATAGACTTTAATAGACTTTGCATGTTTGCTAGAACTTTTTCCCTGTGATGTTCTGGTTTGAACAAACTAGGGGGGGTGTTTGGCCCATCCCTATCCGGCGGTGCTCCTGGCCCCTCTCTCCTGCCGACTGCTCCCAGAGCAGGCAGCTTGCTGTGGGATCACCCGAGCAGGAGTTCTCTCAAGCTGCTGGTTTGGGTGTCCATTTAAATTCAGAGCCCCGGCTCGACCCTGTCCCCTCTCTCACCTCATTGGCCCACTGGATGTGATTGACAGCAGTGGGAGCCAATGCCTCCTGCTGCTGCCTCAGCCAATGGGGAGTGAGAGTCCCCGGAGAGCCGAGGCTGTTGTGCACATTTCTGGATCATGATGAAGCTCAGGTAATTTTTTTTGGGGGGGGGCTTCTGCACTCAGAAGAAGCTTGAGCCTTTACAACCATTTTAATCTTCTTTTCTACATTTGTGTTTTCTTTTTATCCCAGATATTGACCAAACATTGGAACATTGGAAATCCCTGCAGGATAGGGTTAGGAGGGATCTCACAGAGGAGAAGAAGGCCATGCGCAGTGGGGCACCAGCTTCATAGAAGAAACCACATGTGTACCGCAACAACTTGTTATTCCTCTATCAATCAATGATTTCCAGTACAAGATAAGTACGGTTTTTTTTCTTCGTTATTTTTATTATTTTTGCAAATGTCATGCAGCAATTTTTGATGTTTTACATGATAGAGTCATTTTTTTATTGCTAATTTTTCTGTGGCAATTTTCTTTTTTTTAATTCTTCGTGAATATTTTTTCTTTGATTTGCTATGTTATTTTGCAGCCTTTTGATAAAATTGTTAATGTTGAGGGGGAATATGATTTTGTCATTTTTTTTAAATATTTTTTTATTTTTGTACTTTTTTTATTTTGCATATATTTTAATCTATGTTTCTATTTTCAGAACATCAAACATCTGGGATGAGAGTGGGGAGGAGGAGGCAGTGAATCCAGTTGTGCTGGCGGGGGAATCTTCCACAAGTGCTTCAGGCAGCAATGTTTCCCCCCAGCCAACAGCCAAGGTCACTGATGGTTGATTTATTAAAACTGAAGAGTGAAAAATCTCATGCAGCTGTGCAAGGTAGCCAATCAGCTTCTAACTTTAGCTTGTTCAATTAAACTTTGACAAAAAAAAAAAAAAGAAACCTGAAAGCTGATTGGTTTCCATGAAGAGTTGTGCCAGATTTTGAGTCTGATTTTAGTAAATCAACCCCACTGTGTCAGATATCTATCTAATCTAATCTATCTACATGTCGTTGGCTGTGGATGTAATCAGCTTCAGAGGGGGTCCAGTTTCAGCAATGAAACTGAGGACAGGGTACTTTTGTTGCTGCAGCAAATGCGGCAGAAGAGACGCAGTATGGATGACTTTTTAGATCCGAGCAACCCACACGCTTGCTTCTGACGCTCTTTGTACCGTGTCCTGGAGGACATTGATGGTAACCTGAAGTAGCACTGCATGCATAGCCTCTATGCAGTAGCAATGCAATTTAGGGCTGCCAAAATAAGTGGTTGGCCACCACCTAACTATCCATTCACTGCTTAACAGGGTCCCTCTATGGACTCTAGACCTGCAGAAGCGCCTTTACCCCCCTTTTACCATCAACCCCTCCTCAACAACTGCCTCCACTAGCCCAGTCCTCCTTTCATCATACCCACTCCCCACAGGATTATCCTACACCTTCTCAAATACCACCTCCTTCCCACTTCTATACTGATTCCTCATCCTCCCCAGTCCATGGCCCCCAATCTTAACCCAAATTTGTTCCAGCCCAAATGCCCCTGCCCACCCATTCCTATACCAAACCCTCTTTCCCCTGTCCCCAATCCCCACATAGAAACCGAGGAGATAATTCTTCCACCAAGCCCATTTATCACTAGCTCTAATATCATTTTCTTCAACCATTACATTTTAAATAAAGTGATTGAAAAGTTATTGTGTTTTCACTGTTTTTTTAAAGTTACTCTGATACACTGCATACTAGTCCATGTTTACTTCAGTGAAAAGGACAATTTTTCCTCTGTGGGGTAAATGTATATAGACCCAAAAGTGGACTGTATACGATTGCCTCACGGAGAAGGAAACAACACATTTTCCTCTGTGTGGCATAGGGAGACAACATAACAAATTGAAAAATGAAAATCATTTTATTGTCGGAAATGTTATTTTAACCACTTCCATACAGAGCAGTTAGACCCCCTTCCTGCCCAGACCAATTTTCAGCTTTCAGCACTCTCACACTTTGAATGACAATTGCTCAGTCATGCTACACTGTAACCAAACAAAATTTTTATCATTTTTTTCAAGCAAATAGAGCTTTCTTTTTGGTGGTATTTGATCACAACTGGGGTTTTTTTTTCGTGATATAAGCAAAAAAAGAGCAAAAATTTTGAAAAAAAAACACTTTTTTTTTTAGTTTCTATTATAACATTTTGCAAAAAATAAATTTTTCTTCATACATTTGGGCCAAAATTTATACTGCTACATATCTCTGGTAAAATTAACCCAAATTAGTGTATATTATTTAGTCTGTGTGAAAGTTATTGAGTCTAGAAGCTATGGTACCAATTACTGAAAATTGATCACACCAGATGTACTGACGGCCTATCTCCGTTCTTGATGCCCTGAAATGTCAGGACAGTACAGATACCCCCCAAATGACCCCTTTTTGTAAAGTAGACAGTCCAAGGTATTTAGTAAGAGGCATGGTAAGTTTTTTGAAGTTATATTTTTTTTCCCACAATTCTTGGGAAAATTAAGAAAAAATCGTTTTTTTCTTTTTTTTCCCACAAAGTTGTGAATTTATAAGCTATTTCTAACACACAGCACGTACACAGCAAAAATGAGACCCCAAATACATTCTGCTACTCCTTCTGAGTATGGTGATACCACATGTGTGAGACTTTTACGCAGCCTGGCCACAAAAAGAGACTCCACATCCAAGTAGCACCTTCAGGCGTTCTAGGAGCATAAATACACATAAAACTTTCTTAATACTTATAACACTTTTGAAGGCCCTAGAGCACCAATACAATGGAAAAGTCCACAAAATTACCCCATTTTGGAAAGCAAACAGTCCAACGTATATTCTATGAGGCATTATGGGTCATTTGAACATGTCATTTTTTTCCACAAATTTTTGGAAAATGTGGGAAAAAATTAAAACTTTTTTTTTTTTTACACAAAGTTGTCAATTTATAGGTAGAGTTGAGCGGACACCTGGATGTCTGTGTTCGGCGGGTTCGGCCGAACTTGGAAAAAAGGTCCGGGTCCGTGTCCCGGACTTTTTCCGAACTTTACCCGGACACCGAACCCCATTGAAGTCAATGGGGACCCGAACTTTCAGGCAATAAAATGGCTCTAAAACACCAATGGAAAGGGCTAGAGTGCTGCAAATGGCAGCAAAACATAGTTAAGAGCATGTCAAGTGCTCTGCAAACAAATGTGGATAGGGAAATAACTTAAAACAACAAAAAAACAGAAAAATAAAACAATTTTATTCATCTGTGAAGGACGAGGCCCATATGGAGTAGAAGGGAGGTTGAGGTGGTGGTGGATGTGGCGGTGTAGGTGGAAGCAGCGGTGGAGGAGGACGAGGTAGCCAACACTGCTTTTTTTCAGTCATTTTAAATGAGGGTACACCCCAAAAGAGTGAGAAAGATCAAAAATAGAACAATGGCTGGGTAAGGTCGGTATCCATCTCTATTCTGCACAAGGTACGGAAAAGTCCTGTGGGATCCATGCCTGGTTCATTTTAATGAACGTGAGCTTGTCCACATTGTCTCTGGACAGGCGGCTGCGCTTGTCTGTGATAACGCCCCCAGCCGTACTAAATACCCGTTCAGATAATACACTGGCTGCAGGGCACGCCAGCACCTCCAAGGCGTAAAGGGCAAGCTCAAGCCATGTGCCCAATTTGGAGACCCAGAAGTTGAAGGGGGCAGACCCGTCATTCACTACATGTAGGCGTGTGCACAAATACTGCTCCACCATGTTGGTGAAATGCTGCCTCCTACTAAGACGTTCCATATGAGCTGCTGGTGCTGCTGTTTTTTGTGGCATGCTGACAAAGCTTTTCCACATTTCGGCCATGCTAACCCTGCCTTCTGAGGTGCTGGCGGTGCCCTGGTTGCGTTGGCGACCTCTTCCTCCTCCTCCTCTGCCTTGGCCTTGTGCTTCCACTGTGGCCCCGCTGTCAGGTGGGAATGCCAGCAGCATCGCGTCTACCAGCGTGCGCTTGTACTCGCGCATCTTGCGATCGCGATCCAGTGAGTGAATTAAGGACGGTATGTTGTCCTTGTAACGGGGATCCAGCAGCGTGGCCACACAGTAATCAGCACAAGTTAGAATGTGGGCAACTCGGAGACATTGTGGAGACACTGCAGCATGTAATCGCTCATGTGTGCCAGGCTGCCCAGAGGCAACGAAAGGCTGTCCTCTGTGGGAGGTGTATCGTCTGTGTCCTCTGTATCCCCCCAGCCACGCACCAGTGATGGCCATGATCTGGCCTGGGTGCCACCCTGCTGTGAACATGGTTCCATCTCCTCCTCCATCTCCTCCTCCTCATCCTCCTCATCCTCCAGAACTGTGCCCCTGCTGGACGATTGTGTCCCTGGCGTTTGTGGGTGCAGGAACCCACCCTCGGAGCCACTTGCGAATGACTGCCCTGAAAGCCTTGGAAATGTTACCTCTTCATCCTCCTCCTCCTCATCCTGTGCCACATCCTCTTCCATCATCGCCCGAATCGTTTTTTGAAGGAGGCATAGAAGTGGGATAGTTAAGCTGACAACGGCGTCATCGGCACTGGCCATGTTGGTGGAGTACTCAAAACAGCGCAACAAGGCACACAGGTCTCGCATGGAGGCCCAGTTATTGGTGGTGAAGTGGTGCTGTTCCGCAGAGCGACTCACGCGTGCGTGCTGCAGATGAAACTCCACTATGGCCTGCTGCTGCTCGCACAGTCTTTCCAGCATGTGCAAGGTGGAGTTCCACCTTGTGGGCACGTCACATATGAGGCGGTGAGCGGGAAGGCTGAAGTTACGCTGCAGCGCTGACAGGCGAGCAGCAGCAGGGTGAGAATGCCGAAAGTGCGCACAGACGGCCCGCACTTTCTGCAGCAGCTCTGACATATCGGGGTAATTTTTAAGGAACCTCTGCACCACCAAATTCAGCACATGCGCCAGGCAAGGGATGTGCGTCAAACCGGCTAGGCCCAGAGCTGCTATGAGATTTCGCCCGTTATCGCACACCACCAGGCCGGGCTTGAGGCTCACTGGCAGCAACCACTCATTTGTATGCTGTTCCATGCTCCTCCACAACTCCTGCGCGGTGTGTGGTTTTTCCCCCAAACAGGCAAGTTTTAAAACTGCCTGCTGTCGTTTACCCCTGGCTGTGCTGAAGTTGGTGGTGAAGGTGTTACGCTGACCGGATGAGGAGGCGGTAGAGGATGAGGGAGTTAGGAACAGGAGGCAAACTGAAGCGCCCTGCAATCCTCGGTGGTGGAAGGACATGCGCCAAATTGCTATCCGCCTCAGGCCCATCCGCCACTGCATTTACCCAGTGTGCCGTTAGGGAGATATAACGCCCCTGACCATGCTTACTGGTCCACGTATCGGTAGTTAGGTGGACCTTGGCACAGATGGCGTTGCGCAGTGCACACCTGATTTTTTTCCCCCACTTGGTTGTGCAGGGAAGGGATGGCTTGCCTGGAAAAGTAATGGCGGCTGGGCACGACGTACTGTGGGACAGCCACCGACATAAGGCTTTTAAAACTGTGCGTCTCCACCAGACGGAATGACAGCATTTCAAAGGCCAAGAATTTTGAAATGCTGACATTCAGGGTCAGGGATCGCGGGTGGGTAGGGGGTACTTCCTCTTCCTCTCAAGTGTTTGGGAGATGGAAAGCTGAACGCTTCCACGGGACATTGTGGAGATGGTTGGTGACCCAGGTGGTGGTGTTGCTGACAGATCGTCTGTTTGGGGGGTGGCAGGTGCCGGTATCACTACAGAGATGGATGAAGAGGCCGAGACTGCAGCAGAAGAGGAAGCAGGAGGAGCCAGAGACCTTTCTTGGTTTTGAAGGTGTCTATTCCACTGCAGCTCGTGCTTTGCACTTAAATGCCTGATCATGCAGATTGTGCTCAGGTTGAGAAGGTTTATGCCTCGCTTCAGGCTCTGATTGCACGGGGTGCAAACCACTCGTGTCCTGTCATCAGCACATTTTCTGAAGAACTTCCACGCTAGAGAACTCCTTTGAGCTGGCTTTGGTGCGCTCGGTCCCTTGCTGCGTTGGGCAGTAGCAGCCGTAGTGTCTAGGGCACGGCCGCTCCGCTTCTGCACCCTGCTCCCTCTTCTGCTGTGCTGGTGGCTCTGTGCGACCACCGCCTCTTCCTCCAAACTACTCAGGTCACCTGCATGACGTTCATTCCATGTGGGGTCGAGGACCTCATCGTCCTCCACATCATCTTCCACCCAGTCTTCACCCCTGCCCTCCTTGTCGCTCTCCACAATTCTGAGTGCCGCAGCAGTTGGCACCTGCGTTTCGTCATCATCGGAGACGTGCTGCGATGGTCCTTCCATGTACTCATCTTGAGAAATAAGTGGTTGGGCATCGCTGCACTCAATCTCTTCCACTTCTGGGGCAGGGCTAGGTGGATGGCCCTGGCAAACCCTGCTGACAGAGTCATCAAAAAGAAGAAGAGACTGCTGCATGACTTGGGGCTCAGACTGCTTGCCTGATTTGCAAGGGGGTGAGGTGAAAGACGGTTGGACATCGGCTGCAGGTGCCAACTCTGACCTTTCTGCAGTAGACTGGGTGGGAGACAATGTGAAGGAACTGGAGGCACTGTCAGCAACCCAATCTACTATCGCCTGTACTTCTTCTGGCCTCATCACTTCTAGAGGCGCATGATGCCCTACCAAATACTGCTGCAGGTTCTGTCGCCTACTCACACTTGAGGAAGGTGTTTCACTTGTGCGTGTAGCTGGCACAGATCAACCACGTTCTCTCTCCTTGCAACAGGAGCTCTACCAGCAGCACCACGACCCAGGCCACGGCCCCTATTTGACGGTCTCCTCATATTTCTGTAATTTATGATCTTGCCCTAGAAAGGTGTTTATTGAATAGCGGAACAAAACAACAACAGTATCGCACGGGTGTATCTCAAATATGCAAACTATGCCGCAATTTAACTTTTTTTACCCCAAAAGGGTGTTTATTAAATAGCGGAATAGAAAAACAGTATACAAATACAACGGGTGTATCTCACAGTCAAATATGCAAAGTATGCCGCAAATTTAATTTTTTTCACCCCAAAAGGGTGTATATTGAATAGCGGAATAGAAAAAAGGATATAAAACGGTGTATCTCACACGTACAAACACAGACTAGGCCCCGATTACAATTTTTTGTACCCTAAAGCGAGGATGAGGAAGAGGAGTAGGAGGAGTTCGGAACAGGAGGCAAACTGAAGCGCCCTGCAATCCTTGGCGGTGGAAGGAGATGCGCCAAACAAATTTAAAAAGGTGTATCTCACATGTACCGATACAGACTATGCCGTAATTTTATTTTTTACACTCAAAAAGGGTGTATATTGAATAGCGGAATAGAAAAAAATGTATAAAACGGTGTATCTCACACGTACAAACACAGACTAGGCCCCGATTACAATTTTGTTGTACCCTAAAGGCAGGATGAGGATGAGGAGTAGGAGGAGTTCGGAACAGGAGGCAAACTGAAACACCCTGCAATCCTCGGCAGTGGAAGATGCGCCCCAAAAGATTGGAAGGTGTATCTCACACGTACCGATACAGACTATGCCGCAATTTAATTATTTTTACCCCAAAGGGTATAGATTGAATAGCGGAATAGAAAATGTTTTATAAAACGGTGTATCTCACACATACAAACACAGACTAGGCCCCGATTACAACCTAAAGGCAGGATGAGGATGATGAGTAGGAGGAGTTCGGAACAAGAGGCAAACTGAAGCACCCTGCAATCCTCAGCGTTGTAAGATGCGCCCCAAAAATTGGAAAGGTGTATCTCACACGTACCGATACAGACTATGCCGCAATTTAATTATTTTTACCCCAAGGGTGTAGATTGAATAGCGGAATAGAAAATATGATATCAAAAGGTGTATCTATCTCACACGTACAGACCCAGACTAGGCCCCGATTACTATTTTTTGTATCCCAAAGGCAGGATGAGGAGTAGGAGGAGTTCGGAACAGGCAGAAGGCAAACTGAAACACCCTGCAATTCTCGGCGGTGTAAGATGCGCCCCAAAAATTGGAAAGGTGTATCTCACACGTACCGATACAGACTATGCCGCAATTTAATTATTTTTACCCCAAGGGTGTAGATTGAATAGCGGAATAGAAAATATCATATAAAAAGGTGTATCTATCTCACACGTACAGACCCAGACTAGGCCCTGTTTACTATTTTTTGTACCCCAAAGGCAGGATGAGGAGTAGGAGGAGTTCGGAACAGGCAGGAGGCAAACTGAAACACCCTGCAATCCTCGCGGTGTAAGATGCGCCCCAAAAATTGGAAAGGTGTATCTCACACGTACCGATACATACTATGCCGCAATTTAATTATTTTTACCCCAAGGGTGTAGATTGAATAGCAGAATAGAAAATATGATATCAGAAGGTGTATCTATCTCACACGTACAGACCCAGACTAGGCCCTGATTACTATTTTTTGTACCCCAAAGGCAGGATGAGGAGTAGGAGGAGTTCGGAACAGGCAGGAGGCAAACTGAAACACCCTGCAATCCTCGGCGGTGTAAGATGCGCCCCAAAAATTGGAAAGGTGTATCTCACACGTACCGATACAGACTATGCCACAATTTAATTATTTTTACCCCAAGAGTGTAGATTGAATAGCGGAATAGAAAATATGATATCAAAAGGTGTATCTATCTCACACGTACAGACCCAGACTAGGCCCTGATTACTAGTTTTTGTACCCCAAAGACAGGATGAGGAGTAGGAGGAGTTCAGAACAGGCAGGAGGTAAACTGAAACACCCTGCAATCCTCGGCGGTGTAAGATGCGCCCCAAAAATTGGAAATGTGTATCTCACACGTACCGATACAGACTATGCTGCAATTTAATTCTTTTTACCCCAAGGGTGTAGATTGAATAGCGGAATAGAAAATATGATATCAAAAGGTGTATCTATCTCACACGTACAGACCCAGACTAGGCCCTGATTACTATTTTTTGTACCCTAAAGGCAGGATGAGAAGTAGGAGGTGTTCGGAACAGGCAGGAGGCAAACTGAAGCACCCTGCAATCCTCGGCGGTGTAAGATGCGCCCCAAAAATTGGAAAGGTGTATCTCACACGTACCGATACTGACTATGCCGCAATTTAATTCTTTTTACCCCAAGGGTGTAGATTGAATAGCGGAATAGAAAATATGATATCAAAAGGTGTATCTATCTCACACGTACAGACCCAGACTAGGCCCTGATTACTATTTTTTGTACCCCAAAGGCAGGATGAGGAGTAGGAGGAGTTCGGAACAGGCAGGAGGCAAACTGAAACACCCTGCAATCCTCGGCGGTGTAAGATGCGCCCCAAAAATTGGAAAGGTGTATCTCACACGTACCGATACTGACTGTGCCGCAATTTAATTCTTTTTACCCCAAAGGGTGTAGAATAGATTGACTAGCGGAATTGAAAATATGATATAAAATTGGTGATTTTTCAATAGCACATGTGAACACAGCAGTGTCTTATGTCAGTCAGCTCTGCTGCAGGCTATGAAGGAAAAAAAAAAGAAAATTCCCCTTTAAGTTTGTAATTTTTAAATAGATTAGTACAGACTATGCCACAATTAAAATTTGTTTAACCCAAAATTGTGTATATTGAATAGTGGAATAGAAAAAAGTGTATAAAATTGAAAATCACTCAATAGCACATGTGAACACAGCAGTGTCTTATCACAGTCAGCACTGAAGCAAAAAGGAAGGGGGGGAAAAAAAACCCTTTTAACTTGTAGTAAAATAGATCTAAGATGAACGCTGCACACAACTGACTGAAAAAAATAGATTTTTTTCTCCCTCCCCCTCCTCCTCCTCAGTGGGCTCAAGTGAGGGCAAAAAGATTGTGTTCACTGCACCACCCCCCACACAGCAAAATCGATGTAGAACACTGACCCTGCCTAATCTCCAGCCTCGCCCTAATATGCTCGATAAGATTGTTCACTGCACAACCCCCCACACAGCAAAATCGACGTAGAACACTGACCCTGCCTAATCTCCAGCCTCGCCCTAATATGCTCAATAAGATCGTTCACTGCACAACCCCCCACACAGCAAAATCAATGTAGAACACTGACCCTGCCTAATCTCCAGCCTCGCCCTAAAATGCTCTAATAACTCTCCCTGCCTCCACTCCGACCTGACCCTGCATTCTTTTCGGACACAATTTTTCACAGAATCACTGTCTTTCCCTAATCAGCAGCCAGCACGTATGATGTTTGCTCTGTCCCTAAACTACAGCAGAATGACGCAGCGTGCTGGGGCTCTCGAACTTATAAAAACTTGGTCACATGCTTCAGATGGCCAATCACAGCTACTAATACATTAGTAGGCATGGCTGGGATGGCTTAAGGCACACCAGTTAAACGCTTGTTGATTGGCTGTTGAAAGCCCGCCATTAAAAGCGCGCCATAACATACAAAACAGGAAATAAAATGACCGAACACGGATTTTAAACCCGAACATACAGTAACGTTTTCGGGTCCGTGTTCGGGTAACAAAAATCCAATTATTCGGTACGAACACGAATAATAAAGTCCGTGTTCGCTCAACACTATTTATAGGATATTCCTAACACATAGCATGTACACAGCAAAAATTACACCCCAAAATACATTCTGCCACTCCTCCTAAATATGGCAATACCACATGTGTGAGACTTTTCACAGCCTAGCCATATAGAGGGGCCCAACATCCAAGGAGCACCATCATGCATCCTAGCCACTTGCCTAGGCCTATTTTTGACATTTGGTGTTTACAAGCTAAAATCAGTTGTTTTTGCTAGAAAACTACTTAGAACCCCCAAACATTATATATATATATATATTTTTTAGCAGAGACCCTAGAGAATAAAATGGAGATTATTGCAATATTTTTTATCGCACCATATTTGCGCAGCGGTCTTCCAAACGCATTTTTTTTTGGAAAAAATTCACTTTTTTAATTAAAAAATAAGAAACCAGTAAAGTTAGCCCAATTTTTTCCATAATGTGAAAGATAATGTTACGCCGAGTAAAAAGATACCCAACATGTCATGCTTCAAAATTGCGCACGCTCACGGAATGGCGACAAACTTTGGTACTTAAAAATCCCCATAGGCGACATTTTAAAAATGTCTACAGGTTGCCATCTTAGAGTTACAGAGGAGTTCTAGGGCTCAAATTATTGCTCTTGCTCTAACGATCGTGGCGATACCTCACATGTGTGGTTTGAACACCGTTTACATATGTGGTCGGGGTTTCCGTATGCATTCGCTTCTGCGCGCGAGCTCACGGGGACAGGGCGCTTTAATTTTTTTTTTTACTATTTATTTTATTTATTATTTCTTATTTTTACACCGTTTAAAAAAATATATATATAATTTTTATTTCTATTACAAGGAATGTAAACATTCCTTGTAATAGAAATAGGCACGACAGGGCCTCTTTTTTGTGAGATCTGGGGTCAAAAAGTCCTCAGATCTTACAAGTACACTAAAAGATAGGAAAAAAAATAATAATAAAATAAAATGAAAAAAAAAGGGACTTTCAGCTCCGGTCCTCCAAGACCATAGAGTCGAGTGAGGGCAAGCTTGCCCTCACTCGACATCCTGTCTGTGAGGACCCGGGACCGGATCGTTTTCCCCGCTGCCGGCGGGTCCGGTAAGCGGGGAAAAGGACCGGAACGCGGCGGGAGGGGCACCTCTTCTGCCATCCCGGAAGGGTGATCCCGCGGCGAATCCGCCGCTGGGACAGCCCTTATTGGAAAGCCAACCGTCCACCGTTTAAAAAAATACCAGGGTTATGGCAGCTATCTGCTGCCATAACACCGGTATTTAGATTTAAACGGAGGACGTATATAAACCTTTTTGGACTTGGACATGGTGGCCGTATATAGGGTGACAGGTACTCGGGTACTTTGCTGGGCAGGTGACAGGCAGGTGACAGGTACTCTGGTACTCCGATAGGCAGATGACAGGTACTCAGGTACTCTGATGGCAGATGACAGGCAGGTGATAGGTACTGATGGGTACTGATGAGTAGTACTGATACTGATAGGTGATACTGATACTGTACTGATGGGTACTGATGATCAGTACTGATACTGATAGGTGATAGGTACTGATGGGTACTGATGAGTAGTGATGAGTAGTGATGGGTACTGATGAGCAGGCGGCAAGTACTTGGGTACTTCAGGCGTCAGGTACTCTGATGAGCAGATGGAAGGTACTCGGGTACTCTGATGGGTAGGTGACAGGTACTCTGGTACTCTGATGGGTAGGTGACAGGTACTCGGGTACTCTGATGGGTAGGTGACAGGAACTCGGGTTCTCCGATGACGGGTACTCGGGTACTCCGATGATGGGTACTCAGGTACTCCAGTGACAGGTACTCAAAGTACCTGAGTACCTGTCATCAGAGTACCTGAGTACCTGTCATCGGAGTACCCGAGTACCTGTCATCGGAGTATCCGAGTACCTGTCATCAGAGTACTCGAGTACCCATCATCAGAGTACCCGAGTACCCGTCATCAGAGTACCCGAATACCCGTCATCAGAGTACCTGAGTGCCCGTCATCGGAGTACCCGAATACCTGTCACCAGCCCATCAGAGTACCCGAGTACCTGTCACCAGCCCATCAGAGTACCCGAGTACCTGTCATCAGAGTACCTGATGGGCTGGTGACAGGTACTCGGGTACTTTGATGGGCTAGTGACAGGTACTTTGATGGGCTAGTGACAGGTACTTTGATGGGCTAGTGACAGGTGCTCTTTATTGGGGAGGGCAATCAGTGTGTTTGGGGTGCACTGTAATTGGTAACTAGCTGTCACCACAATCTCCTCCTCACACAGGATCAGTGTGTGAGGAGGAGAACACGGTGACAGCTAGTTACCGTGTTCTCTGTTGACATTTGTGACCGGCTGTGATTGGACCCGGGGGGCACGCATTGAGGAGGGAATGAGCGGCTCGCACTGGAGCCGCTGATGTGATCGGCTGTGATTGACACAGCCGATCACGTGGTAAACAGCCAATTTCATTGGCTGTTTACCTTGATCGGGGTTGGGCTCAGTCCGAGGGACGAGCCTCACCCCCGATGGCTGCGCGCCCCCGGGGGCGCGCAGTAGCGGCGAGACCGGGCGGATGTCATATGACGGCCACCCGGATCTAGAAAGCCACCCTGCCGGCGTCATTTGTAGGGATGTGGTTAAAGAAAAGTAAGCTGAAAAAAAATTCTAATTTAATGGATGACTAAAACACTTGGATGACCACTTATTTTGAGGGATATGATCAACATTTATAAAATACATAAGTGATCCACATAGTGAAGTTGGTGGTGAGTTATTCACTTTAAGGTCATCATAGAGGACAAGGGGCACTCTTTACGTCTGGAGGAAAAGAGATTTCATCTCCAAATATGGAAAGGCTTCATCACAGTAAGAGCTCGGAAATTGTGACATAGACTCCCTCAAGAGCTGGTTCTGGCCAGCTCAGTAGATTGGTTTAAGGAAGACCTAGATTCTTTCCTAGATACACAAAATATAACTGGATATTAATATTTATAGGTATAGTTGATCCAGGGAATATCTGATTGCCTCTTGGTGCCTCTTGGGGGATGAAGAATGATTTTTCCCCCTGCTGGAGCAAATTGGATCATGCTTTATTGTTTTTTTTTTTTTTGCCTTCCTCTGGATCAACTGTGGTTATAGAACTGTATGAATATAGGATTGTATATGTGTATATGTATAAACCAACAATGTAACTAGGTAAACATATTGATCCTACCAGGATACTTCTCCATCAGGTGAAGCTAAAAATAAATCTGTGAAATGATTTTGAATTGTCATCACACATGCAGTTGATTGTAAGTCTATAAACTGGGCATGCTGTGCAAGATTTGGTGGCTTTGGTTCACCGGTGGCTCTCTCCTTGTTCCTAAGGGAGTTGTGGGGAACACAGCATGCAAGTACCACCTTTATCGCATTCTTCTTATCAAGCTGCATACATGACAAAAGAACACACCACTTAGCTGTGCCAATGCCAAATGCGCACTCAACCACCTGACGTGCGCAACTTAGACGATAGTTAATGACTATTGTTCTTGTGGCTCAGGCAGTAACCTCTATATGGCTGCAATAAATTTTCAGCCTGTCCAAAGGCCTCATCAGCCACAATGACCATCAGAAGACTTGGCTCTTCAGTAGATGGTAGGGCCTGCTTGGGGGAATGTTGAGGCATCCTTCATGTAGAGGACATCCCATGGTGGACTTACAAAAGATACAAGCATCATCCTGGCTTCCATAGGCTCCTACATCCACACATATGAAGCAGAGGTTTGCTTCAGCCAGTGCCAGGAGGACCATGGATAAATATTTTTTGCAGTTGAAGTAGAGTGATCTGGACTGATGAGGCTTTTTACCCCTAATGTGCTTGCCATCAAAGGCATCAGTGCAATTGGGAAATTGTGTTCTCTCCCAGAAAGACATGGATGAGCGAGTTTGGGGCAGAGGAACTTAACTGGCCGGCACAGAGTCCTCACCTCAACCTGATAGAACACCTTTGGCATGAATTAGAGTGGAGACTGCGAGACAGGCCTTTTTGTCCAACATCTGTGCCTGACCTCACAAATGCACTTCTGGAAGATCAGTCAAACATCCCCATAGACACACCCCTAAATCTTGTGGACATCCTTCCTAGAAGAGTTGAAGCTGTTATATCTGCAAAGGATGGGCCAACTCAATATTGAATTCTACTGACTACGACAGGGATGCCATTCAAGTTCATGTGCGTGTGAAGGCAGGGGTCCCAATACTTTTGATAATTTAGTGAATTATATATATATATGTATATATCTCCACAGTGTATTAAAGAGTCTTATAATGTGAAATGAAATAAAAGTATTTTTCAAAACCATCTATGTGCACATCCAGTGATCAAAAAATATCTTCCAATTTAATCTTCTATATATTGGTACAATATAGAGCAATGACGTTGTGATTGCCACCACTATTTCTTCTATTCTCTCACCTCAAAGGATGGACCCACTGAAGTGACAACGCTTTGCCATTAGGCAGGGGTTGCCTTGAGCCCTGTTCTGTTTAGGTGCTTCTTGTGAATCTCTTCTTTTGTCACTCTGAGGTGGTCACATATGGGAGCTGTGTGGTCTTTAAAAGATTGTGTGTCCATCCTGCAGTAGACTCAGATAACAAAGGGGATTCCCATAGTGCAGTTTGCTTAAACAAATAAGATTAAAAACAGTGGGGCCATGGCTCCCGCGTCACTTCCGGTTTTGGCAGTCAATCAGTTACCTGGGTTCGCCCAACCCATATCATCATGGTTATGTAACTTCCTCAGGGGTGACAACACTCATTAGAAGAAACTTTAACTACTTTATTACTGGGCACTTTCACCCCCTTCCTGCCCAGGCCAATTTTCAACTTTCAGTGATGTTTTACTTTAAATGACAATTGAGCAGTCATAAAACACTGTAAAAATATGTTTTTTTTTTATCATTTTCTTCACTCAAATAGCGTTTTTTTGTGGTATCTAACCACCACTGGGTTTTTTATTTTGTGCTAAAAAAAAATGAAAAAGGACCATAAATATTGAAAATTAAAAAGTTTTTGTTGGCAAACTTTTTAAATAAGTAATTTTTCTCTTAAACTGATGTGCACTGATGAGGCTGCACTGATGGGCTCTGATAGGTGGCACTGGTGAGGAGGCACTAATATGCAGCAATGATGGGCACTGATATGCAGCACTGATAGGCGGCACTTGTGGGTACTGATAGGTGGCACTGATGGGAACTGATAAGTGGCACTGATAGGTGGTACTTATGGGCAATGATAGGTGGCACTGATGGGTGGTACTGGTGGGCACTGATGGGCATCAATGATGGGAAATGATGGGCAGCACTGATGGGCACTGAAAGGCAGCACTGATTGGAATAACTTATGGGCACTGATAGGTGGCACTGATGGACACTGATAGGTGGCACTTATTGGCGCTGATAGGTGGCACTTATGAACACAGACTGGTGTCACTGATGGGCACCCATTGGCATCACTGATGGGCACAGAGTGGCATCACTGATGGGCACAGTTGGGGCTGCATAAATTACATTTACAAGTCCTCCCTTTGTCAGTGTGAGAGAGGAAAAGCCTATAACCGATAACACTTCCTTATATCTATGTGATTGGCTGTGATTGGACACAGCCGATTACTTGGGTAAAGAGTCGGGCCATGGCTATTTGCAAAAATTGGGGCCGCACCGTGTCCAAAGAACACGGTATGCCTGCGATCGTTGCACCGCGTGCCCCCTCCCAGGGGGGAACGCGATTGTGGCTAAACTGGGCACTGTCATATGTCATCCCAGAACAAGAGCTGCTCTGCCGTCATTTGACAGTGGATGGGCGGGAAGTGGTTAATACACTGTGGAGATATATATCAATACTGTATATATACAGTATCTCACAAAATTGAGTACACCCTCACATTTTTGTAAATATTTTATTATATCTTTTCATGTGACAACAGTGTACAGTGTACAGCTTGTATAACAGTGTAAATTTGCTGTCCCCTCAAAATAACTCAACACACAGCCCCATCATATATATATTGTAAGGGGTTAGCTCGGTAGTGGGTGTGGGTAACCCCTTGGGTGTGTTCGTTACACAGAGAGACAGCCGAGGAGTGGTTTAAAACAACAGTTTATGGTTTATTCTTCCAGTTTGCTGGAAACAAGTGCAAGCATCCAAACAGCATAAATCAAACAAACATAAAATAAACCCTGGCCACTTGGGGCATCTACCTTCACAACACAGGAACCTGCCTATGGTGTCTGTCCCAACCTACTGCTGGGCAGACACTGCTGGTCATACAGCAGAAGGCCAATAGTCTATTTGTTTTCTTTTCAAACAGAAAAAGTCAACACCACCTCACCTTCAGAAGTCTCTCAGTTCACTGTTCTCCTTAACGCACAAAGCCTCAGGATGCAGCAATCAGTAGTCATCCTCTGGATAACTTATAAAGGCCTTAATTGCCTCATTCTGAATAGCTGAAGCTTTCCAACGTCCTTAAACCTTTCTGGCTACCTCGGCAGCCGACACCCGATAGTAATTGGTGAATTGTCTAAACAAGGCAGAAATGTATCTCCCGTCTGTGACAACACCCACAGATTTACCTGACTTCCTGTCACAATATATATACAAACCCGATTACAAAAAAGTTGGGACACTGAACAAATTGTGAATGAAAACAGAATGTATTGATGTGGAAGTTTCAAATGTCAATATTTTATTCAAAATACAACATAGATGACATATCAAATGTTTAAACTGAGAAAATGTATAATTTTAAGGGAAAAATAAGTTGATTTTAAATTTCATGGCATCAACACATCTCAAAAAAGTTGGGACAAGGCCATGTTTACCACTGTGTGGCATCCCCTCTTCTGTTTTATAACAGTCTGAAAACATCTGGGGACTGAGGAGACAAGTTGCTCAAGTTTAGGAATAGGAATTTTGTCCCATTCTTGTCTAATACAGGCTTCCAGTTGCTCAACTGTCTTAGGTCTTCTTTGTCGCATCTTTATCTTTATGATGTGCCAACTGTTTTCTATGGGTGAAAGATCTGGACTGCAGGCTGGCCATTTCAGTACCTGGATCCTTCTACGCAGCCATGATGTTGTAATTGATACAGTATGTGGTCTGGCATTGTCATGTTGGAAAACGCAAGGTCTTCCCTGAAAGAGACGACGTCTGGATGGGAGTATATGTTGTTCTAGAACTTGGATATACCTTTCAGCATTGATGGTGCCTTTCCAGATGTGTAAGCTGCCCATGCCACACGCACTCAGACATTGGGTTTCATCCCTGGTGATGCTCTGCCAGGCCTACTGCAACTGTCTTCAGTTCCTGCAAGTTCTTGGGGCATTGTAACTTCAGTTTTGTCTTCAGAAATTGAAATGCATGCTCAATCGGATTCAGGTCAGGTGATTGACTTGGCCATTCCATAACATTCCACTTCTTTCCCTTAAAAAACTCTTTGGTTGCTTTTGAAGTATGCTTCGGGTCATTGTCGATCTGCACTGTGAAGCGTCGTCCAATGAGTTCTGAAGCATTTGGCTCAATATGAGCAGATAATATTGCCCGAAACACTTCAGAATTCATCCTGCTGCTTTTGTCAGCAGTCACATCATTAATAAATACAAGAGAACCAGTTCCATTGGCAGCCATACATGACCACGCCATGACACTACCACCACCATGTTTCACTGATGAGGTGGTATGCTTTGGATCATGAGCAGTTCCTTTCCTTGCTGCATACTCTTCTCTTCCCATCACTCTGGTACATGTTGATCTTGGTCTCATCTGTCCATAGGATGTTGTTCCAGAACTGTGAAGGCTTTTTTAGATGTTGTTTGGCAAACTCTAATCTGGCCTTCCTGATTTTGAGGCTCACCAATTGTTTACATCTTGTGGTGAACCCTCTGTATTCACTCTGGTGAAGTCTTCTCTTGATTGTTGACTTTGACACACATACACCTACCTCCTGGAGAGTGTTCTTGATCTGGCCAACTGTTGAGAAGGGTGTTTTCTTCACCAGGGAAATAATTCTTCGGTCATCCACAACAGTTGTTTTCCGTGGTCTTCTGGGTCTTTTGGTGTTGCTGAGCACAGTTGATTTGGCCACACCTAATGTTTTTGCTATCTCTCTGATGGGTTTGTTTTGTTTTTTTCAGCCTAATGATGGCTTGCTTCACTGATAGTGACAGCTCTTTGGATCTCATATTGAGAGTTGACAACAACAGATTCCAAATGCAAATAGCACACTTGAAATTAACTCTGGATCTTTTATCAGCTCCTTGTAAATGGGATAATGAGGGAATAACACACACCTGACCATGGAACAGCTGAGCAGCCAATTGTCCCATTACTTTTGGTCCCTTAAAAAGTGTGAGGCACATATACAAACTGTTGTAATTCCTACACCTTTCACCTGATGTAAATACCCTCAAATTAAAGCTGAAAGTCTGCAGTTAAAGCACATTGTGCTAGTGGTTAGGGATGATCGAACGGTTCGGGTTGACCATCGGTTCAGCCCGAACATTGGGTGTTCGAGGTTCAGCCGAATTTAGGACTTTTTGCACAAACAGTTCGGAATTTGGCAACCAGAACCGACCAAAATGCAATGCTTCAGGAAATGGGCTTTAAAAGCCCGTGATTGGACCAGAACCATTAGTAAAGGCCAATTGAGGGGGCAGAAGAATGCTAGTAATGTGATTGGAGTGACTAGGGGGTCCCTAGACCAATCATTAGTGAATACTCCCCCCAGTATATATATTGCTAGTGCTTTTTTGAGCACATGTTTGGAGTCAGAAATTACATCTGAACATGTGTATAGGGGGTATATATACACACCAATGTCTGTATATATACACCTGCACATATACAGGTGTGAAAGGAGCAGAAAAAACTACTTGCGCTAATGAAATAATTAACACCAATATATTTCTGCTCCTATCACACCTATATATGTCTATGTGTGTATATACATATAACTATGTGTGTATATACACCACTATACACAAGTTCAGATGTTTTGCCTGCCTCCAAAGAACCCAAAAAAATGCCCAAAAAAAACGCTAGCGTCAAAAAAAAAAAAAACGCCCAGGTGTGTTGTTGCAGGCATTTTTTGGGGGGTTTTTGGAGGCAGGCAAAACATCTGAACTTGTGTATAGTGTACCTGTGAAGTTTCAGCTTTGTAGCATGTCCAGAACCAGAAAAAAAGATAATTTTTCAGTAGAGCAGGGATTGTGGGACCCTCCTTTTACACCTATATGATCTTTTTTTATGGTTCTGGACATGCTACAGAGCTGAAACTTCACAAGTACACCTTTTAGACCCACCATACACAAAATCACACAAAAAAAGTTCTTAAAAATTTTCATTTTTGATAGAGAGCCAATTATTGAAAAAAAAAATAAAATAAAAAAATTAAACAAATAAATAAATTTGGATTTAGTGTCTGGGGGGTCTAAAAAGTGTACCTGTGAAGTTACAGCTCTGTAGCATGTCCAGAACCATAAAAAAAAAAAAAAGATTGTTTGTATTAGAACACTTTCAGCACAGGAGGTTGGCTTCTCGCTTTTCACACCGGTTTAATAGCAGATGTTTTTTGGGGCATTTTTTGGGGTTCTTTTGAGGCAGGAAAAACATCTGAACTTGTGTATAGTGGTACTATACACAAGTTCAGATGTTTTGCCTGCCTCCAAAAACCCCAAAAAAAGCCTGCAACAACACACCTGGGCGTTTTTTTTTTGGCGCTAGCGTTTTTTTGGCAATTTTTTTGGGTTCTTTGGAGGCAGGCAAAACATATGAACTTGTGTACACACACATACTTATATGTATTTTACACTTAGACATATATAGGTTTTATAGGAGCATAACCATATTAGTGTAAATGATTTCATTAGCGCAAGCATATATTTCTGCTACTATCACACCTATATATATCTAGGTGTGTATATACATATAAGTATGTGTGTATATATACCACTATACACAAGTTCAGATGTTTTTCCTGCCTCCAAAGAACCCAAAAAAATGCCCAAAAAATGCTAGCGTCAAAAAAAAAAAAAAAACGCACAGGTGTGTTGTTGCAGGCATTTTTTGGGGGTTTTTGGAGGCAGGCTAAACATCTGAACTTGTGTATAGTGGTATATACCACTATACACAAGTTCAGATGTTTTTCCTGACTCCAAAGAACCCAAAAAATGCCCAAATAAACGCTTGCTACTAAACCGGCAAGGTGTAACAGGGTTCTGGACATGCTACAGAGCTGAAACTTCACAGGTACACTTTTTAGGCACCACAGACACTAAATCCAAAGATTTTTTTTCTTTTTTTTTTATTTTTTTGTTTTTTCAATAATTGCCTCTCTATCAAAAAAATATCAAAAATGAAATTTTTTAAGAACTTTTTTTGTGTGATTTTGGGCCTGATTCATAGTACGGCGAATTGGCGTTTCGGCGTGATTTTGCGAAGCGGCGATTATTTAAGTCTGAAATTGGCATTCAAAGAACGGCGGGCGGAAAATAGCGCCTAGTGTGAGATTCATTAAGATGCAATATGGTCAGAGCGCGACTTAAAACCACGCCAGCTAAAAGCTCGACTAAAGTTTAGCCAAATTTTCCCCTGTACCCCCAAAAATCCCAAATCACTGTGGAAGGTGTGGAAGTCAATTTGGAGATGACTTGCGTTTAAAAAATCTCAAAAACTGACTTAGAAAGAGAGATATCTGCGAAAGTGTGGAAAGGTTAAACAGCTCCTCCAGCCGCGAGCTGCGAACTCGCGAATGTGCGCATGCGCAACGCCAAATTGGCTCAAAAAATTTCGCCAGCGCGATTTTGGGTCAATTTTTTTTTGAATACCGCTTGCAAATCCGCTGTCTCGCCCATAGAAAATGGCAAAAACCGGCGGAATTGGAAAAACATGCACACTTCCAACAAGGGATCCTTTAGTAAACACCATCACATTCCATACACCTTTCCTGCTAACTCCGAAATCATAGCAGTCAAATCTACAGTGTTTATATAGAACCTCCACATTCTCTGAAAAAACCCACAAAATATTACATTGGGGAATTGGTCGTCAGATAGAAAAAAAATAGATGTAAAACATATTTCAAAGAAAGATTATTAGCATTTCACACATATCAAGGAAATGTCACAATTTTGACAATATTTTATGTGTTTCCAAAGAATGTTTTTAGAAATATATTGCAAATACTACCTTTTCTTCCATATGGGTATGGCCAAGTGTTACCATTTTACTACACATTTAACTGAAGGTATATATATATATATCCCTTATACTTGGCTAATTAGCAAAGTATGCCCAACAAACAAATAGAGCTTTAGCTCACAATATTGCTACATATTGACTTTATGTGGCATCTTTTGTATTTTGTTCATGTCTTTAGATTAAAAGTTTGCTGATACACATGCCTTTTTCAAACATGAACAAAATTAATGATGTCAACATTTGGAGGATTGGAGATATCCAAGTGTTGCCCATACAGAGGGCACCTTCCGGATTCGAACTTACAAACCTACAGCAGGAAGGCAGACTCCCTAATCATTGTGCTATTTCTCAGTGAGCGTTGGGTGTTTTCCTCATGCCGGCAAAATGCTCACATGGGAACAGGGGCCATTGAACTGAATAGGATTGGATTTTTTGCCTGTTTTGGGAGCTGATCCTTGAGCTGGACAAATCCCCCTCAAACGCCCCCAAACGGGCTACGTTCACATGTACGTGTTTGTGGTCTGTTTTTGGGGCTTTTGTAGGTGATTTCATATAACAATGCCTGCCCAAAAAATGCATGTCAAAACGCCTGTGAAAACGCCAGCCAAAATGCACATAAGAACGCCTGATATAATTGCCACGCCAAATTTAGGGATGTTCATGAGTGATGAGTCAGATTGTTGGCTTACATATCTGGTCAATTGTCACAATCTCACTTCCCAAATCCCAAAAGGTGTGTTTCAATTGTTTACCTAAATATATATTTCTCTCTCTCTCACGTAATTGTATATATATGTATGTATTCCTGTATCTAAACATTCTAAATAATGACTAGCAAACTTCAAGAGAGAATTTTTTCAATTCACATATACTATACACACCTACATACATTTCTATTCCTCATTTCTATTTCCCTTGTTTTGGCAACTGAGCATGCTCCAAAACACACAGGACACACACAGTTAATTTTTGGACTGGGCGTTACCATTCTGGGTGTGTTTGCTTGGATTATATATAGCTCACTCAGACATCAGGAAAGATTTGACCTACGAAGAGGTCCAATATATTTGTGTGTCACATGCTTTATGGGTAACATTTTTGGCCCTTTGTTATTTATGGAGGTGAGATTTGGCTGTGTTGTGTGTTGACTCTCTGTAAGTATTTATTGCTGTTAACATAATTCTGTCAATCTGCACATGCATCTGTTGATTATGGGCTCTTTGTCGATGTATATGGTCTAAATGTTGTACAAAGGTTGTTTTTGTTTGAAAAATACAAATGTAATAAACAGCATGTTTCCAATTTTTTTTTAAAATGTCTTCATGTGTCTAAATAAAGTTTTCTGGTGTCCACAAATGTATGTATTTGTATTTCTTTTTCTAAGTTAAATCTGCTTAATGGTTGTGTATGTTCACTATTCGCGAATTCGCGAATATACAAAACCGCGTTCTCACATTTATACATGAAACCGGAAACGAAACTTTTGGTGCGTGCACACGTTTCCGGAAATTGTCCAGGCCCTGTCTTAAGTGTGCATCATGGCTCCTGCACTGTTTACTGCCGAAATAGTGGCATTTGTGTGTAAGGTAAGGAGGGGGTGTGAATGTGCAGGGTGCGGGGTGCGGGATGGGGGATGGGGGATGGGGGATGGGTGGGTCGCTTATCTAGCGGGTGTGCAAGAAACTTTTGGTCTGCTGATCTGCGCATGCACTTTCTGCCTATTAGACGTGATCTAGAAGCTTCCTGTTATAGAAACTTCCTAGATGTGAACCTGTTCCCTATATATATATATATATATATATATATATATATATATGTATATATATATGTATATGTATATGTGTATATATATATGTATATGTGTATATATATATGTATATGTATATGTGTATATATATATATATATATGTATATGTGTATATATATATATATATGTATATGGGTATATATATGTATGTATGTATGTGTGTATATATATATATATATATATATATATATGTATGTGTATATAAAAAATATATATTATACAAAATATATATATTAGACAATATATATACTATGTATATATTATATACAATATATATACATTAGATACATTATAGAATATGTTATATACCATATATTAGTGTATATAATAGGAAACAGGTTCACATCTCTGAACTTTCTATATAGATATAGATAGGCATACCCTGCTTTAAGTACACTCACTTTATATACAATCGTGAGTAAGGACACAGCTTGTTCAGCTTGCCATGACACTGCTCACAAACCATAAGTGACAGGGATAACAAACTTAGGGAGCAACGACAGGGTACCCAGGTACCCAGGACTACACCATATCCATTTTGTGGCTGGCCAGCTTGCCTAGGTAATCTATCATGTCATAGTCCTGAATCCCCTTAACATGCTCCCACATGGTTTGGGAGTAAGGCTATGTCAATGTGGCCAAAATTTACAATGGAGCTGGTGTATTTTCATGCATCGAGAAAAGAAAAAAGGGATTGCTTCACTTTAAGTACATTTTCAGTTTACATACATGCCCTGGTCCCATTGTGTACTTAAAGTGGGCTATGCCTGTATATAGATAGATTTGATTCGTTTCAACTTTTACACAAAATGAAACCCAATTATCTGTGACAGATTGCTCTGACGCTTTGGAATCTGTCTCGATAAAGACAAATGTATTGACCCTTTTCATATATGCAAGATTAGAAACATTATATTCCCTAAATGCATAATGCCAAAAATTATTGCCTTACATACATCCATACACACTGCAAGCTCGGCACCGTTTGTCTTGTCTGACACTCTTACCATCATAAGCTGGATCTGCACACAGCAGCTAATTGGTTCACCTGAGATGGAATCAGTGATCACAAAAATCTGGAATGGTCATGTCTTCAAAGGATTGCCTTGAACAAATCACCTCTAAAAGAAACACATGAGTGTATAATCACTTGTCTCAATGGATCACATTCCCAACACACCCATCTCACACTGCCATATGATAATGAATGGGGGTGTCCATTGCAAGTTAAATACACCCCCAGATCACATTGCTTTGTTAATTTACAGATCTAACTGGAATCTGATGGCACTGCTGTGAACCACTATGCCATCAAATTCTGCTGGGGACCTTTAAAAAGGATTATGTGTGATTGTGTGGATAATTATGCCACCTTAAATTTGCATCTCCCACATACCATGTGCAACTCTTGCAGGAATTGTGAATCAAGGATAATTCAGCACAGCTTAATGAACAGACACATTGAGGAGTGTAGGAACACACCGTCAGATTACCCGATCACACTATGGGGTTTTAACTCCTCCATAATTTTGCCACTTTGGAAACCAAGTGCTTACTTTATGTATACTTTTTAGACGGAACTACAATTTCTAGTAGGGTGATATCATTGCATGAGATTTTCCCTCACTTCCTGTCTTAGTGTCACCAAGACAGGAAGTGAGGGGAATATCACTGTGGGGAAATAGCTTGCAATTGTTGCCTTATAATGTCCATAGTATATATAAAAGGAAAGAATTGCTGGCTATATCCCCACGGGAGATTCCCTCACTTCCTGTCCTGGTGACACCAAGACAGGAAGTGAAGGGAAATCTCCTGCAATGATATAACACTGTTACATGTTCTAGTTATGTAGCAAACTTAAGAATATACAAAGCAAACATCTTTTTTTTTCCATTTTGGCAAAATCATGGATTAATTAAAAAACTATCTTTGTTTGTCCCGTGGCTTGCAGGAAAAACATTTTGCCTTGATTCCACCATCAACACAGACAGGGGAAACCCTCCTGCGGAGCCATTGTGTTCTCCTGGTGCTGCCCCTGCCAGGAAAACACAGTGATTATTGCTAGTGGCTACAAGAGATGCTAGCGATAAGTGTGTGTAAAATCTGACAGACTGGTTGTACGTTGTCCTCCAGGTGATCGACCAATCAACTTGGGTACCTTCAGCCTGGCCATACACAGTTTAAATCTGCATCTCAAATGAAGCAATCCCATTTACATATAACACTCCATAAAGGAGAATTGAGGGGCTTATCAGGTCTGCGTCAAAAATTAACAGCCACACCCAATCAGACAGCTCGTGTTAAAAGGGACCTGAAAAGCAATCTGCATGGCTTGCTTTTCCAAGCATTGGCTAGTTTAGTGAGCCTGGACTAATAACAGTCACTGTAATGCTACCCATACTGCTGTCCTTTTAACATGGTGACAAAAGTTGATACCTATGCTACATGTGTGTAAAGTTACTTGCACCCTGCTAAATGGACAGCAATAAGGTTGTAAATACAGTGACTGCCTGTCCCCCCCTGATGGCGGCCCTGTGTGTGTCATGAAAGGCCGATTGAGAAAATGGCTATATCATGTAGAGGAAATCACCAGTGTGGGGCAACCTATGTCATGGAGGTAGATTTGGACATCGATGTATATGTATCACCAGAAATGGAATTCTTTGTTCTACAATATCTCAAAGACGACCTAGCATGTTATTTGAAGACTGTACTATTTTGGACATACTTGGACTCAAACATACACTGCTCTTTCCACAGCTCCTCCTCCTCTGGGGGTATGATAATGTATATACGCATCTTCACCAAAAGCACAAGATGATGTGTCGTCTCCGGATGAGGCTGCAGCGGAGATTTCAGTTCCTGCCTGATATAGTGGATCTGCAGCGGGCCTGGAGTGATGCCAAAAGGCGCTCACCCAAGCTCCTGCTAAAGGCTGTGGAGCAAATCTCCGGTAAGTAAAAATATACATTACATGTGACCAGATAGGTTACAATTTTTTGGGTAGGTGGACATGTGTTTAGCTATGCAACAACAATAATACCAACACCCCCCCCCCTCCCTCTCGCTCCTACCTTTCCTACCTCCATCAAGTGTCTCTTCACAACCTTTAATACTACTATGTACATTCGTATTTTTTATGTTTCTTTTTTTTCTTCTGCTTCTAGCCAAAGCGGACGGACGGCACCCTCTTGTGCTTTTGGTGAAGAAGGGGAGGAGGAGGACGGCCACACTACAATACGCAATCAGAGGCAGCGAGCCATTTGAGCAGCTGAAAATTGTGGATCGTAAGTAGAAAATAAAAATGATAGAAATTTCTAATCTCTAATCACATTTTACAGAGCCCCCTTTACATCGGAGTCTCCAGACTTACTACACTGTAAGAGGGAAGTGTGAAGTCTCTGATGTAAGGAGAGTTCTGGGAACCATTATTTGAGGGGGGAAGCTGGGGACTCTGGTGTAAAAGGGAACTCTGTGTTCCCCAAAGCTCCCCCATACATCTGAGCTTACAGAGACCCTCTTACACTTCCCTTCCTCAGTCCACCACAGTCAAGGGCACAACAAGTCCCACTGCAGAAGGCTACCTGCTTGGACTTGTAATCCTCTCTGTAGGGGAATGAGGAAATACTGCCTGCTATGCTAAGACTTGTAGTGCCCTCTGTTAGGGACTAAGGATTCCTCAGTCCTCAACATTCTAGGGCACTATAAGTCTCAGCATAGTGGGCTGTCATACCTCAGTCCCTCACAGCTCGGGTCAAAAACAACACAGTTAAACATCTAAAGGACAACTCCAAACAAAACTACCAATAATGGACAGAGTCCATATGCTCTATAATGTCAAAGACCCGCTACCACTCACCTTCCACCTCTGGTGCTGTCATTGTGTAGGGCAAAGGGCTCCATCTACACCATGTTTGGCTTTCATGTCAGATAGGCAGGACTTGCTCAGCTCCACTCTCTTCCTTGGCAATTGACTCTGGCGTCATTGTGGATCTTTCCTCCTCTAGAAAACCCCCAGGGGCCCTCTCCTTGTCCCCCAGCCACCCAGGGCCTTCTTCTCCTCCTCCTCCACCAACCATTTTCAGACTCTTCCAACTTCCCTGGGGCTACTCAACCACTTTGCATAGTGGACACAACAAATCTATGACCAGCCTGCAAAATATCAAGTCTGGGCCTGGTTACCTGTATGTTCTGGGTCCAGGGCGGAGCTCTCCTCCCAGAGCAACAACTGATGATAGCAGAGTGAGTTGACCGGCCAGTCACTTCCTACTGGTGCAGGTACACACCTACCGATTCCTCCACATCTTAGGATAACATGATCAGACGGCCAATCCCCAGGCAGAGAAGGAGGAGTAAGTGTCAGCGGACAACAGACACCTGGCAGACGCAGTGAAGGGACTGCAGCACACTGCTGCAACTTTTTGATCCGAGGATTGAAAGCAATCTTTTACTTGGGAGATTTCCCTGACTGCGCCCTTCGAAATGTTGGTGCTCCGCCACTGGCCGCAAGGCCCCTGTAGGTGCGAGGCCTTAGGCGCCCGCTTAATTTGCATGGTGCCCTCCTGTTTTAAAACATGGTCAATGCATCTCATTGGTGTAAGTGCACTTCTATGTTCTGAATTGTAGGGGCATTGAGTATGGTGCTAGCATGATGAGAGGTTACTGCCTATTTGTGTCCATAAATAATATATAATGTTTTTCTTTTATTTTAGAAACCAGTGATCAGGATGTGGAGGCTCAGCCTTCTCAGGCCCCCTGTAAGTAATGTGGATGTGCTGGTGTGTTGTGTATTAGGTCGAACTTGGAGGAATGATTGTTTGTTTTGTTTTCTTTTGTGGTTGATGTAACTTCAGCAAGAGAGGAGCCTCAGGCAGGGCCAAGTCGCCTGGATCCGGGCCAGGAACAAACTGTTGGCCAAGAAGAGGCCAATTGGTCCGACTCGGATGAGGACCTGGGCTCTCCTCAAAGGGGAAGTAAGTATTCTACATGTGTTTGTGTGTTCAATGTGTCCTGGTAAATATAAGGGCTGTAATATATATATTTTGACATTGGGGTTTTGTAGCAGCTGACATTGAGGATGTTTGTTGTGGAGGACTGGGGAAGAGGGGCCACTGCTTACCCAGTCCACTGTAACTACTACCTTCAATGTTTCCAGACTACTTTCTGTGTGCCTTTATCAAATAGCTTTTGTTCAAGGATTGTATTTGTGTCTTTGTGTTTCTAGGAGATACAACGCCATCCCCCCATGAAGGGACACCATCCCCCCATGTAGGGTCTCCCCCATCCTCCCCCACTCCAGGCTCCCCTGAACTAGTCTGTAAGTACCTAAAATTAGATTCTCACATGAATTGTGTGTGCTAGGATGATGTGTATCTAGGATAATCTAAGTTGGAGTCAAAGCAAGTGTAGTTTTGCTATATGTGACAGGAAGGTTGGTCATGAAACACTCTTGCTTAACCTTCATGTTTGAAAGGTGGTTTTGGGGAGCATTACAGGACATGTTATCTTTTGTAAGTTATCTCAAGCCACCCTATTCTAAATTGGTGTTAGTTTCTCTACATTGGAAATGGTGTGCTTTGTACTTGTAAATTTTTAGGGGACATTGTAATTTAATCATGTCCTGATTTAGTCAACACTGAAAATGTGTGTTTGTCAATCTTTCATAAATACTCTTCCTCGGTAATGTACCACATTCCAGTTCACAATTTGTGTTCTTTTTGTGCAGTTTCTCCAGAGCCAGCCACGCCATCCACTTCAGGGGCCCCAAAAAAACCTGATGATGGTAAGTTGTGTGCTTTTCCAGTAATGTGTCTACTTAGTAAGTGGAGAAATGCTAACTGTGTATGTCCCCGCTCAGGCTTCAAGTTGTTCTAAAGGCAGCGGGTTCTTTATGTGAATGCATTCTATGCATTAGTATTCCAAGTGATAGGTGTGCATATTCCCCCTAAGACTTACTGGGACCATTTTTTACGGTCCAAATTTTTGCACTAATACTTGTCTGGAACAGACTCCCCCTCCTCCTTAACTGAGGTGACAGCATGCCAATATTGCCTCCTGATGCTGTCACTCCTAATCATTGAGACCATTGGAAGGGAGGGGGGCAAGGCTGGCTCACAGCCTAGTGCCTGAACAGGCACAGGGTGCTTGGCTTCATCTCATGTGCCTCCATAGTAAGCTGCCTGCTGTGGGGTCAAACAACAGGAGGGAGGTGCCTAGAGGTGTGTACAGGGGCCATGTAAAAAGGAGGATTGTTATTTCTCTTGTCCCCAAAAACCTAGAGAGTGTAAGTCTAACCTGATTAGTTTTCCGCAGCCCTCCCAAAATGATATGTTTCCAACACTTAGAACAGGCAGGGCTGAGGCACCAAAAACATCAGAAAAACACAATCAGCACAAAAGCAGGGAGTACGTATCCTTAACGCTACAAGCTTCACCCAGAAGAATGACGCTTGCACTGTACAAATCTGCATCACCACCATATCAATGTCTAAATAAAACTTTCAGGGAAATGTGGAGGGGTAATGAGTGGGTGTTAGAGCGTTTTCATGACTGCGTAACCTACAGTTAGCGTGAGTCCATTTGTTGATAAACTTTTTCTTCTCTCTTAACACAGCTGGGATGGCGGAAAGGAGATCAGGGGAGCAGACACATCTGCTCCGTCCAGAACTGGCCCTCAAAATTCCTAAGGGTGAGTCTCTACTATGTGTCAGGTTCAATCTATAGACAGTAAGAGGGAGAGAGAACGCTCCACAGATTCCAATGGTGATAGAGATAAATGTGTGCACATGTATCGTGTTGACCAATTGAACCCAAAACACCTTACATTCTTCAAAATGATTGCTTGTGTTTATATGCAGAAAAGCATTTTACTTAGCTTTGGTGGAACTGCTACTAACATTCCAAGCCATCTTATGTAACCTTTTGAACAATTTGCTGTGAAAGTTTGAGTTTAAGGTTTACAACAGCAATTTAGCATATTTGCTTCAGAGTGTTGATAAAAGCCAACCAATAGACTCCTAAGCATATTTGTTGAGGCACATTAATTACAATCCTTGTTTGGATCATTTTGCCTAAAACTAATTGTCATGTTTTTTTCTACCCAGGGCACACCCACCTCACCTACGAGGTCCTCCTGGATTATATGAGGTGGTGCGGAGACCGAATTCTCTATTTGGAACACCTTTGTGGCGTGGATCCAGACCCTAAGGAGCCATTCGTTAGGAATGTCACACCTTTAAAAAGATCCTAGTATTTTTTTTTTTTGTTTGTTTACTTATGTTGCACGTTGCAACACAAAGAAATGTCACATTTGTAATTGTTGCCCATTATAAACAAAAATCTAACAAAAAAATCAAAAAAAGTTTAAAAAAAAACCCTTTTTTTTGGGACCCAAAAAAACAAAAAAAAAAAAAAAAAGCCTTGTTTTTGGCAACCAAAAAAATATAAAAATTAAAAAAAACCCCATTTTTTGGGACCCAAAAAAACAAAAAAAACAAAAAAAGCCTTGTTTTTGGCAACCAAAAAAAATATAAAATTTTAAAAAAAACCCTTTTTTTTGGGACCCAAAAAAACAAAAAAAAACAAAAAAAGCCTTGTTTTTGGCAACCAAAAAAAATATAAAAATTTAAAAAAAAACCTTTTTTTGGGACCCAAAAAAACAAAAAAAAAACAAAAAAAGCCTTGTTTTTGGCAACCAAAAAAAATATAAAAATTAAAAAAAAACCCTTTTTTGGGACCCAAAAAAACAAAAAAAAACAAAAAAAGCCTTGTTTTTGGCAACCAAAAAAAATATAAAAATTAAAAAAAAACCCTTTTTTTGGGACCCAAAAAAACAAAAAAAACAAAAAAAGCCTTGTTTTTGGCAACCCAAAAAAAAAAATGTTTACAAAAAAGCCTTGTTGTTTTTGGTAACAAACTAAACCAAAAATGTTTACAAAAAAGCCTTGTTGTTTTTGGTAACAAACTAAACCAAAAATGTTTACAAAAAAGCCTTGTTGTTTTTGGTAACAAACTAAACCAAAAATGTTTACAAAAAAGCCTTGTTGTTTTTAGGGCAAACGACAAAACCACAAATGTTTACAAAAAAGCCTTGTTGTTTTTGGTAACAAACTAAACCAAAAATGTTTACAAAAAAGCCTTGTTGTTTTTGGTAACAAACTAAACCAAAAATGTTTACAAAAAAGCCTTGTTGTTTTTGGCAACGGAAAAAAACAAAAATGTTTACAAAAAAGCCTTGTTGTTTTTGGTAACAAACTAAACCAAAAATGTTTACAAAAAAGCCTTGTTGTTTTTGGTAACAAACTAAACCAAAAATGTTTACAAAAAAGCCTTGTTGTTTTTGGTAACAAACTAAACAAAAAATGTTTACAAAAAAGCCTTGTTGTTTTTAGGGCAAACGACAAAACCACAAATGTTTACAAAAAATAATTGTTTTTGTGAAAACCTTCCAAAAAATGATGTCAAAACATAAAAAATGTTTAAAATGTTTATCTAAATTAAATTTAAGTATGTTGCTCTTTGCAACACAAATGTTACATTGGCAATTTAGTTCATTCTATTATATATTGTAATATATTTTTTGTACGCTACAGTTGGTAGACACCCACATGTGTTATTAAAACATTTATTTTATTACCCAAGTTTTCTTTTTGGTGTACACATCGAATGTCTTTTGTGTTGTATTTGTTTAGTTGAGTGGTGTGGTCTGTAATTGTTAGTATGTTGGCTTTGGTTTATGTTAGCCTTGAGACTTGTTTTGAAGCTACATTTGAAGGGAGACCTTTTCTTGGGTCGTTATGTGAACATTGAGTTATCTAAATTTACATGAAATCATATGTTTGGAGATAGAGAAGCACGTGTGTATAAATGCCTACATTAACCAGGGCCATTACTTGGCCACCAACACTCCTAAAAAACCAAAGAGCAAACACAAACTAATCATTTTGCATAAAATTTTATTTCATCCCCAAAAGAAGCACTATAATAAATCATATTGTGCCACCCTCAAATTAAAAAAAAAATGGCCCAACAAATTGGCCAATGTAAATCATTAACAAAACTAAACCAAATTAAACAAAAAAACAAAACATCAAGTTGGTGGTGGTGCCTGAAGCAGTGTGGTGAGCACTGTTAAGTTTCCTGCCATCAAATGGTGGGCCAATAGTTCCATCTGGTCTGGGGTTAACTGTAGAGTTGTGCTCAAGTGGCCCATTAGGATCATATCTTCTGTCTGAGGCTGCTGATGATGCAGGGTGTTGAACGTTGGAAATGTCCCAGACAGAAGATGTTCTGCCAATAGTGTCATCTGCTCTGGGGTCAGCCTAAGCATTTGGGCAACGTGTGCCATTACCATGAGATGGGATCGTTGCTGCTCCAAGGCTATTTGATGCTGCTGGTGGTGCAAGGGTTGTGAAGATGTGTGGGGAGTGGTGGTTGATTGTTTGTTGTGGTCCACGGTGCGGGGGCAAACGACATGTCGCATTGGTGACAAAAAAGAAGAACGGCCTGGGGAGGAGTGAAGTGATAAAGGTGTGGAGGGAATGTAGTCAGGTGGAAGGGGTACTGTGGAACCAGTGCGCATTGAGGTTGTGCAGGAGGATTGCTCATTGAGGGGTGTGGGAGTCCGAACGGAGTGTGAAGTGCTAGGAGTGGCTACAGGAGGAATTGTCCCATCCCCAGCTGCCTGACAAGTGGCCAACACTGGCATTACCCTCCCACTACCACAACCTGCAGTGGCAGGTGAGTGAGATGTTTGGGAGGGCTCTGCCAATGGGGCATCTTCAGATCCAAACAGGCATTGGCGTGTGGCCAGCACCTGAGTGTCAACACTTTGCCGATCCCGTTGATGCTGGTCTGCTAAACTTACCAAGCTGTTACGCATATCCTGTTGAACCTGTAACATATCCTGGTGAACCTGTACCATTGTTGCTACAGATTCCTGTATGAGCCCGAGCAGACGTACTGCCTCAGTAGATTGCTGAGTACGCCTCCTTAACTCATTTTGGACCTGATACTCATCAAGCAGCCTCTCGGCTACATCCAGCATAGATGGACGAAGTTGGGTAGGTGACAATCCCTCTGCATCTAAGGCTACCTGAAAGCAGAAGAAATAGACCAAATCATTATCAAACATCATGCCTAAATATTTCAGATTAGTTTGACAACTTAACACCCCAAGCAGAACGTTGAAAAGTTTGATGTGCTTCTAATGAGTACTTGTTCATTGTAAGATTATCCAAGCTAGCAACACTTCTGATAATGGGTACATATTATATTGGTATGACTAATATGACAAAGGCAAAAAAGATTCAACATGAAGGTGTTCCCAATTAACCCTGGTGTGGTAGGTTGTTTATGCTTTTGGTAAATCTGTTACTACACCAATGACTTTATACATCTACGTATGTTGTCTAAAATCTTGCCATCAATCGGCTACAGGACAACCCAACCAAACGATACCCATGAATTTGGACCTGGAAAATCAAAGACGGGCCGGACTTTAAAGATCCTGGATGTTTTTGGAACATTAGTGGCACACCAAATTATAACATAATTCCCTGATGTTCAAGATAGAACTCTTGTTGTGCTGGTGCATCGTCAGAATGTCATAGCACTAATTTAACACACACAATGTAAGCCACATCTAGTCCAAAATCAATGCTACCATTGAAATGTTACATGTGCACCTTGTTCCCTTATATCACATACCACAGCACTGGATGCAGAATCGTCGCCAGCTCCTGATCCAACTCCAGCTGCAACGTCAAGAGGGGCCTGATGTTCTTTTAAAAACAAAAAAAAAAAAACATGTTTAGTACATAACCTTAGTCAGTAATGATTATGGCCAGATTGCCCTCCTAGCTTCATGAATGAAGCATTGAGGCCAAACATACAAAAGTGCTTTCCTGGGCTCATAGGACACTTGCTAAACCCTCCCAAAGGTTAAGAAGGCTTGGTCTGCCTACTAATGACGGCACCCATTAATGCTGTCAACTGTGTTTTGCAGGGTAAACATCTAAAAGGCAACACTCTTTCCTAAGAAAAAACATGTGTGTTAATGGGGTTAATAAGATTCAAAAAAACATTATTTGACTAGACATACCAACACCTTCCTCCAGGCCTAGCTGCACTGGGTGTGTTCCCTGCTGCGGATCTTCTGTAAAGTACATAGCAATATGAGCTATCTTGGAAAAAAAAAAACATCTACATTGTTTGGCACAGTATGATATTGGACCTACCAGGAGGAGGGTCAGCACTGATGTCAACACCTGTGAGTCCGTCTGGTTCGCCAAGCTGCATGGGCTGTGGAGGGGCTGAGATCCGTGCTACAGATGAACAAATTGCAGGTTGGGGAAAACAAAAAAAGGACAATTGGAAGGGCAAGTATCACATTCTCTTAATGTCACACATAGGATAGTAGTTAATCTTTTCCAAACAACTCACACAATTGACATCCAAGATAATATCCTACCTCGGTGCAAAGCATCCGAATCTAAGTCCTCTCTGGGAAAGATGGTATCGGGTCCTATGATGTTCAAGAAAGGTAATTGATAATCCCAGAGAGAACTTCGTGCACGTTCATCCAGCCGACCTTGACGGTCATAAAGACCCTCCGCAGCCCATGCAATTAGCTTCTTCCGAACGGACCCACAGATGTCGTTGACCTTCTTCCGCACACTGTCACGGTGGCGAGGTGCTTCACCCAGTGCATTTACAGCATCCCGGATTTCATCCCACAATCTGTTCTTCTCTGTTACTGAGTAAGACGCGGCCCTGGTCCCATGTATCGCCTGATATCTGGCCATATAGGCGTGGACCAGGGCACAGCACTGATTGTGGGTGAAACGGGGAAGCCGGGGTAATGTGGACAAGCTGACTCTGGTGGACGGACCCGCTCCAGGACTACTGTCAGAAGAGCCAGCTTGTCCACTTGGTGTGTTAACACCTCCCCCGGCTTCCTCCTCCGGGATGGGGATGGTGGACTCCCTCATGGATACAGCTGGAGCCTCCCTCACACCAGAGCCAGACGATCTGCCCACCCTGCCCCCCCTGGCCCCCCTGGCCCCCCTGGCCACCCTGCCCCTTCTCATCCTTCCAGTGGGTGGGGCCATGGGAGCACGAGGTGGGCAGAGAATCTGGCTGTCCAGCAGCAGCAAAGAGCCCCAAACTCCTAAATCTGAAATGACAAAAGAGAAAACAGAAAAAACAGGATTTGCAGATTGCTCTTCATATACAGTATAATTAGTGAACAGTTACAGAACACACTTACCTAATGGCACAAACAGACTTGGTGGTGGTGGTGGTGGTAGTAGTGGGCAAAGAGCAGAAGAGGCTGCAAAGAAAAGGAAAAAAAAACACATAAGAAAACGCATATGGGTACAAATCACACGAGGCCCTCCAAACACTTACCTAATGGCACAAACACGGTGGTGGTGGTGGTGGCAAAAAAAGCAGAAGAGGTTGCAAAGAAATGGAAAAAAAAAAACACATAAGAAAACGCATATGGGTACAAATCACACGAGGCCCTCCAAACACTTACCTAATGGCACAAACACAGTGGTGGTGGTGGTGGTGGTGGTGGTGGTGGCAAAGAGCAGAAGAGGCTGCAAAGAAATGGAAAAAAAAAACACATAAGAAAACGCATATGGGTACAAATCACACGAGGCCCTCCAAACACTTACCTAATGGCACAAACACAGTGGTGGTGGTGGTGGTGGTGGTGGTGGTGGCAAAGAGCAGAAGAGGCTGCAAAGAAATGGAAAAAAAAAACACATAAGAAAACGCATAGGGGTACAAATCACACGAGGCCCTCCAAACACTTACCTAATGGCACAAACACAGTGGTGGTGGTGGTGGTGGTGGTGGTGGCAAAGAGCAGAAGAGGCTGCAAAGAAATGGAAAAAAAAAACACATAAGAAAACGCATAGGGGTAGAAATCACACGAGGCCCTCCAAACACTTACCTAATGGCACAAACACAGTGGTGGTGGTGGTGGTGGTGGTGGCAAAGAGCAGAAGAGGCTGCAAAGAAATGGAAAAAAAAAACACATAAGAAAACGCATATGGGTACAAATCACACGAGGCCCTCCAAACACTTACCTAATGGCACAAACACAGTGGTGGTGGTGGTGGTGGTGGTGGTGGTGGTGGTGGTGGCAAAGAGCAGAAGAGGCTGCAAAGAAATGGAAAAAAAAAAACACATAAGAAAACGCATATGGGTACAAATCACACGAGGCCCTCCAAACACTTACCTAATGGCACAAACACAGTGGTGGTGGTGGTGGTGGTGGTGGTGGTGGCAAAGAGCAGAAGAGGCTGCAAAGAAATGTAAAAAAAAAACACATAAGAAAACGCATATGGGTACAAATCACACGAGGCCCTCCAAACACTTACCTAATGGCACAAACACAGTGGTGGTGGTGGTGGCAAAAAAAGCAGAAGAGGTTGCAAAGAAATGGAAAAAAAAAAACACATAAGAAAACGCATATGGGTACAAATCACACGAGGCCCTCCAAACACTTACCTAATGGCACAAACACAGTGGTGGTGGTGGTGGTGGTGGCAAAGAGCAGAAGAGGCTGCAAAGAAATGTAAAAAAAAAACACATAAGAAAACGCATATGGGTACAAATCACACAAGGCCCTCCAAACACTTACCTAATGGCACAAACAGACTTGGTGGAGGGGGGGTGGTGTAATCCTTTATAGGCAAAAGGAGGCTGCAAACATTAAACATACATGAGAAATCGCATGACCTACATACGTGCACATAATAAATTACAGTTATCAGGAAAGCAAAAATGGTGTATTTGGAAGCTGGGAAGGTAAGGGGGCAGGTTTAGATGCCAAATCTAGACTGCACACCTTTAACAAACATGAGAAAACACATGTCCAAACCACATGCACATGGGGCCAACTGCCAATGATTAAAAGACACTTGAGGGGTTCCCAAGCTATTGTGGGTTGGAGGGGATTCACCATAGACAACTTAAGCACACCCAAGATAAGTACAAATTCTCTCCTTCCTTTTTTTTGGGAGAGAGAGATACAATTGTCTTACCTCCAGATAATGTAGGTTGTGGGTCACAGGGTCTTGCTAGCACATAAGAAACATCGATCTATAACATCCAGCAGCCATATTGGCCATGTGCTCCTTTTATAGCTGGCTCACAGGTGTGATAATTAGCGGCCGTTTCTATATATATCTGCGCATTCGCGAATTTGCGCGTTCAAAATGGAGGACGATATCCCAGACGCATTAGATGGTGCAATGCTGGCATTTATCGGTGCCTTGTTTGAGGAGGCCCTGGCACAGGAGGCAGCAGAAGGTGGGGAAGCTGCAGCAGCAGCAGCAGCACCTCCAGCAGCAGCACCTCCAGTCCGTGTGCCCTTACCTCGCCAGCCACGCATTTTTGCTCCAAGGATCTATTTGGACAAGCTGCGGGATTCTGATGTCAGGAGGAAGTTCCGGCTCGAGCGAGGAACTATTCTACACCTCTACCAGCTCATAGCAGAGAAAATTGACCCGGACACACAGCGCGGCCATGCGGTGCCCGGCATGGCCAGATTGCTGGCCACTTTGTATATTTTAGGGCGTGGCAGCTTCCAAGCCACTTCGGGAAGTATCATGGGCATTAGCCAGCCCACAGTTTCAAGGGTGTTCATGTTGGTCATTAATGCCATAGTCGATATAGTGCCCAATTTTATCCACTGGCCACAGAATGAAAATGAGTGGAATGAAGTCAAGTTGGGTTTCTACCGGCGGGCACACATGCCGCAAATCCTAGGGGCAATCGATGGCACCCACATAGCCATTAGGCCCCCAAAGAGCCACGAAAGTGAATACCGGAACCGCAAGCAGTACCACTCCGTGAACGTCCAATTAGTGTGTGACGCCAAACAGCGCATCATGAGTGTCAACACTGGTCACCCAGGGTCGTGCCATGATTCCAGTATGTTAAGAACAAGTACTCTGTACGAGGTGTTTGAAAGTGGACAAATGCCCGAAGGGTGGCTTATTGGTAAAGTATTTTGTCTTAACAACATAAACTGTAAGATTACATAGACATAGGAATAAGCTACATCGGTGTACACCCTGATTTAAGCAAAGCCTACCTAAAATGGATGTGTTAGGAGTTGTCAGGCTGTTCACACACAACCAGATCAGCAGCTTAGCAGCTCACAAAAGAAAGATTTGCAAAGTTGTCTTTGAGTCCAATGAAGGTGGTTAACCAATGTGTAAATGGTGTCCTCTAGCCACCCAAAGAAAACCTACAAATGATTCCAATGGTATTGCCATATCCCCAAAGTACTTTGCATAAGTGAGTCAATATTGGTTTCCTCACTCTAGTTGCAGATATATTCCAGAAGTAAGACCTAGGCTAATGTAATAGGAACAAAATAGGGGCCAAGTTGGAACTTGCAAGAGAAACCCACCACTTTGTGTGTCCTTTTTCCCATTTGTATTAGTGATTTAGGCAGTTAGACAGAGTTGAGATGTTTCATATGATTTTTTGCAAACAGACGAGCAGGTTGTTTAGTAAAATGCCTAATTGTCTCCCATTTTGAGGAGTCATCTAAAGTCACATGATAGGAAGAACTAATGTATATTTTTCTTATTTTTCAGGGGATGCTGGTTACCCGCAGCTGACGTGGCTGATGGCTCCAATCAGGTACCCCCAGGGCCCAGCAGAGAGGAATTACAACAGGGCCTTGCGGAGAAGCCGGAGTATCATTGAGTTGACCATAGGTCTTCTCAAGTCCCGGTTTCTCTGCTTGGCCCGGCCTGGGGGTGAACTCCTGTACTCTCCTACAAAGGCTTCCAAGATCATCCTGGCGTGCTGCGTGTTGCACAACATGTGCGTTGCCCGGGATGATTCTTGGGAGCTGACGGAGGAGAGGGAGCCAGAGGTCCGTCAGCCGGCGGCCCCCAGGCGGCGGAGCACCGCTGCCGGTATGGCCACCCGGAATACCCTGGTTGCTAGCCACTTTACATGTAAGTACTGTAACCGGTCAAGATAGGGCATGTGTATTAATTAGCTAGTTAGCAGAGGTGCCACTCACAGGGAGACAGAGGGTGATTATCATCTGCCAATGACACTTGCCATTGTAGATAAAGTGTAGTCAACATTGGTAAAATTGTGTTACTTGAGCAAAAACATGCACCTCTAACCATAAACATGTTGGTATTGTGAATAGTGTAAAGGGCTGAGAAGAGCTGGCAGGTGTTTATTTGTGTCTATGCCACCTGTGTAGTTATTGATAACATGAACGGCTGCTTGGTATCTTATGGTGTTGTAATTTTCCAGAACATCAACATCTTGGAATCATGGCACGTACCATGGGAAGCCTGTGGTGATGGGCTGTCTGGCGTCACAGGTGTGTATTCAAATGTTTACATTAATGATTTCTGGTTTGTGTAAGTTGGCATAAAATGTGTTATTTCACTCGTGATGTCGAAATTAAATGAAGTTCAGAATGAAGCAAACAGGCATTAAGATGTGATTTTCATTATGAAATGTCTTATCCTTTGTTTTATTTTTCCAGGAGTGGTACTGCTTGCGGGTGTAGGTGGTAGAAACCCACCTTGATGGACTCCACTCATTTTCTTTTGTGGTCAGTGGATATTTGGTAAGGCACATGGCCAATGACCAACATGAACACCCTGGAACTTCGAAAGTGGCTTGGAAGCTGACCAGCAAACTTGCCATGCCTGTCCCCTATGAGCTGGTAGAGGTGCAGAATGGATTCTGAACTCTGCCGGAAGTTGTGGAAGACATCAGAATCCCGTAGCCATGGAGCAAAGATCGTGGTCTGGCGCTGTAAAGGCACACGGACTGGAGAGTGACAATATTCTTTTGCTGCATCCCTCCTTCTGCTGTCATTCTCAAATAAATAAATACATTAGAATTGAACATGTGTTTTTTTGTTTTGTGTGGGTGCCTACAGACAAAAGGGCCATCCACACTGTAAGATTTAGAGAAGACTTTATCCTTCAGATTGACATTTTCTATGTAGTGCAAGGGCCTGCCTGATTGCATCCAAATTGAAAGTGTTGAGGTTTGAGCTTATATTATATGGTTTGGTTAAGTCTACAGGAAAAAGTCTAGACAAGTTGTTAGTGTATGGCCCATTAAGCTGCCAAGGCCGGAGTTTTGCACTTTGCATGCTGCTTGTACTGGTGATGTGAGGGGTTGTAATGTAGAGTAGGGATGTGACAGTGTTGTGTTGAGGTGTGAGGCAAATGTAGTGTTGGACTATGAGGGTCTGTGTTGTTGAAATATGGAGAGAGTCCAATATCAGACACCTATGTTTATTGGTCAAGAAATTGTAAGAACCATGGTAAATATGTAAAGAATTGCATCTCGATAAAACTAGGGCCACACTCATAAAATCAAAATTGTGTTGTTTCCATTGATGTGCTTGAAATTTGGGTAGGACACCCCCCTCCCCCCCCAAATTCAAGATAGTTTAAAAAAACTGTTTAAAAAAATGAGAGTGAAAAGAGATCCCAAGTGTAGTGATGTGATTTGAACCCATGACGTTGTGAACTGCAGTGAAGTTGCAAAGCACTTAGCTATTGTGCAGAATAAAGCTGTATGGTGGAAAAAAAGGAGTGTGTTAAGGCTAAAAAGCACATATAGCTAAAGAACTAAACATTGTATGGAATGTGGGAAGAAGACCATGGTAAAATTGTGAGGTTTCATCTTGCCCTGAAGTAGGGTAGGGGTTTGGTCACTTGCCTTTGGTACTTTCCTTCATAAGATCGATTCGACACACAGACAAGATCAAAAAAACACTTAAAATGGTGTAAGCTTGCAAGCGCTTCTGAGTGTAACATTATTTAGCAATATATATGATGTAATCCGTTACATTTTAGCAATATAAACAAAAAAAGAAAATAAAAAAAGTAGGTGGAGATGGTAAGCCTCGAACCTACAGCAGAGGGAGATGAATTACAGACATGTGATGTGTGCACTAATCCACTAGCCCACATCGCTATGTGAAACTGCTATAAGCACGAAGACATAAGTTTGCGAATTGGCGAAGCCGCGATCGTAAGTGAATCCCGCTGACGGCGGAATTCATTATTGCTGTTTTACTCGCCAATTCGCCGCAGCGCCAGTTAATTGATTTGAACGCGGCGAAACTGAAACACGTCATAGATGTTTGAAGCTGCAGTTTCTTTAAATCCGGCCCCCCGTGTCTGGGGGGTCTAAAAGGTGTACCTGTGAAGTTTAAGCTCTGTAGCATGTCCAGAACCCCCAAAAAAAGATCATATAGGTGTAAAAGGGGGTCCCACCATCCCCGCTCTACTGAAAAATGATCTTTTTTTATGGTTCTGGACATGCTACAGAGCTGAATCTTCACAGGTACACTTTTTAGGCACCCCAGACACTAAATCCAAAGAAATTTTTTTTTTTAATTTTTTTTGTTTTTTTTTATTTTTTCAATAAATGGTTCTCTATCAAAAAAATATCAAAAATGACAATTTTTAAGAACTGTTTTTTGTGTGATTTTTTTGTCTGGGTGGTCTAAAAAGTGTACCTGTGAAGTTTCAGCTCTTTAGCATGTCCAGAACCATAAAAAAAGATCATTTGTATTAGTGCAATTATAGATCTGGAATATGGCTTCGCTCCTTTCACACCTTGCCGGTTTAGTAGCAGGCATTTTTTAGGGCATTTTTTTGGGTTCTTTGGAGGCAGGCAAAACATCTGAACTTGTGTATAGTGGTATATATACCCTTATACACAAGTTCAGATGTTTTTCCTGCCTCAAAAGAACCCAAAAAAATGCCCAAAAAACGCCTGCTATTAAACCGGCAAGGTGTGAAAAGCGAGAAGCCAACTACCTGTGTTCTAACTCCTAAGTGACAAAATACAAAATATCTTTTTTTTGTATGGTTCTGGACATGCTACAGAGCTGAAACTTCACATGTACACTTTTTAGACCCCCCAGATACTAAATCTCTTTTTTTATTTATTTATTTTTTTTTTTCAATAATTGGCTTTTTTTTTCAAAAATGACAATTTGTAAGAACTTTTTTTGTGTGATTAATAGTCCCTGGGGCATGACCCAGAACCCTAGGCACTTTTTAGGGGCATTTATTGGGTTTTATGGCTTTAAAATGGTGTTTTTTGATTACCGAAGTTCGGGTCCCATTGATTTCAACGGGGTTCTGAAATCCGGGCCGAACTTTCGGGTAGTTCGGATGTTCTGGCCGAACCGAACTTTTCAAAAGTTCGATCATCCCTACTGGTGGTGTATAGAGCCAAAAGAATTGTGTTGATGTCCCAATATTTATGGACCTGACTGTATATATATATATGTATATATATATATATATATATATATATATATATACACGATATATGAATTGTTCTTATGTAGGTTTCTGTACGGTTTGCACATAGTATGCACTGTATAATTTATTTTGCGATTTTCACAATTTTTGATTAATGAGGATTGTGAATACATTATAAAAGTAAAATTATTTATACTCATGCACAGTTAGGGGAGGCGCAACAGAAATCACTTTATTCATTTATTTTTGGATATGGGAACACATTATACTGTCTGCAGCCACCTGCACATTAATAGGGTTTTTTAGTACATGGTAGCGCGGGTTATATAACTGCTTCCACTTCAATTGATGTAATCAGATGCTCACAAATTCTCTCTACTCTCTTTCCAACCAAAATGGCAATGAAAAAGGAATTTTATTTCTCTATGCATTGTGCCTAAATGTGCTTAAACGTTGTGCACAACGCTGCTAAATTTGAGTTTTTTATTCTGCCTTTTTCTGGCAGCAGGACTAGCAATGCAGCTGGTTCTTTTTGACACCCTGTTTCCATGAGGTATTAATGTACCAGCATGTCCAGAGAATATGCAAACTTTTTATTTAGTGGTTGGTTTTGCACACCTCTCAACATTTGAATTTCAGAACGAGGGACACTGGAGGAGGGACAAGACCTGCGGCGCACTTAGTGCACAGAGGTAAAATATGGGCATTGTCAAGTGCTTAACAGTGGGAGGAGCTTAAGGGATGTGGTTAAACAAAACCCATTTCCCTGATCCCATCCCAGCTCCATCCATTCTCCCAATCCCTTTCCCACTTCATCCATTCCCCCAATCCAAACCAGGCTACATCCATTCCCCCAATCCCATTCCAGCTCCATCCATTCCCCCAATCCCATTCCAGCTCCATATATTCCCCTGATCACATCCCAGCCCTATGCATTCCCCGATCCCATTATGGCTCCATCCATTCCCCAAATCCCATCCCAGCTTCATCTATTCCCCAATGTCATCCCAGCTCCATTCATTCCCCTGATCCCATCCTGGCTCCATTCACCACCCCGATCCCATCTCATCTCTTTCCATTCCCCGATACCATCTCAACTCTTTCCATTCCCCGATACCATCCCAACTCCATCCATTCCCCCAATTCCATCCCTGCTCCATTTATTCTCCCAATCCCATCCCAGCTCCATCTATTACCCTGATCCCATTCGTGCTCCATCCATTCCATCTGCTCCATCCGTGCTCCATTTATTCTCCCAATCCCATCCCAGCTCCATCCATTCCCCGATCCTATCCCAGCTCCATCCATTCCCCCGATTCCATCCCGGCTCCATCCATTTTCCCGACCCCATCCCAGGTCCATCCACCACCCTGATCCCATCCCGGGTCTATCCACCACCCCAATTCAATCCCCGCACCATCCATCACTATGATCCAATACCGGCTCCATCCATTCCCCCCGATGCAATCCCACCTTCATCCATTCCTCCAATCCCTTCTGGCTCCATCCCAACCCCCGATCCCACCACAATTCTATCCATCCCCAATTCCATCACAACTCTATACATTCCCCTGATCCCATCCCATCTCAATCCATTCCCCCTGATTCCATCCCGGCACCATCCATTCCCCTGATCGTATCCTGGCTCTATCCTTCCCCCTGATCCCATCCCAGCTCTATCCTTCCCCCGATCCTATCCTGGATAAATCCTCCCCCCCACCCTCCTACCCATACCTCCCTCCTCAGCAAGTTTAGTGTACATAGAAATCATCACAGACCTCAGATCAGTCATGCTCTGGCTGAGTGGTGTGCTGCTCCCTGCCTCCTTCTCTGTGCACAGGAAAACACAGGAAGGGGAAGGGTTGGTTCAGCGCAGTCCGCTCTGCACTGTCTGTGTGTCAGAGGCAGCCGGGGAGAGATGCTGGCTGCCATGCAAAGACAGTGTAGCTCATGGCATGTGGCCCAGCACACGCCGAGGGTGTTCCGCGGACTCAGCTCTGATTCACCAGGACCCCGGGACATGGACCAAATTCTGGGACAGTCTCAGCGAATCAGGGACAGTTGCGAGATATAAGTTTACAACTACATCTACTTTAACGAACTATGCTTGAGTTCTTATATTTATGTTTTGGTACTATGGTGGGGCCTTTCAAAAGAGCAGTCATTCCATTTGCATGCAGTATGTGATACATGCATGTGCTGGAAATCATCTATGGTCTTGCTGCAGAGGCTCCACCAGTAGCAGTGGGCCATCAATGAGGATCTGTGTGAGTATGGTACGTGGACAAGTTCTGGAAATCTAGGGTTCTTTTTTCAACCATATGATTTCAAACTACTTTGGGCTCAGGGGTTGCATTCCAGCAAACATTGTTTGAAGTACGGACTTCATAAACGAATGGGTGTCCAGCCTAGGCCCTTAGCTGGAGCTTGAACAGTACATGCTGGAACTTTTGGCTTGCCCCTTAGCCAGTGTATTATTTGAGAGGGTCTTCAGCACAGTGGGTGGTTTTGTGACAGACAGATGAATCCACCTGTACCTTGACACTATGGACTGGCTTGCATTCATAAAATTGCACTACACCCATATAAGCTACGATTACAAATACATTGAAACTGAAGCCAAAGATTACATTTTTTTTTATCATCTAGTCCAAAAAAATGGTGCCTTCCACCATTACCACCTTCTGTCACCTTTATTTGAATGCCACCCTTATCAGCTCTTACCACCTCTACTGGTCTGCCACCATTATTAGCTCCTGCCACCTTTTATAGCTCTTGACACCTGTAAAGGCCTGCAATCAATACCAGTTCCTATCACCTCAGTTAACCTGCCCTTATTACCAGTTAGTTCCACCTCTGCTGGCCTGCGATTACTACCAGCAACCATTATCAGTTCCAAATCTGCTGGCCTTTCACCATTAAAAGATCCTGCCACCATTAATAGCTCTTACCACCTCTGCTGGCATGCCACCATTAACAGCTCCTGCTACTTGTGCTAGCCTGCCACCATCACAATAGCCTGCAATTTCTATTGGCCTGCTGCCACAATTACCAGTTTCTCTCACCTCTGTTGGTCCTCCAATATTATTATTTCCTGCCACCTCTACTGATTTGCCACCATTACCATCTCCTGCCACCCATACAGGCCTGCCACCATTGCCAGCTCTCTCCACCAATACCAGCTCCTGACTAGGGATGATCGAATGGTTCGGGTCGACCATCGGTTCGACCCGAACATTGGCTGTTCGAGGTTCGGCCGAATTTTGAACTTTTTGCTGAAAAAGTTCGGAATTCGGCAACCATAACCGACCAAAATGCAATGGTTCAGGAAATGGGCTTTAAAAGCCCGTGATTGGACCAGAACCATCAGTAAAAGCCAATTGAGGGGGCAGGAGAATGCTAGGAATGTGATTGGAGTGACTAGGGGGTCCATAGTCCAATCATTAGTGAATACGCCCCCCAGTATATAAGAAAGCCCCCGCCAAATTCCTAGCATTGTTATACAGGGACATGGAAGAGAGTGGAAGCAGTTCTGTGACTTGTGCTACAAAGTGTCATTTAGCAATTATTAGTGTGAGGAAAGGGATATCTAGTGTAGTTAGATTGCTATTTTCCACTATAGTTAGCTTAAATTATTCCGTTTTTGTAGGGAAAGTGTTAAGTGTAAGGGGACCGTAGTGTAGTGTAGGGTTAACTGACTCTGACTGCTATGGCAGGGTGACAAAACCCTTCCATATCAGGGTGACCGCTATAGAGAAAAGATTGTTTCTCTTATGTCACTTTCAGAGCACTGATATGGCTTCTCACCGGTCAGCCTGCTTTTTGGCTGCAGACGTTTTTAGGGATTTTTTGAGGACATGTTTGGAGTCAGGCATGACATCTGAACATGTGTATAGGGGTATATATACACACACATGTCTGTATATATACACCTGCACATATATAGTTGTGAAAGGAGCAGAACACTATACTTGCGCTAATTAAATAATTAACACCAATATGGCTCCGCTCCTATCACACCTATATGTGTGTAAGTGAAAAATACATATAAGTGTGTGTGTGTATATATATATATATATATACCCCTATACAGGAGTTTAGATGTTTTACCTGCCTCCAAAGAACCCAAAAAAATGCCCAAAAAAATGCCTGCGCCAAAAAAAAATGCCCAGGTGTGTTTTTGCAGCAGGCGTTTTTTTGGGCATTTTTTGGGGGTCTTTGGAGGCAGGCAAAACATCTGAACTTCTGTATAGGGGTATATATATACACACACACACTTATATGTATTTTACACTTACACATATATAGGTGTGATAGGAGCGGAGCCATATTGGTGTTAATTATTTAATTAGCGCAAGTATAGTGTTATGCTACTTTCACACCTATATATGTGTATGGGTATATATACATATAAGTGTGTGTGTATATATACCCCTATACAGAAGTTCAGATGTTTTGCCTGCCTCCAAAAAAATGCCCAAAAAAACGCCTGCGCCAAAAAAAAACGCCCCAGTGTTATTGCAGGGTTTTTTTTGGGCATTTTTTTGGGTTCTTTGGAGGCAGGCAAATATGTACACATGCTTATATGTATTTTACACTTACACACATATAGGTGTGATAGGAGCGGAGCCATATTGGTGTTAATTATTTCATTAGCGCAAGTATAGTGTTCTGCTACTTTCACACCTATATATGTGTATGGGTATATATACATATAAGTGTGTGTGTATATATACCCCTATACAGAAGTTCTGATGTTATGCCTGCCTCCAATAACCCCCAAAAAATGCCCAAATAAACGCTTGATACTAAACCGGCAAGGTGTGAAAATAGCGGAGCCATATCCCTGTTCTATAAGTGACATAATACAAACGATCTTTTTTTTTATGGTTCTGGACATTCTACAGAGCTGAAACTTCACAGGTACACTTTTTAGACCCCCCCCCCCCCAGACACTAAATCCAAAGTCAAAATCCAAAAATCTCTTTTTTTTTTTCAATAATTGGCTCTCTATCAAAAATGAAAATTTTTAAGAACTTTTTTTTGTGTGATTAATAGTCCCTGGGGCATGACCCAGAACCCTAGGCACTTTTTAGGGTCATTTATTGGGTTTTAGGGCTTCAAAATGGTGTTTTTTGATTACCGAAGTTCGGGTCCCATTGATTTCAATGGGGTTCTGAATTCCGGGCTGAACCTTCGGGAAGTTCGGATGTTCTGGCCGAACCGAACTTTTGAAAAGTTCGATCATCCCTACTCCTGACCCCTTTGCTGAGATTTCCCCATTGACAGTTCATACTCCTAAAATTAGCTCTTACCACCTATGCTAGCTTTCTATATCTTTGTTAGCTACTGTTACCTCTGCTGACGTGCCAACCTTACCAGCTTCTGCCACCTCTCCTCACTTGTCGCTGCCACCATTACCAGCTCTCGTTGTCTTTCCTTGCCTGCCACCTCTGAGGGCATGCCAACATTATCAGCTTCTTCCACATCACCGGGCCTGCTGTTGACACCATTATTAGATTCTGCAACCCACTCATGGTCTGCCACACCATTACAAGCTATTGCAACCTCTGCTGACCTGCCACCATTACAAGCTCCTGCCACATATTTTGGCCTGCCACTGTCACCATTATCAGCTCCTGCTACCTTTACTGGCCTGCCACCATTTACCAGCTCCTGTCACCTCTTCTCTCCTGCCACTATTACAGCTCCCTCCATCATTACCAGCTCCTTCCACCTCTGCTTGTTTGCCACCATTACCACCTCCTGCTACCTTTCCTGGCCTTCCAACATTACCAGCCCCTGCCACCTCTACTAGCCTGCTGCTGCAGTTTTCCAGCTTCCAGCCTGCCACCATGCCACCTCTCCTGGATTGCTACTATTAACCATCCTGGCTTATTTCAGTGCTTGGCACTATGAAGGTGGCACACATATTGTTTCAGAGCTGCTCCTCAACTGAAAAATTTCTAATAATACCCAAACCTAATTGAATGTTTACTTCTTGACATGGATTTTAACTGTACCAATCAAATACATGTACAATTGCCAAAAAAATTACATTTATTACTTATAATCACATGTTAAAACAACACAAATAATGCATAATAAAAGCTAGTAGATTAAAATAGTAAACTACACAGTGATGCATCACATAGCAGTAATGCATTCCATTAGCTGGAACTCTACATGTTTTATGTATACAGGTAAACATTTTGTAATACTTTAGTTCATGTAAATAACCCATATGGCTGTCAAATCATGACTACTTACAACACCAAATAAATTACTCATAAAACATCCAACCATCAGGGCACCCTGCCTCCCTTAAGATAGATAGAACACAAGGAGGAAGAAGATACCAGGACACTTTTTTCATATATATAGTTATTTTCAAAGCTCCCTCACAAAACCTCCCAAGATCCACATTTTGCCTGGTTTTAGGGTTTTAGTACTACCCTTTAATATAAAATGAACCATCAAAATATAACATTGTCAATAGTCATTCCATAATTTTAAAAATGTTTAATTATTTCATGAAATATATACAGTATATAGGTATATATACAGTATATACAATAGTATATACATATTGGAAGTGTGTGTATATATCTAGCTCTAGTGGTAGATGCGTTTTTCCAAGGCATTCACGTCAGTCAGCACTTTGGTTTTAGTGCATGGCAGCCCATTTTTTATTAAAAGGCATAAAGAAAGTCCATAACATATAGGAGTTTCCCACGCAGGGGTTCTTCTCCAGTCAATATAGGATGACTAGAAAATTCTAGCCCACCTTGCTCTTAAGCTTTCACTCAGCTTTTCAGTTGCGGTGCCTCTGCTCTTTCTGCTGGTCCCCATACATACATTCTCTGGCTGCCACCTGCAGCCTCTGACTCCTAAAGACCTCCTGTCTCTCTTGGATGGAGCCGTCTCCAACTGGAAGCTCTGAGGTCTTCCTAAACCTTCATTATAAGGGCTGTGTGCACCTGAGCACACACCCTGCTGGTCATCCACAAAACATGGACACTTTGGAATCTCCAAACTACAGAGCCCCATCCAGGTATACCAAAACCTGGAAAAAGCTGCAAAAGTAGTTTTTTTCACTGCACATCTACGCTCTGTAGTCCTGCATGGAGCCAATGTGCACACTCTGTGTCCTTTAAAGCGGAGTTTCAGGCACAAAATCGACCTAATCGATTTTGTGTCCATCCGCTTGCTCTTCTTCCCCTGAAAAGGAATTGGATAGTTAGGGTTATTTTTTTTTACTTACCTTGTAATTGTAGATAGAAATACTCACCTATTTTCCACTTCCTCCCTCTGTGGCCGCGGCCCGCGCCGTAACTTCCGGTTTGCAATGATTCCTGGGAGCTGAACGTCATCGCTCCCAGGAATCAATGCGACGGCACCGGCCCCGCTCGTCACTTCCGGTGCGACGCCGCATTCCCTGCTAAACAGCTTCCGGGACACAGAAGAGGATCGCGCTGGCTTCAGCTGCCCACAACAGAGATGGCAACGCTGGAGAAGAAATTTTAAAAGTGAGTATTTCTTCTTGCAGGTAAGTGCGAACTGGGACAGATCAGAGGCTAGCCATTGTGGAATGTACTAGCCCTGACTGTCCAGGGGGTATGTATGTTGAAAAAATGATTCTGTGCCTGGAACTCCGCTTTAAATGACCATTTTCACCGTGACAGTCTCAACTTTTCACAATATATATATATATATCTATATATCTATATAGATATATATATATATATATATATATATATATATATATATATATATATATATATATATATATATATATAGATATATATATAGATATATATATATATATATATATATATATATATATATATATATATATGCGCCACACTGATAAACAGGATGCTAAAATCACACTTTGAAACAGTACACATGAACTAATGGAGACATTGAGCAAGAAAATAGCTAGCACTGGATAGAAACAATTATAATGATTAAGCTCCAATAATTAGCTCTTGATATTTTTAGTTTTTCTCTAAATTCATCTTGATTTCTATACATACTAAGGAGGATGACCTTCAAAGAACACAGCTGTTATACAGCCGTTACATTTTGCTGCTAAAAAGCAGAATTAATTTATTTGATATGGCTAACAAAATCTGTAATATAGTTCTGATTTTGCTTTCGTTATTTACCCCTACCATTTATTAGTGTGAATAATTAAACCTTGACTTTTGAAACTAAAGGATTTATTGAAAGTAATGCTTCTTCATAAACTTAATATATGAAGAGCTGGGATTTTGCAGTGTGTATTTTTGCAATGATATTCTAGCTAGTTACTTTTCATTATTTATCTTTTGAATCTTTCATGGGAAAGGTCTAGTTTAAAGACCAACTGAAACCTGTTAATTTATTACTATAATGCAGTAAGGCTGTTAATGCAATAATTATTATGCCTCTTTTATGCAGTACCAGCCCCAGAAGACAGTAGTATTGGCTTCTTAGAACAATTTTGCAATCTGCTCGAAAGATCTAACAGTGGGCCTCTGATGTTGTCTTAACCATTTCTATCCTCATTTGTGCTTAGCATAGAACAAAAAAGTTCTGAACTTTGGTCACTATGGTCCCTCTCCACAATTTCCTCTTTGGTTTGTTCAACATCAAAATGGAACTATATAACCACCCTGACACTCTCTGGTGGGCCAGGCATGAATCTTGCAAAATCTGGAACTGAACTATAGAATCCCTAACTGCATGTTTTTCAAATACCTTTTGCTTAATCATGCCTTGAAGATACAGTTTGGCTCTCTTCAAATACACCCTGGAATTTCTCCTGGTGGAATCACAGCAGTGCAATGTAGTTACTAGCATTTACATTCTACTGCAGTTTTCTAGACCCCACTGCTGCTCAGAGTAAGTGGATTGTCCATATTCCATCATCGTATGATGACAACTGGGATGAGGTGACATAAACATGGTTTAAAACCTTTATGAAAACCACAAACCAAATAATCCACCTCTACAAAACTTAAAAGTATGAGACTGTGTGAACAGGACTATTGCCTTTTCTGATGGGGTGATGCAGCATTTTTTTTATTGTTTTTACATACATACTGTACATACATACATACATTCCTTCACCAAAGCCTGGGTTTTGTTACCCTTAAAACCCTTGAGGTCCTGTTGCTGAGGGCCCTTGAGTCATGTACTCCTTTGTTTGCAAGTAGAGCTTTCTTTATGCTACTATGCTTTTTTGCATTCCTCTAAAGAAAATGGTGTTCCCACTGTGGAGATATCTCTCAAATAGGTTGATCAGGCCCTTCCTAAGTACAACCTTTTGGTACCTTGGATTGAATTTTCATTTTACTCTATGTGGACTTATTTATCTCAGCTGAGTGGTGGTCATTTCTGACTTAAGCTTTAAACTTTACATTGTGCAGTTCCTTTTCTCTTTCATCCAGTATATAATTTAGGTTTAATTCAGGGCGTGTGAGCATGTGTGTGTGTGTGTGTGTCTGTGTTCCACCAACACCTTTTTTTTCTTTTTTCTATCATATATAGTGCTACAGCAAGGTTAAAAAAAATGTTCAGGCAGCACTCTTAGAAACACAGAAGCCCAGCTCTTGAACAAAAGAGAGCTGGAGTGCAAGAGCCACGGTCCAACTCTGCTTTATTCTGACAGCATAGTTTTATCCCTTGATGCAGCACTTAACTGATAAAAAAAGAGAAAAGGCATATTTCTTGCAGTATACTACTCAAAAAAATTAAAGGAACACTTTGAAAACACATCAGATCTCAATGCGGAAAGATCTTATGCTGGATATCTATATTGATATGGCCTGGGTAATGTGTTAGGAACGAAAGGATGCCACATCGTTTGATGGAAAGGAAAATTAACAACCGACAAATTGCTGAATTCAAGGCCCCCCCCAAAAATTAAAGTAAAACAATGATGCAGTAGGCTAGTCTATTTTGCTGAAATTTCATTGCAGCTACTCAAAATGGTAATCAGTAATGTTTGGCCCCCATGTGCATGTATGCCTGCCAGACGATGTCAGGGCATGCTCCTAATGGTTTTTTACCCCGGACCTTCCGGTTATTAAAGAGATGCACTTAACCACTTATAATTTGGTGGTGAGTGGGATCTGGTAAGGAGCCAACTGTATCATTTTGGGTGCATTTTCCTCTAAAACTCTTTGACACATCTTCCTACCTGTGTGAAATTTCTCCTTCCTGGGAATTACGGTCATCTGCTATTTCTGGTGGACTTGTATAAACTGCACAAGGACATTTCTGCAATTATTTGTCATATAAATGTATATTTTCTGTGATTAGCGCTGCACCATACTGTATTGATTATTGACATTGGAATATCTACTATTATTTCAGGTGCTAGCGCCTCATCCTATAAGCGCAGTGTGTATTTTGTTTCAACCTTTAAATATAGTGCCTGGGGGGTCCTCTTAGTCTGCCTGTAATGTGGCACATCTGAACTGTGTATAGAGCCTGCTGCAGCAATAATAACATTTATAAAGCCAAAAAAAAATGATATTTTCCCTGCAAGATTCTTTATTTTGTAAACAACTGCTTGGGGAGCCAGTCTGTAAGATGAGGCCACAATTTATTGCACTCAGAACAAGATTAGAGATTTTTGGTATAAATACTTGTGTCTCTTTTACAGACTTTGAGTAGATGTAACAGGTGTGGGCTTTGGGTGTTGGTGGTGCCTTCACACCATAACCCTATGTGATACACTTGATGAAAGCAAGAATTGGCCTTGCTGTCAAAAATTGGAATGGTATGCACCTGCCAAACGGGTGGAGGAGGGGGTTTTTCAAATTTGTCTTTGTGTATTGGTGGTGCCTTCACACCGTAACCCTATTGAGGTACTCTTGATGAAAGCAAGAATTGGCCCTGCTGTCAAATATTGCAATAATATGCACCTGTTAAACAAGTGCACAAAAATTGGTCTTTGGGTGTCAGTGGTACCTTCACACCATAACCCTATCGAGGTACTCTTGACAAAAGCAGGAATTGGCCTTGCTGTCAAAAATTGCAATTGTATGCACCTGTTAAACAGGTGTGGAAAAATTCTTTGTGTGTTAATTGTGCCCATGAAACCTACACCTAAAAATTCTGCCAGATGGAATCAACACCCACAAAGCTTGGCAGCCTAGACAGTTATTCGAAGATTTGAGATCCAGAAAGCACTTCAGTGACAACAGCATCAGGGGGATAAAAGCTTCTACTAATCCAGGACTGATTCATTTTGATACATGTCAGCTGGTCCATTGGGTCTGTAGACAGATGCGCTCTCTTATCTGTCACCAAACCTCCAGCAGCACTGAATACCCATTCGGAAAGCACGCTGAATGCAGGGCAGCCCAGCAGCTCTATTGTATACTGAGCAAGTTCTGGCCAGTGGTCTATTCTCATGACCCAGTAACCCAGTGGATTGTCAACTGGAAAGCTCTCCATATCTGTTTTCGCACATAGGTAGTCCCCCAGCATATGATGAAGATGCTGCCAATGGGATGTGGAAGCTGACAGCCCTGGGCTTCAAGGACTAAAACATTTTTGAAAGGCACCACTGAGGTGGCCCCGTTCTCCACCACTCCTCTTTTGAACAACATAAGCCTCCAAGGATGTTTTCCACCAGACTGTAACCTACCAGAGTCAGGAAAGGTGTTACATAAACTCCTCTTTAAGGTGCCCTTTAAGAGATTTCATCTTCTGCTCCCTCTTTGGTGACAAGATGATTTTTGAGACTTTCCTTTTGTGTTAGTGGTCAAGAAGGTTTGCCAACCAATAGTGATCCTTCTCCTTGATGCCACATGTTCTCGGGTATTTTCGTAGGCTTTGAAGAATGAGGGAGCCCATGCACAGCAAGTTTGTGGAGGGATGAGCAGCAGACTCCTCAGGGTCACTGAGGATTACAGTATTTGTACCTGCCTCCTCCCAGCCATTTACTACCCCCAAGGGTTCTGGGGATGGAAAACCATCTGCTAAGGGTTGACGTATGTCTTGCCCTGCTTCAATGCCTGCAAAGTTGCCAGAATCCTCCTCTTCCTCTTCCTCCTCACTCTCCTCTTGTGTGTTCTGTGGTGTAAGAAGAATGGTTTCTGCATAAAGTGAGCCTTGAGAGGAAAGGAAGTCCTCCTCTTCCTCCTGCTGCTCTGCCTCATTTGCCCTGCCCATATTTGCCTGGCATAGTCTGTCCCAGCAGGAACACAACAGAGATTGTTTCACTGATGCATGCATTGTCACAGCTCACTATCCTTGTGGTCCACTCAAATGGTGACAGTACAGTGCATGCATCCTTTATCAACAGCCATTGGCGAGGGGGAAAAAAGCCGAGCAGGCCTGAGCTTGTCATGCCATATTCACACAGGTACTCATTGACAGCCCTCTGCTGCATGTGCAGCTGCTGCAGTATTGCCAAAGTCGAGTTCCACCTGGTGTGCATGTCACAAATCAGGCGGTTTATGGTAAGGTAGAATTCTCACTGAATTTCAACTAACCAAGCACAGGCCATGTATGACCGCCTGAAATGGTGACAGACTTTTCTGGTCTGCTTCAGCAGATCTTCCAACCCTGGGTACCTATTTGAAAAAAGGCTGCACCACCAAATTAAAGACGTGCCAGGCATGGCATGTGTGACAACTTTCTCTGTCTAAAGGTGGACAGGAAGATTGTGCCATTATCACTCACCATCATTCCTGGCTTCAGCTGCTGTGTCTAGGGCACAGGAGCCCCACCAGAGCAGAGATTCTGGCAGCTCTGCAGGGGCAGGCCCTGAGGTGGTTCACGCCACACCAGCTGGAGCCAGGAATGGTGGTGAGTGATAATGGCACAATCTTTCTGTCCACCTCTAGACAGGGAAAGTGACACGTGGACCTTGCGGCTGACTGCCTTGCCCAACATTGCATTCTACATGATGGTAGAGAGCTGGAATAGCCTTACGTGAAAAGCAATAGCGACTGCGAACCTGCCATTGTGGTACAGCACATTCTGCAAATTTACAGAAGGGGGCAGAATCCAGATGGAAAGGCAAGAGTTGTAAAGCCAGTAGCTTCGACAAGCTTGAATTTAGATGCTGGGCATATGGGTAGCAGTGACTGTATTTTTTTTTTTTCGCTGCAGCAGATGGGGCAGAAAAAATTGCCTGCTTTAGTCTACAGCTGGTGGTGTGCTACTGACAGACATGCTGCAAGAATGTCACCTGGGGCACCCTGTGCTATACCATCATCCCTGTCTGTGGAGGCTGCTGAGAGGTCATGGATTATAGCAGGGATAGACCAAAAAGGTGAGGAGTGAGGAGGAGCAGAATTGCATCCCTTTAGTGTGGCTTTCAGGGGCTCTTGCCAATGGTTGAGTGGTGAGAAGTTAAATACCTTGTTAAGGATGTGGTACCCAAATGGCTGGTGTTTTTGCCATGCTTTATGTGCATGAGGCAAAGTTTGCAAATTGCAACAGTGGGATCGGCTGCACATGTGCGAAAAAAGGCCCAAACAGCTGAGCTATGGGAAATGAGTCGGGAGATAACAGCTCCACAATCTGGTGGAATAGGGTGGCTGCTCTTTGCTCTTCCATGATGGCTGCCTTTTTGGGGTTTTGCCTCACCCTCACTTTCCTCCTCTGCTCTATCTGGCACCCAAGTTACATCAGTGACCTCATCACCATCCCCTCCATCCTCATTATCACTGAAGACAACTTAGCAATATGTTGTGGTTGGGGGAATATGAATGCCAATGTGTTGTGTACCAGTGTTCTCCCCTCTCTGTTGGCTCATGTTCTTAACTTCCTCAACCTCAGAACTAAGATCTGAATCAAGTAATGGCTGTGCATTGTCAAGGAGAAAGTGGCTGATGCTGTTTTCAAATAACTCAGCTGACTCCTAAATGTCTGATGCTGGGGCTATGGCAGGAGTAGCTGTGGACAAAGAAGCAGAATAATCCACTCTGGCAGCTGCAGTGGACTGCACACTAGTCTCTGCTTGGGTGACAGAGGATAATGAGGATGAGAATGGTTTAGTAAACCAGTCCATTACTCTGTATGCTTTGGCTGGATAGCATGGGCAACATCACTAAAAAGAGGAAATTATGCCCTGCATGTGAACCGACCATGTCCAACTTTGCCTGTGGACACATACTCTGCTGGCCTTCTCACAATGCCATAGGAACATCTGCCTCACCTTGTTGGCCTCCCAGACATGATGGGGGGGGGGGCTTATTAACAAAATGTAATAAAAAAGGGAACTGTGTACATGGATGTACTTTAATCAATGGAAAGTGGTGTTTGGTGCACTTTGACTTGAGTACTCACTACACAAACACACTACACTGACACACTATAATATACTGCAGTTCAACTGCACTGACGCACTGCAATATAATGTGGTACTCCACTAATTATTTCAGGTATTTGCACTAATGCACTAATATATACTGTGCTCTGTGCCCTGATTGGGCTAAGTTATTATTGATTCAGCCAATCAGAGCTTCCAATGCACTGTGCGCAGCACAGTGCATTGTTGTCATTGAGTAGGTCGAACAAACATTTGAACGCCCCCATAATTAGGGTGTTCGTTGAATGGGCGAACAGCCAATGTTGGGCCTGAACTCATGCTCAGGCAGAACCGTTCACCCAACTCTATTAACAGTGTTCAATTGTGCTTTAAAATAAACCAGTGAAATGGAATTATATCAATCAATGCAGTTGCAAATTCCACCATTGTACTGTAACAGATTGCGATATCTAGTTTGAGTAAACAAAATTAAAATGATTTACTTCTAAATTGTATGCTTAAGCAGTACAGTGGTATTACAGATTCTGTCTTAAATTGTAACTAAAAACAAAACATTGATTTTAGCTTTGTTTACAGTGGCAAGGAATTAGAGCCCCCTTCATATAAATATACTACTGTATATTGCGTATTTGACATGGACAAAAAATGGTCAATTATACAAAGTCACATGAGATACATCAAAATACAGATCACGTCTTTGTGTACCAACTCCCATACTGTATGTATCACTAAGACATCACTCACATGGCGCAGCCATCCTTTGTTTAATAATTTTTATGGGAGTGGTTCAGTTCTAATAATTTCTCTAGTTAAAGTAATTGTACATAATCACCTTGCAAAACAACCCATTCACTTTAAAATAGAAATGAAAAGCAAAACATTTTTGTATAGATATAAAAAAATGATAAATACCTTTTTCCCTTTTTTTTATAAAGGATCACATTTCCTCTGTTCTCATCTACATAAGAGCTAGGGGAGGAGAAGCAGCAGCTCACTGAGCTTCCCAGTAAATGGCTGTGCAGGTTGGGACATGTCAGGACAAGTCTGTTCATTGGAGGAGAGTAAACAGAGTTCCCAACATAGCTTGAGAACTGAACATGCTGATCTCTCCTGCTTAGTGTGGTTAGTTTTTAATAGGAAAGCAGAGGGATTGACAGGAACCCCAGGGATTTGACATAAAGGAAGCAATACAAAGAGAACTATATAGAAGGCGCATATCAGGAATATGAAGTGTTAGGGTAACAAATGCTTTAACCTTCTTCAGCAACCCAGAGGTATTCTATTAAGTATATACAATAATTAAACAGTATATGTCATAAAAATGTAAACAACTAACAATATATGTCATTACAGTTATGCTGGCTATACTGTATATTATACGAAAAATTGTTTTGAATAATGAACATTTGGCCATGAGAGCAAACGATTTTGTCATCATGTAATGACCACATTTTGATAGATAAATTGTTTAATGGACATAAAGGAATCAATTTTTCATTTGTTGTGCCCAGTGCAAACAGTTTGGGCGAGAAACACATTAACCTTTCAATTTATCGTTCACTCGGCAGAATTTTCCTACCTGTTTCTTAGATTTTTCAGCTCTGAGAAGTTACAACTGAATTTCTATTTGTGCCCATTAACTGGACAAAAAAACAAATGAACAGTCCAATTTACAGATTTTCAAACGATTTTTTCAGCTAGTATATGGCCAGAAAATAAAAAAATTAAAGTCATTGTAAAGTCTTGTTTAAAAAAAATAACAAATATTTTATAATTACCTCCTCTGTGCAGTTGGTTTTGCACAGAGAGGCTCAGGTCTCTTTTTGCTGCTCCTAGCTCCTCCCTCCTGTCAAGTGCCCCCACAGCAAGCAGCTTGCTATGGGGGGCACCTGAGCCAAGCTGCAGCTCTGTGTGTCCATTCAGACACAGAACTTCTGTTTGGCCCCACCCTCTCTCTCCTGATTGGCTAACTGACTTTGATTGGCAGCCATGGGAGCCAATGGCGCAGCTGCTGTATCTCAGCCAGTCAGGAGGGAGAGTCCCGGGGCGGCTGAGGGACTCATGCACATGGCTAAAGGAAGATCCTGGTCAGGTAATTATTGGGAGTGCTGGGGCAGCTGCTTGCTGCACATTGAAGGCTTTTAATAAATAGAATGCATTAAGATAAAAAAAATAAAATAAAATAAATCTTCCTGACTTTACAACCACTTTAATGCTGTTGAGGGTTACTTATATATAAACATTTCACAATTTGCATATGGACAGGACTCAGGCTTAAACCCCTCACCCCCATCGAAAAATTGGCTACAGGGAGGATTGAAAGAAACAGAATCACCCAGAGAGCAGAAAGGTAGAGAAGGAAATACCAAGGGAAAGGGTACGGCTGCTTTCCCTAACAAATAAAGGACCATGTTTTTTGTTAACATAATGCACAGGGGTAATCACGACTGAGTTTTATATTTCTCAGGTAGGCTTTTCCAGTCCCTTTTCAGGGCCTTTTCATTTGGAACGAGGTAAGGCACAAGTACCTTCAATTCCAGACACTGATTTAAAGGGAAACTCCAGTCAAAAATTAAATTTTTCAAACGAATAGTATGTTAAATATCTTTATATTTGATACTATTCATTTTCTGGCTAGCTGCTTGTGTAGCTAAGAACGTCTTATCTAAGCTGGGCAATCAGCTTCTTCCTGTTCTTCACCGACAACGCTATCTCACTTTATCTTAATTTGCTAAGCTGTCTTTCACTTCCTCAAAAGGTTGTCGGTCTTTCTTAGACAGGCATGCCTAGTGCAAACAGGTCGGCCAAGAAACACATTTATCGGTTGTTTATCGTTCGGCCGGTGGATTTTCAAAACTGTTCCTTCGATTTTTCGGCTCTGAAAAGTTGAAAACTATTTTCTATTTGTGCCCATTAACTGGACGAAAAATGAAAGATCTGACCAAATGACAGATTTTCAAACGATCTTTCGGCTAGTGTATGGCCAGCATTAGTGTGGTTGCCTCTACTATGATCATTGTATACTGTGAGCTGAGACCCCAGTGCACTTCCAGCTACACTGACAGCTCCCCGCTCCATAATTCCCCCGGTGTCCAGCTTCCTTCTCCTATGGTAGTCTTCATTCAAAGCCCAGCACAGCTACACTGTATATGTGCATGGCACTGAGCATGAACCTATGATCAGCTCCTCCCATCCTGTATATGCCCACTGGCTACACAGGAAGTGATGTCACTAGCTTTCAGTGACCACACCCACTTGCTGCTCTTTGACTCAACAGGAAGAGGGACTGAAGTCATGTGACAGCACTGAAAACTGCAAAATAAAGGTAGAAAAAACTGAATTCTTTTCATTTTGACACATAAGGCTGAACTTAGGTTACATTAATGATTGCAGGGGAGAATTTAAGGAATTAGGCTTTAAATCCACTTTAAGTAATACACTTCCACTTGGGTAGAACTGCAACATTAAGAGTGACCTCTAAGGTTCCTAGTTCCTCTTTTGTGGGGCAGGCACCTATAGGGGAAGAGATTAAAGTAGGGCAATTAGACACTTACCTAATCAAAACAGCACAGGAAAGGACAAACTCAAAATAATTATTTTATTATCTTATATACTATCCTTGGAAAAATGTTGACAGATTTGGGTTCATAAAAGACCTGAATCTTTTTGTCGGTAATTTGATATTGGGTATTGTTCATGCTAAAAACTGAAACAAATCACAAGTGCTGACCTCCAATATGGAGATACATAAAGAGTGTATCCCTATTGACTTTCGTGCATTAAGCGATCTTATGCAATTATGGGAGGAAAGTGATTGAATGCCTGAGACAAGTCCTGTTGAAACAGACCAGACATCCCTAATTTCAGATATTTCATCATCTATAAGATTTTTTTTCCAAAAATGTAAACAGAAATTGCAGACAGTCACTTCATTACAATTACATAGTTACATAGTGGACAAGGCTGACTAAAGACAACAATCCATTCAGTTCAACCTTTGTAGGTATATGTGTGCCAGTATCCATAATTATTTCCCATATCCCTGTATGTTGTGTTCTTTGAGATGCACATCCAAGAGTCTTTTAAAAATATCAATACTTCACACTGACACCACCAATTGTGGAAGAGAGTTTCACATCCTTACCGCCCTGACAGTGAAAAACCCCCTGTGCAGCTTAATGTTAAACTGCTTCTCCTCAAATGTCATTGTTTGGTTGGCCCTATGTCCTCTTACATTCCCTGAGACTGAATAGCTTTTTTCCTATGCTGGGATCACCATTGAGGTATTTGTAAATCGTTGTCATGTCCCCTCTGAAGCGTCTTTTCTCCAGTGAGAATACATTTAGTGCTTGTAGTCCCTTCTTGGAATTAAAGTCCTTCAATCCCCTTACTAATTGTGTTGCCCTTCTTTGGACTCTCTCCAGTACCAGCACATCTCTTCTGAGGACTGGTCACCAGAACTGGACGGAATACTCCAGATGTGGCTGGACCCTAGTTTTTTTTAAAGTGGCAGGATTATAGTTTTATCTCTGAAGTATATACCCTTTGTTATGCATGCTAATATTTTGCTGGCTTTGGTAGCCGCAGTTTGACATTGCATGCTATTGCACAGTCCATCTTCCACTAGGACCCCCAGATCTTTCTCCATCCTTGATTCCCCCCAGAGGTTCTGACCCCAGTTTGTAGTTTATCTGCGTTTATGTTTTTAGCCCCCAAGTGCATTACTTTACATTTCTCCACAATAACCCTCATTTGCCATGTAGCTGCCCACCCCATTATTTTGTTCAGGTCTTTCTGTAAAATTTCAATACCTTAGTCAAGATCGTATCAGGTTTGATAAGGGGGGCAATGTTGTAATTATGGATAATTATGATTGCAAAGAAATGTGCCTATATATTTAAAGACAAAATGTGATTGATACAAACCAGTTCCTGAAACAATAGCTAACCAATTTCCAGTTAATGCAATTTCTTTACCAGACTTATCAATCAGGCATCATTTGTAAAGAAACTCTTGAATTAATTTTAAACACCCATGGGCCAAGCTTGAAGCCTTACATTACCTGCCATCAATTTTACCTGAAGGATACTAGAGATCTCTTGAAAATAGTTGTAGAAATTATTATTAACCCTGGAATGTGGCTGGTGGTCATCAACATTGAGGCATTGTATAACTGTATTTCACATTAAAATAATTAAAAATTAAAAACAGTAGCTAAACTCTTAGGCCCCTTTCACACTATCCGTCCGTCGGACGGATTCAGTTTTTCTCAGCGAGGGATCGACCTGCCGATCCCCCGCTGAGCAGGAGGATGACAGCTGTGTCTCCACGCTGTGTGCAGAGACACAGCTGTCAGTTTCCAATGCATCTCTATGGGGGAAATCGGATGGGAACGGACCGTCGGTCCGTTCTCATCCGATCCCATCCGATCCGATCCACTGGACGGATGGAAAATAGGGTTTCCATCCATCCAGATTTGACGGATCGGATATCAGCAGACATGTCTCCGCTGACATCCGATCCCCCATAGAGATGCATGGAGGGACTGCTCAGATCCGCCAAAAAAATGGACAGGCGGATCTGAACGGTCCACCTGTGTGAAAGGGGCCTTAAAGAGGGGTAGAAACAACATATGTGGAGTTTCAGTCTCTTTGTCCATAACTTGTTACAACATATTCTCACCAAAAATGTTTTTTTTGTTTCAGAACTTGCACTACATCCAGGTGCAGAGGGTGATGATTGGGGCAAGATGTGCCCTGTCATACACAAACCTGTACCTGAAGTGTTGGGATTTTCATCATTCTTTGGTCATCTGTCAATACATCTGTGCCCCATGACACAGGTACATCAATAATGTGCTTGTAGTATGGACTGGGACTCTCCAGGACCTACACTGCTTAATGAGAGCTTTAGAACAAAATGCATTAATTCTTAAAAATTTGATGAACTGTGGTCAATGGGAAATTTGTTTTCTAGATATTAGAGTGAGTCAATTTTGAGGAGCCATCTTCTTGATCTGTGGAACCTGCAAACAAAGGGCTATTTTCAACAGTCTGTAAAAAGATTAAAATTCCCAATATGTAATTTGTTTATTATTTGTTGTGCTTATGGGATGTAGTGTGGGCTGACAACCATTCAGTCCAGTGGTCCTTTATGAGTCAGCATGTAACAACAAAGCACAAAATAAGGTGAACATTAGGAAACTTTGTCAATTTTTTTTCTGCTATCTATCAAATGCAAAGCTATCAGCTTTTGTGGTCAACACATTATATCCAGACTCAGCAGAAACATCCTTGTTCCACTATTGTTATTGTCAGACCACTACTGATTTAGCTGGAATGTATTTCCTTGATAATATAAGTGTGTATAGCATGACCAACAATAGGTGAAAGACAAAAGTCTCTTTCTTCTCCATCATGCTCTCATAGTTATCTTTATCTGTCTATCGGCAGGACATCGGTACACATAGACAACAAGGTAGATGTGATTCACGTCTCACTTAAACGCTTATTCATAAAGCATTTGGGGTTATGATAAAGAATCAGTGAGATGTGAAACATATCAACCTTGCTATCTGTGAGTGCTGATATCCTGCGCATGCCTTGTTTTTAACTGATGTAAATAAAGAAGATTTTTATTTATTTATTTTTTTAGCCATGATTTGAGGTGCGTGTCACAAACTGGACTTGCACCCTGTGTTGTGGCTGGGCAGTAAATGGTGGATCGACCTGGAGTGGACCATTCTTTCTTTAAAATTTGCATGAATTTGCAGACTGACCAATTTGCCTTAACTGGTCCGCCTTTCAAAACAATTTTTCTATTGCCAATTCTTCAGCATCCTTTCTGAGAAGGAATTGAAAGCAGTGAGTGGATTATCAACAACAAAGCATACCAAACACCATACCAGACCCACAAGCAAGTGCAATAAAAAGGAGTTTAGAGGTAAATGTATCTGTCACTGATTACCAGTTACAGGTGAACATTAGGCATTCCAAACTGATTCACAAGTCTCTGATACCCTGCCTTGGTGACTTTACATTGAGTTTCTTCCATCTCTGTTTTCTTTACTGAAGACATGACTGACCCTCCTTGGCTTGAAGCCAAGCATTAAAGTTACCTGTATTATCATTTCCATGCTGTGTTCTCCTTAGGAGCATATGGAAAACCCAATATAGGCTGGGTGACAATAGTGCTCTGTAAATACAGGTCACAGATCATAATTAACACAAAAAAATGGTTAAATAAACTGTGTATTCCTTTTAATTCATTTGCTTTTTATTTGTGATTTGTTTTTATTTCCAGCTTATGCTATGCACAGTATTAAACAGTATCAGTGGCCTTGCACCTGCCAGTAATTCTACAGATGGCAGATATAAAATGGGTTGTTGCATTCAAAACAGGAAAGATGAAATGAACATATTGCTAATGCAAGATGAACACATATTTTCAGAATACTAATTGTTTCCTGTAATCTTTCATATGAGTTTATTTGTGGCATGTCTTGAATACATTATCTATAGTACCTTTTTTAATTAGTAAAATGTCAAAAGTATTCTTTTCTTTGCAATAAGTTATGGTACGAATATTTAATACCAGTCTAAATTCAACATTTTAGGGCAAGGGATTTGATTCTTATTTCTGTCACTGTTTCATTTAAATTTTCCAAATAAAATATAACAAAGTTCATTAAAATGAGACTCAGGAGTGGCATAGATAATTAATTGTGACTATAATTATGAAATTATTTCCTGAAGAATAATAACATAAAAACTTTCTACAGTACATTTTTTATTTCAATAAATTAAATCCTGTGAAGCTGGGAAGTTTGGATGGTCCCACCACCTCCAACTCCTCATTATTTCAACAGCACGTGTGTAGATCTAGGAACTGAAGCACAGCTATAACAGCAATTGAGTGGCCCTAAGGGCACATCTACCATAAACTGAAACTCAGCAATATTTTATATTTCGATGAACATCTCACCTCCCTACCTAAAGCCCCCCTACTTTTTTTAATTAAAAAAAATCCCTTTATGCTTGCTTTTTTCCAGCCATTGCTAGACTGGTCTGGAGACATCACACACTCTTTCTCCTCTCCAGCAGCAGCAGCTTTATCAAGAGGTATTTTTATATTTTTAAACCCACTAGGCTCCACATTTTTCTGAAAGTGGTGTTGGTATTAGAATATCAGCATAAGTCAGACTGACATTTTAAAGCATATCTAAACCCCCAACAAATATAATATCTTGCAGCTTACCAGTTCTTAAATGAGGTGGCTATATTAATTTACTTTATTAGCAGCCTTTTTCCAATATATTTTAACCTCTTAATGCTGTGAATAACACACTGCCTCTTCATTTATGTCTGCCCTCACTTCTCCATCCTACTTATAGAAGGAGTCATGGTTGTCACTTTGATTTTGCCTTTGTTCACCTCCATTACAGTACATGGTGGATTGATGGAACTAGTATTTAACAAAAGAAAGAACTTTGTACTGTCTTTTTAGCTCACAGGATGTGAAAATGACACTGTATTTTTGGCAAGATCAACAGGCATTCTCTGTACTCTCTGAAATATTCTGAAAGAGCCTGAAAAAGGTAACTAATGCAGTCACCACATATAAGGACTGGTAAACTGCAATATAATCATTTTTTGGGGGATGCTTTATATAAACTTGAGATATCTGCATCTGGTTTGATCAGGATTATACTATGCTAAATGATCTATGCTCAGGTCTGTAGTTCTGAGTTTGGGGTACTTTAGTTGTTAGTTTCCTACACAGTCACATGAATTTGGTGAATGCATCACAACAAGTGTGTAGTGCTGGCTAAATCTTTGGTTTTACTTATCCTTACAGTATAGTAAAGTAAACACAGCATAGAAAATAGTGTATAGGAGGTCTGAAAGACAAAAGCAGATTATTTGGTTCAAATTGAAGTTTTAAAATTTAGGTTTGGCTCAGGTATACCTGGCAATGTTTACATTATACATTATGTAACAGTCAAGTGGCTTTGTGAAGATTCTCCATGTTTTTTTTCTGGCTATAGAAAGTAATAGACATTGGATTATCCCATGAATTATCCAGAATTGCGTAATTCTGCATGATTTCAATGCCTATTACACGATATTTGACGTTAAAGTCAAGGTAAGTTACAGGAGTAAATTAATGCTGCTCAGTGCTTTTTTACATAATATATATATATATATATTATCTCACAAAAGTGAGTACACCCCTCACATTTTTGTAAATATTTTATTATACGTTTTCATGTGACAACACTGAAGAAATTACACTTTGCTATAATGTAAAGTAGTGAGTGCACAGCTTGTATAACAGTGTGAATTTGCTGTCCCCTCAAAATAACTCAACACACAGTAATAAATGTCTAAACAACTGGCAAAAAAGTGAGTACACCCCTAAGGGACAATTTCCAAATTGGGCCCAATTGGCCATTTTCCCTCCCTGGTGTCATGTGACTCATTAGTGTTACAAAGTCTCAGGTGTGAATGGGGAGCAGGTGCGTTAAATTTGGTGTTATCACTCTCACTCTGTCATACTGGTCACTGGAAGTTCAACATGGCCCCTCATGGCAAAGAACTCTCTGAGGACCTGAAAAAAGAATTGTTGCTATAGGAAGATTGCCAAGGACCTGAAACTTAGCTGCAGCGCAGTGGCCAAGACCATACAGCGGTTTAACAGGACAGGTTCCACTCAGAACAGGTCTCACCATGGTCGACCAAAGAGGTTGAGTGCACGTGCTCATCGTCATATCCAGAGGTTGTCTTTGGGAAATAGACGTATGAGTGCTGCCAGCATTGCTGCAGAGGTTGAAGGGGTTGGGGGATAGCCTGTCAGTGCTTAGACCATACGCTACACACTGCATCAAATTGGTCTGCATGGCTGTCATCCCAGAAGAAAGCCTCTTCTAAAGTTGATGCACAAGAAAGCCCACAAACACTTTTCTGAAGACAAGCAGACTAAGGACATGGATTACTGGAACCATGTCCTGTGGTCTGATGAGACCAAGATAAACTTATTTGGTTCAGATGGTGTCAAGCGTGTGTGGCGGCAACCAGGTGAAGAGTACAAAGACAAGTGTGTCTTGCCTACAGTCAAGCGTGGTGGGGGAGTTTTATGGTCTGAGGCTGCCAGCACTGGGAGCTACAGTTCATTAAGAGAACCATGAATGTCAACGAATACAGTGACATACTGAAGCAGAGCATGATCCCCTCCCTTCAGAGACTGGGCCGCAGGGCAGTATTCCAACATGATAAAAAACACCTCCAAGAAGACCACTGCCTTGCTAAAGAAGCTGAGGGTAAAGGGTTTGGACTGGCCAAGCATGTCTCCAGACCTAAACCCTTTTGAGCATCTGTGGGATCCTCAAATGGGAGGTGGAAGAGCGCAAGGTCTCTAACATCCACCAGCTCTGTTATGTTGTCATGAAGGAGTGGAAGAGAACTCCAGCGGCAACCTGTAAAGCTCTGGTGAACTCCATGCCAAAGAGGGTTAAGGCAGTGCTGGAAAATAAAGGTAGCCACACAAAATATTGACACTTTGGGCCCAATTTGGACATTTTCTCTTAGGGGTGTGCTCACTTTTGTTGCCAGCAGTTCAGAATTGATTGGCTGTGTGTTAAGTTTTTTTGAGGGGACAATAAATTTACACTGTTACTGTATACAAGTTGTACACTCACTACTTTACATTGTAGCAAAGTGTCATTTCTTCAGTGTTGTCACATGAAAAGGTATAATAAAACGTTTACACAAATGTGAGGGGTGTACTCACTTTTGTGAGATACTGTATATAGTATATATATTAGCAGTTTAGTTTAGTTGAAACTGACTCAGTATCAGCATTTTGGCGTTTACTGTACAGCAAAGCTGAACAGAATTAGAAGTAAGAAACATAAGAAGCCAAGTGGTGCTCTTGTTGACAAAGAAATTGCTGATAAGAAGAAAGAGCAGAGTAACGGATACAGTATATGAGCTTATTATTGTATTGTTTCTCCTTCACTGTTTAGTCACATGCTGAGGGAAGTACTGTGGGGAAAAGCTTTCGTTTGAAGGTAAGTTATGCAGCAAAAGCTGATTTTTATATTATATTTTTTGGGCTAATATTATTTTTTTTATTTTAACATCATGACTGCTGCTTTATACATACCTGAAGAAATTCTCTGCCATTCAAGCATTCAGCAGTTTTAGAATAAAACAAGGAAAGTGGGCGCTGGTTCTAAATATACCAATGACTAAATATGATGCAAAATACTCAAAAAAATTTGACGTGACAGTGAGTCAAATCAAATGCTAATCTATTAGTGCTCTAAACACTCATAATAAAATCAACTAAAAATGATAATGTGCCATAACAAGAAGAAAATTAATTACTGCGCTACAAATAAAGATCAATCAATCCTTCAATGTTGGTGTGCTACATAATAATGTGCCAATATAAACAAGTGAATCAAATGCTGTGATACAAAAATGAATCAATCAAAATTGGTGTAATAAAAAAAAAATATATTGAAGGATAGTTGGTCCAAGAAAATGTCCATAAAAGTGTGTCCAACACCGTGTGGTAGCAAAGGATAGGAAAACAATCCACCTCGTGAGCTGTGATGAGTAGAATGCTCACCAGAAATCAGCAGGTCCCAGGGACCTATATCACTATCACACACTCCAGGCACAATATGGATGGACACGCTCCTCCTCTTCCTTCTTTTGGTGGATCTTAGTATCATCTCTATCTACAGTGGGTACGGAAAGTATTCAGAACCCCTTAAATTTTTCACTCTTTGTTATATTGCAGCCATTTGCTAAAATCATTTAAGTTCATTCTTCTTCCTCATGAATGTACACATAGCACCCCATACTGACAGAAAAACACAGAATTGTTGACATTGTTGCAGATTTATTAAAAATGAAAAACTGAAATATCACATGGTCCTAAGTATTCAGACCCTTTGCTGTGACACTCATATATTTAACTCAGGTGCTTTCCATTTCTTCTGATCATCCTTGAGATGGTTCTACACCTTCATTTGAGTCCAGCTGTGTTTGATTATACTGATTGGACTTGATTAGGAAAGCCACACACCTGTCTATATAAGACCTTCCAGATCACAATGCATGTCAGAGCAAATGAGAATCATGAGGTCAAAGGAACTGCCTGAAGAGCTCAGAGACAGAATTGTGGCAAGGCACAGATCTGGCCAAGGTTACAAAAAAATTTCTGCTGCACTTAAGGTTCCTAAGAGCACAGTGGCCTCCATAATCCTCAAATGGAAGACGTTTGGGACGACTAGAACCCTTCCTAGAGCTGGCCGTCCGGCGTAACTGAGCTATCGGGGGAGAAGAGCCTTGGTGAGAGAGGTAAAGAAGAACCCAAAGATCAATGTGGCTGAGCTCCAGAGATGCAGTCAGGAGATGGGAGAAAGTTTTAGAAAGTCAACCATCACTGCAGCCCTCCACCAGTCGGGGCTTTATGGCAGAGTGGCCCGACGGAAGCCTCTCCTCAGTGTAAGACACATGAACGCCTGCATAGAGTTTGCTAAAAATCACCTGAAGGACTCCAAGATGGTGAGAAATAAGATTCTCTGGTCTGATGAGACCAAAATAGAACTTTTTGGCCTTAATTCTAAGCAGTATGTGTGGAGAAAACCAGGCACTGCTCATCACCTGTCCAATACAGTCCCAACAGTCAAGCATGGTGGTGGCAGCATCATGCTGTGGGGGTGTTTTTCAGCTGCAGGGACAGGACGACTGGTTGCAATCGAGGGAAAGATGAATGCGGCCAAGTACAGGGATATCCTGGACAAAAACCTTCTCCAGAGTGCTCTGGACCTCAGACTGGGCTGAAGGTTTACCTTCCAACAAGACAATGACCCTAAGCACACAGCTAAAATAACAAAGGAGTGGCTTCACAACAACTCCGTGACTGTTCTTGAATGGCCCAGCCAGAGCCCTGACTTAAACCCAAATGAGCATCTCTGGAGAGACCTAAAAATGGCTGTCCACCAACGTTTACCATCCAACCTGACAGAACTGGAGAGGATCTGCAAGGAGGAATGGCAGAGGATCCCCAAATCCAGGTGTGAAAGACTTGTTGCATCTTTCCCAAAAAGACTCCTGGCTGTATTAGATCAAAAGTGGGCTTCTACTAAATACTGAGCAAAGGGTCTGAATACTTAGGACCATGTGATATTTCAGTTTTTCTTTTTTAATAATCTGCAACAATGTCAACAATTCTGTGTTTTTCTGTCAGTATGGGGTGCTATGTGTACATTCATGAGGAAGAAGAATGAACCTAAATGATTTTAGCAAATGGCTGCAATATAACAAAGAGTGAAAAATTTAAGGGGGTCTGAATACTTTCCGTACCCACTGTATCCTCCAGAGAAAGTCAGGACAGCTCTCCCAATATGTAGGACAAAAAGGGAACAGGAAAACCAAATAGTGTAATCCCGTTTATTAAAATATATATTAAAATAAGAAGGTGTGCACTTACATACAAAGTGCCCCCCTGGCACAGGAAAGGATAGCCAAAATTGTAATGATGTCTCCGTCTTTCAGCAATTTTACTTATCTACTTAAATAGAGCTAATACAGGGCCAATACATTTGCTTAAAAAACAATTACAAATTATAGCCATTTTGCCATTGCTTGTTCAATTTAATCAATCATCCAATATATTAGAAATTTAAATATAGTAATATGAATTGACTGAATTATTTATATATATTAAGATTTATAAAACAATTAACTGCTCACCTAAAATATATTCATTTTATCATGTGTTAAATGAAAGAGTAAAATGTCATCACTTTTATAAAACAAATTATTCTTTTAAATTATCCTCTACAAAATGTAATTCTATTTATTATCTAAGGATTTGCATTTCAAGACATAAACCCCCCACTTGGCAAAAATGAAATGGTTTATTTACAGCTAATATTTATTAAAGCTTTAGCTGACCAAATAAACTTTTTTGATAACAAATAAAACACCTCAGATTTAAATGTTAACTGCTTGCCGACCACCCGCCTTCAGTGTACTGCGGCAATTGGCAGCTGTAGGCAAAGCGATGTACCCATACATCTCTGTCTACCTCCAGGTTTAGGGCGCATGCATGCATGCCCCCCGCCCAGCTCCTGCTCTGATTGCACACAGTGGGAACCTGTCAGCAAGTCCAGGCCAATGATTCAGCCAGAACCTGCTGATTGTTTGTGTCCAATCATAGCCCAGACCTCTGTGTTGGTAATTGAGAGCTCTGTACCGAGAAAGTGATCTGCCAGTTTCTCATCCATGCAAAGAAACTGAGAGATCTGTTGTAAAAATCAACACACTTTACACACAATGCACATTGTTTGGCACAGTTTTAACCCCTTGGATGCCCTAGATGTTAACCCCATCCCATCCCAGCCAGTGTCATTAGTACAGTGACAATGTATAGTATTATCACTGATCACTGTATTACTGTCACTGTATTACTGTCACTGTTGATGTCAGTGGCAGTTAGTCAGTTTCTCCCAGTGTCAATTAGTGTCAGATTGTCCACCACACTATTGTAGTCCCATTATTAGTCCTTTATCACCACCATTAGTAGTGAAAAATTGAATAAGTATCTATATTTTAGTTTGTAGGCGCTATAACTTTCACACAAATCAGTAAATACTTATTGGCATTTTTTTAATCAAAATTATGAAGCAGAATACATTTTGGACAAAATTTATGAAGAAATGTTTTATTTTTTTAATTGAATATGTTTTATAGCAGAAAGTAAAAAACATTGTTTTTTTTTTTTTGTTTGTTTGTTTTTTAATTGTCAGTCTTTTTCCATTTACAGTGCAAAAAATTAACAAAAAAAAAAATAGTTGTGATCAATTACCACCAAAAGAAAGTTCTTTTGTGTTAAAAAAAATTACATAAATTTTGTTTGGGTACAGTGTTGCATGACCGGGCAATCGCCAGTTAAAGTAGCACCAAATAGCAAAAAATGGCCTGTTAATGAACATATAAAAGGAAGGATAAAATCTTCCAGAGCTCAAGTGGTTAAAGAAACGTTAACAGAAATTGTTAGATTATTTAGCACTGAACTATAGATCTACAAGCCTGACAGAGTTTAAGGTAAAAGTCAAAACAGTTTTTTTTAAATCTCTAGATTAACTTTATTTGGTGTCTTGATTGCTGTTTAACATTTTTCTTAAAATTCCTCTCACCCCTCACATTTTTGTAAATATTTTATTATATAGTTTCATGTGACAACAATGAAGAAATGACACTTTGCTGCAATGTAAAGTAGTGAGTGTACAGCTTGTATAACAGTGTAAATTTGCTGTCCCCTTAAAATAACTTAACACACAGCCCTTATTGTCTAAACCGCTAGCAACAAAAGTGAGTACACCCCAAGTTAAAATGTCCAAATTGGGCCCAGAGTGTCAATATATGGTGTGGCCACCATTATTTTCCAGCACTGCCTTAACCCTCTTGGGCAAGGAATTCACCAGAGCTTCACAGGTTGCCACTGGAGTCCCATCCCCCTCCTTTATGATGACATCACAGAGCTGGTGGATGTTAGAGACCTTGAGCTCCTCCACCTTCCATTTGAGGATGCCCTACAGATGCTCAATAGGGTTTAGGTCTGGAGACATGCTTGGCCAGTCCATCACCTTTACCCTCAGCTTCTTTAGCAAGGCAGTGGTCATCTTGGAGGTGTGTTTTTGGGTAGTTATCATGATGGAATATTGCCCTGCAGCCCAGTCTACCAAGGGAGGGGATCATGCTCTGCTTCAGTATGTCACAGTACATGTTGGCATTCATGGTTCCCTCAATATACTGTAGCTCCCCAATGCCAGCAGCACTCATGCAGCCCCACACCATGACACTCCCACCACCATGCTTGACTCTAGGCAAGACACATTAGTCTTTGTACTCTTCACCTGGTTGCTGCCACACACACACTTGGCACCATCTGAACCAAATAAGTGAATCTTGGTCTCATCAGACCACAGGACATGGTTCTAGTATTCCATGTCCTTAGTCTGCTTGTGTTCAGCAAAATACTTGTGCATCATCTTTAGAAGAGGCTTCCTTCTGGGACGACAGCCATGCAGACCAGTTTCATGCAGTGTGCGGTGTATGGTCTGGGCACCGACAGGCTGACCCCCCTACCCCTTCAACCTCTGCTGGCAGCACTCATACATCCATTTCCCAAAGACAACCTCTGGATCTGATGCTGAGCATGTGCACTCAACTTCTTTGGTAGACCATAACAAGGCCTGTTCTGCGTGGGAACTGTCCTGTTAAACTGCTGTATAGTCTTGGCCACTGTGCTGCAGCTCAATTTCAGGGGCTTTGCAATCTTCTTATAGCCTAGGCCATCTTTATGTAGTGCAAATATTCTTTTTTTCAGATCCTCAGAGAATTCTTTGCCATGAGGTGCCATGTTGAACTTCCAGTGACCAGTATTAGAGAGTGAGAGCGATAACACCAAATTTAACACACCTGCTCCCCATTCACACCTGAGACATTGTAACACTAACAAGTCATATGACATCGAGGAGGGAAAATGGCTAATTGGGCCCAATTTGGACATTTTTACTTAGGGGTGTACTCCCTTTTGTTGCCCGTGGTTTAGACATTAATGGCTATGTGATGAGTTATTTTGATGGGACAGCAAATTTACACTGTTATACAAGCTGTACACTCACTACTTTACATTCTAGCAAAGTGTAATTTCTTCAGTGTTGTCACATGAAAAAGTTATAATAAAATATTTACAAAAATGTGAGGGGTGTACTCATTTTTGTGAGATACTGTATATACACATGCTCAGTGTGGCATTCCTTGCCTGAGCACCTTCACAGTTCTCTGAGCTCCTGTTCCCTGTCATTATGAGTACTCTGTGTCTGACTTCCTGTGTACTGACATCAGCTTGTCTACCATTTGTGCTTATCTGCTGCCTGCCCTCACCTCGGCTTGTGTCCTCGATTGCCCTCTGTCTTCTGTCATTTGTGAGTGGTCTCACCTGGGGGTATCTGGAGGCCGCAACCTATTTCTAACTTGCTGCAAGTCCATCCCCACCATCAGGAACCCTGGGGAAGAAGACTCCTTTCCCTGTGGAATTACAAGTTGGCAATCTACAACTTGACATCTAGCAATTGAGATTTTGTTTGCAACAGTTTCTTGCACTGACTGACTGTTGATTACATGACCAGTTACTATAGTGAGGTCATTACTATAGGGTCATGGCTATCAAATATCATCATTATGGCAAGCCTCGGTGAACACTTAGAGAATGACATCCAAAAACATTAGAACTTTAGATTAAATGCATGTTCTGTTACAGATGTAATTGTCTTTTCATAGTCCATACTGACTGCAGGCCGTATCAGTCAAGTAGGTGCATGCAAACCCATCTACAATGTTGCAAAGGCACATTTGAAAACTTACCCTGCATAGTAGCCAACTGTCCCAATTTGGCCAGGAAATTCACGTATTTTCAAAAGCTGTCCGGAACTGACCTTGTCCGGTGTTTTATCCTGGAAATCAAGGCTAATCATGAACAGTGACAGGGCCACGGATTCCCGAAGATGACAGATGACAATGTGTCATATTAGGGCACATATTTTGGGTACAAAGACCCTTCCCCCACCTCCTCCCCCAGCAGCTGATCAGGTAGCACTCAGGGACTCACTCATGCATACTGAGAAAATCCCTAAGGTGAAGCCTGTGTGGGAAATCATTCTCCTGCACACTATGTGGATCCAATATTTACCACCACTTGTGTCTGGATGGGGAGGACAAGCAGCACACAACACGAAAGGTTGTTGTTACCTCACTGGAACACATTGCTGCTGCTCATGGCTTCTGCAGTGGGGCATACTCTGAACTTCAATGTCAGAGTGCTGGGCCATATCAACATTGAGAAGATTTTATTGGCCAAGGCACTGAGAACCACCTCCTCCACCACCACCTTCAACAAGAACCCATGAGGCCAGGAGAGGGGTTTCACCCTGGACCTGGGCTTTTTCTCCTTCATCTTGCCTATCCCTGAACACCTGAGTCACATCGTATACTGCTATCTACAGTTCACCTTGTGCTCTGCCCATGACATGCCTTCCACATTCAGATAATCATAGGAGGTGAGCGCACCCTGTTGAAGGAAGGGGAGGCAGGAGCCAACGTGATTACCGCAGAACCCAGCATGATTCAAAAGAGAGATCAAGGATGATCCAAAAGGGCACCACAGGCCCCAGCATGACCTGGTAGAGAGCTTCAAGCTCCAGTATTGCCTTATAAACAACTACAAGGCCCAGCAAGGCTTGATAGTGAACTACAACTCACTAACTGCCCTGACATATTGCTCACTGGTTGGCCTGCCCTGATATAGCACTCTGTGACTTCCCTGAGATACTACTCACTGGCTGTCCTGCCCTTACATACTGCTCACTGACTTTATAATGTAATCAAGCTAGTTTAAGGAATTGCATAGATCAATGTAATGGTATTTTGGAGCACGCAGTAGCTATAGGTGATTACATTTTCTATTACCATATCGGGTATTTTGTATTTTTTATTACCATATACTTTTTATATATTTTTCTCAGTTTATTAAATAAGTCCCTATGACACCTTGGGGAACATAAGTAATAGGCAGAACAGAATAATAAGACAAGTCAGAGAAAGCCTCTTTAAACACCTGTTTGGAAAACAGGTGTTTGTTTACCAAATGCTTGAAATCCTTTCAAGTCTAGTCAGCAGAGCTAACTAATTGTCCTCTGATCCACACAAAATTTTACTTATTTAGAAGAAGATTCACAGCTTTTAAAAATACAATACAGGAAGAAAAACAGATTAATGCTTTGCAGCATAACATCCAGATCTAAAATTAATTCTTGATGGATTATACAAATAAAATTCCATCTGGAATGGATTTTTTTTGCTTTTTTTGTTCCTATCAAACAGAACAAAGACACAATGTTCCTCTATTTATTTGATTTTTGAACCATCTGTTCTTTTAGGCCCATGTACTTAAGCGATTGACTGCGTAAAATTTATTTATCATGTCAAGAAAAGTTCAGCTTGACAAATTATGTTAACATCTTTATTGTTAAGGAAATATTAAACTTGAGTTGATCAGCTGTATAAATAAATTTATTACTATATAGTAAACATTAAGTATACTCAATCCGGAATAAAAAATCCTGCACCCTTATCCCAAACATCTCTTGCCCATGCCAAGGTTTAGTTCACAGTTCTGAGCAAATTGCTGACACAGCAGAAATTTACAATATCCCAAACCTCAGACATACTACTTCTGGTCTGGAATAGCAGTTGCATACCTACATAACATCCTAGGGTTCTCAGTACTAAATTAGAAAGCTGCAGATTTCTCGACAGGCCCCCATATGTACTAAGAAATCCTATACACAAAATGTACCTGATATCTGGAAAAAGCCAAGCACTGATGAGTTTATGGGTAAATTTTTTAATCATTTTTTCAACAAACTCTTTCTTATTTTAAATACCACCTTCACTGCTATCTGAGATCTGCACCCTTTACCTATAAAATCCTGGGATACACATATCACTTTAATTCCCAAAGCACCAAAAGAGCTAACACAATGTTTCAGCTATCACACAATATCACTCATTCATGTAGGCTTGAAGATATATGCCAAAGTTATAGGTACCAGACTACCATGTCATGCCCCATATTTTATACACCTTGACCAAGTGGGTTTTCTCTGCTTCCTAGATACAACATGATCAAAACATTCACCTTAATGAACTTTGCTCACCAAAGCCAACTGTTCTTATGCTTATCTGTGGAAAAAGAAAATACTTTTGATTGACTTAGCTGCATATTCCTGTAGGCCTTGCTATGTTAGATAGGGCTTCCACCCCTCTTCATAGCTAAAAAAAAAAGGGGCACTATACAACACACTAATAGAGCTCATCAGAGTTGAAGGAATACTCTCAGACAGGGTACAATTAAAGGAACATGCCAGAGTTGTCCCTCTATCCATGCCTATGCATCCTGGAATTGGACCTCTAACAGGCACTACAAATAAATGACCAATGGGCACCCAAAGCCAAAAACTTGAGGTATATACTGATACATTGTATTGTTTATATATACCCCAGATTTGCTTTCTCAATACTACTACACAAAGAGGAAACATTTGACTTCTTTAGTAACTGTAAAGTAAACACTCACAAATCAGAGAGGCCCTAAGATGTATTACTCAATAGAGAAGAGAGTGAACACCTACAGACCATGCTCCCTTTCTGCTTGACATCATACTTTAGTAAAAAGGTTTACATTTCTAAGCAAAACCTGAGGTGTTACACATGGTGAATTATCTCCCCTTATTGGTTGTGTGTTTTCTTTGGAGACCTAAAATTAAATTGATTTCTCCCAATGCTAAATTCACAATTTAAAGATTTGTATATTGCTATCACATCCCTTCTTAAGCACTTTTTCTCCAGAATAAGTTTATGTTCTTGTCCTACCCTTGTGTCTCTCTTTATGGAAACATGATTACTCTGTGATCTCTGTTACCTAAGTTACTCTCACTTTTACATCTGCAATCAGCTCTGTTGTGTGTGATTAGTAGACCCATCAGAGCTCTATCTCTAGATGAGTTTCCACCACTTTACTCATGAAATGATGAGCCTTGGTTGAGTGAGCAGCTCCATCTACCCAATAGAGTTGGGCCAAACACCCCTAGTTTAGTTTACACTAGAACTCCCAAATATGGAAAAAGTTCAGACCCGAACCACAAACCCTATTAAAATGTATGAGACCTGAACTATAAAAATCAAAAGTCCCCATTTTAAAGGCTTATATGCAAGGTATTGGCCATAAAAAGGAAATGGAGGCCTGGGTACTGCCCTGGGGGACATGTCTCAATGCAAACATGTGTGTAAATTGTAATGCTAGGTATCTATTTACTTGGCGTAACATAATCTTTTACAATATATAAAAAAAAGCATTTGAAAAAGTTCTGCGCAAATACTGTGTGACATAAAAAGTTGCAATGACCATCATTTTATTCCCTGGGGGGTCTCTGCTAAAAAAATATAATATTTTGTTTGGGGGTTGGAGTAATTTTCTAGCAAAAAAATTATGATTTTAACATGTAGGAGAGGAGTGCCAGAATAGGCGCGGTATGGAAGTGGTTAAGTTGCTTTTTCTGGCTGCAAGCCATTGCCAGCAGTATAAAAATGTTAAATGGCATTGGGCAGATGAATAAAGCTATCTCGGGTTTTATCTGGAAGGGGAAAAGGGCTAAACTCCAATTCACAATCTTGACGAGACAATCCAAATTGGGTGGAGTGGGATTGCCTAAACTGAACGATTACTATAGAGCATCTCTCTTGGCTCAATTTAAACATTGGGTAAAATCCCCATCAACCAAACCTTGGGCTTTATTGGAAAGGTCTTTACTAGCGGGTAGGGATCTCACAGCACTTCTTTTAGCTAAAACGACTAACCAACCGGTATATCTCCCCTCCCACCCGACCATAGAGGCCTCTGTGATGGTGTGGGAATACTGCCACGGATGCCAAGGATGATCCAAAAGGGCACCACAGGCCCCAGCATGACCTGGTAGAGAGCTTCAAGCTCCAGTATTGCCTTATAAACAACTACAAGGCCCAGCAAGGCTTGATAGTGAACTACAACTCACTAACTGCCCTGACATATTTGGGATCCTGAAGAACCTGTCAAAACTTTGAAAATACCACTTTACATGTATGAATATGTTATCCCTTCATTCTCAGTATCTCCCTGGGCTAGGAGGGGACATCTATTGCTCAAGGATGCTTCATTTTGCTATATTTAAATAAGCCATTTCCACCATAAACACCACAAGTGGAAACTGACAGTAGATAACGAGATATGGGACTACCTCACTTCCTCTCACTATTGCCAAAGAGGCATATCTTGGTTCTACAACAGGCTACAAAGCCCCTCCTCAAATATTAAAAGCCTGACTTTCACCAAGTCAGAAAAAGATTTTGACCAAGAATTCCCACTAGAAGCCTGGATTTCTGCTATCCAACAATTTCATAAATGTACGCATTGCATTTCCCACAAAGAAAATACTTTGAAAATCATATATAGATGGTATCTTACACCTTACTGATTGTCTAAGATTTATTCAAATGTATCTGACAAGTGCTGGAGGGAATGTGGTCAGATTGGTAATTTATTCCATACCTTATGGCACTGTAAATCATTAACGAGCTTTTGGAACTCGGTCTTCTCCCTAATTTCTCAAATTTCAGGGACCTTGATTAAGTCATCTCCACATTTGGCCTTGTTAGGCATCCCCATAGACATTATCCCCACTAAATTTTGCACAGTGGTGTTTCATATCCTAATAGCCTCATGGCTTACAATCACCAGTAAATGGAAACAGGCACCTAATTTATCTGAAGTTATCCATAGGGTACACCTTTAATGCATGTATGAATGCACCTTCTCCTATTCCCAGAATAGAGGTTCCAAGTTCCGCACAGAATGGCAGTCATGGTTACAGCGGTTCACAGTTGAAAATGTTAACTGAATATTGTAAATGGCATGAGTACTTTTGGTGTAATTAAGTTAAATGTAACGCTCCTTAAAGTAAAGTTTACTAAGCAAACACAATTGTTTGTTTACTCTGTCTTTCCGTTCCTTTCTCTCTCCACTTCTTACTCTTTCTACCTTTTCTTTTTTTTTTACTGACTTTCTCTCAAATTCACCTCCTAATTCACCTCCCAAAGGTGTGGATTTTTACTGTTAGAAATGGACCCTGTTGGCAAGCTTCACTACCACTATCCTGTGGGCACCTGTACCCTACCGCTGTAATTTTGGGCAAACGGAGGCGCTGCCCTATGCCAGTGGACACAGTTTGAACCCATTAGGGGTGCCCGGACGAGGGGGGCTATGTGCCTGACTACAATCACAAACCCATGTTTGTAGGAGTGTATAGACTCTGCGATAGGGTGGTATATTATATACAACACAGGTCCACAGAATACGTACCCTTACTATGTATGTGTTTTATCTCACTAGCACTATTATAAGGTTCTACTATGTATCTTTCATGATTGTTCTTTTGTTGTTTTATCTGTATATGAAAACTAATAAAAACGATTACATTAAAAAATAAATAAATAAATAAAAATTAAAAAAAAAAAAAAATGGTGTTGGTGTCCCCCCAATCCATAACAGGCCCTTTGGGTCTGGTATGGATTTTAAAAGGAAACCTGCGCCAAAATTCAAAACCATGGCGTGGGGTCCCCCAACATCTATACCAGAACCTTATCCTAGCATGCAGCCCTGCAGGCTAGGAAGGGAGAGGATGAGCTTGTGCCCCCCTCCTGGCCGTACCAGGCCATATGCCCTCTACATGGTGTGTGCCTTTGGATGGGGGGGCGCTGCCCCAAAGCACCTTGTCCCCATGTTGATGGGGACAAGAGCCTCTTCCCCACAAGCCTGGGAGGGGGTTTCAGGGGTCTGCGGGTAGGGGGCTTATCGGAATCTGGAAGCCCCCTTTAACAAGTAGGCCACCAGATCTCGTCCTAACCTATGTGAATGAGTATGGGGTACAATGTCCCCCTACTTATTCACCAAAAAAATCTATCAAAAAGAAATATAAACATGCACACTGTTTTTAATAATTCCTTTATTAAAAGTAAAGAAACAATGTCCCTTGATGTAGATCCATCATCCATCATGACGCCTGCCGCCACCACCAGACCCGAAAAAGAAAAATAAAAGCTTCACTTATGACGAAGGCTAACTGCCAACTGCCTGTTCCACCATCTGACAGTTACTAAATAGTTAAGGGTTGGGGCCATATGGCAACATCACCTGGTGGCACCGCCTCCATGTGACATCAGGATTGTGGGGAAGAGGCTCTTGTCCCCATCAAGCGCTTGCTCGCCCCCCCCCCCTTTCCTGGCCTTCCAGGCTGCATCCCCGAATAAGGGTCTAGTAAAGATTTGAGGGCGATCCCATGCCTTTTGTACATTTTGACGTGAGGTTCCCCTTAAAATCTATACCAGACCCAAAGGGCCTGTTATGAATTGGAATGGGACCTCCTCTGTCTGCCTGAACTGCTGATATTATAAGTTACAGCTATGCCAAAACAACTAAATCAGATGAAGATCACACTTACAATTCTCATATTGGGGAAGCAGAATGCAGAGAGTACCCCTGGACAGTCACAAGCCAGTAATGTGAGCTGTCAAACAAGGTTTGATGTATTAAAAGCTCCAGTTCTTTCATTTTATTACCAGACTTATTCCTAGATTCTTCCTAGCAAGGTGTCTCACCTTTCCTTTTTATTCTTTTGAATAGCTCTGCAACAGCACATTTGGAGCCACACGTCACCAAGTTTATGAAATAGCATCCTGGTCAAGCACAAATGGAATGGATAGATCTACCCTATATGGAATTTTACCAAATGGCCCGGAAGACATTTCATCAACTGGTTCTCCCTTTATCAATACAAATTGTGGATCCCACTAGAACAGATACTTACAGATACCTCCCTTACCTCTTTTCTATGGTGTTCATCCCCCCTTTCCTGGCCTGCCAGGCTGCATGCTCACCAAAGGGCTTGGCACAAATTGGGGGGACCCTCACACCATTTTTTTTTCACATTTTTGTATTGTTGGCAATGTTTTTTTTTTTTTCATTTAGCTGTCAGCGGGGAAGCCTGCTAACAGCTTAAGACTCATCTATTTTTAAGGACACAGTGGCAAGCTTCCTGACCCGCTCCTCAACAACCGGCTATTCACTGTTCCCTGAACGGGTGTTGTTGGGGGCTGAACCAGTGCTCCGACTGAACCATTTGCCCTTCACTAAAGTTCCTTACTCTTAGGGCATTGTTCAAGGAAAAAGTGTCTCAGTTGGAGGATTCAAAATGTAAACAAAAAATGCCGTGTAAGATAGGCCCTTACCCCTGTTGAAGATTAGTGGAGAACATTGGGATAGAAAAGGCGGGGCTTTGCGGGCCAGTTTTTGGTTTTGGTTTCTGATCCTTCTACTCCCACTGGCCCGCAAAGCCCTGCCTTTTCTATCCCAATGTTCTCCACTTGGAGGATTCAAACTGTTGTGGTCACAAATCTGCACACATCATTAAACAAATATAGTAGATTTATCTGTTACAGCACCCCCACTTAATGGTTTATAGCTGTTTGGAGCACACCTCCTTTCATTGTCCAGTCATATAATGGAGATCTATATTTATTTATTTGTATTTATTCTAGGTATTTATATAATACCAAACATTTACACAACACATTACATACTGTACATTCACACCAGTCCCTGCCCTCAAGGGCCAGTACATACACATACTAGAATGAACTACAAAATGCAGCATTGATAACATGAAATGAGATTAGCCAAATAATAAAATATGGCATAAATCAACAAAAGTCCAACAGTGTAATTAGTCTTTGGAATAAAAAAGAGTCAATTCTAAAAATAGCACAGAAGTAGCCAGGAATCAGTGAAGGTGCCTGTAAACCTGTCCTGATGAGGGAAAGGAGGAAAGGGGTTTGTCACAGTTCATAGAGATTTCTTCCAAAGCTCGGTACATGGAAATAAGCGTGAAATGATGAAAATATTATGGTGTAATAAATTAATATTCCATTACAAGACAGACTTTACTGTTACTGATACACACACTCGAGCCAATTTAGATAGGAGCCAAATAACCTACCAGCATGTCTTTGTAGTGTGGGAGGAAACTGGCATACCCAAGGAAAACCCACGCAAGCACAGGGAGAACATACAAACTATGTGTCCTGAATGGAATTTGAACCAGGAACCCCAGTGCTTCAAGACAGAAGCATTAACTACTAGACACTGTTAATTAACTAAAGCAAAGAAAAATCAGGTCACCTCCTCTGCCAGATAGGGCTGCACTGAGTGATAGAGCTGTATAAACCCCAGGACTGGATGGACAGAATTACAAATCCTTTGGGAGGTAAACAGCTCCTTTATATGTATTTTATCTGTGAATGTAACTGTTAACCATTAGTTCAGCTTTAATATACCATGCGCATCATTGCAACAGTTGCATCAGGTCAAAAAAATGTCCTTCCTTTGTTACCTACTTTGCATTCTTTAGTTTGCAGAGTTGATCGTCATCTGGCAGCCACCCTTAGAAAACACAAGGCAACTTTACACATTTTACAGCTAACTTACGTTTTTTAGCTTGCCACCTGGACTTAATTAATGGTATTCATACCACAGACATTTCCACCATTAATTTAGCACAGTTTAAATGCACTGCTTCAAATGCTAAACAGAGTAAAAAAAAAAAAAATGTTTAACTTTGCAAATGATGGTACTTTTCACTGAACATCTGCTATGCAGAACACTGAAGTATGATGAAGTATTTAGAACACACCATAAAGAAAATGCAAAATTTGTATTCCTAACACTGTAAATGAAATCCGTTAATTATGCTGTTCCTCTTTAGATGTGGATTTGTTGCTCTGTTAATGTTAATTTAAATGTTTTTATTTCAAAGATTAGTCACCAGATAGGCTTGAAAAACTGAAACACAGGATAATGAATGAAATAGGTATTTGTACCCTTAAATGAATAAAATATTTAACATACAAACACAATTTTTTTTAGGTGTGAGAAATGGGAATAGAGATTATTTATTTTACTGTAAGCACATCTCCTTAATTTTATGTAGCCTTCAACTGCTAGTATAAATGACTATCATCAATATCCACATTAGGCTGTTAAAACAAGGTTCTTTTCAAGTGTATGTAAATCTTAACAAGGAAAAACTCTTATTTGCTTTATTTCGGTCTGTTAAATATACTATTGGCATTGTTTTGTTATATCCATTTGATGCCAAAAAATCTGCACTATTCGATGATACAAAAATGACAAATATAAAAAAAAGCAGCCAGCATGACTTTGTTGATAACAAATATAATACATGTAAAAGTCTTTATGCAACGCTAAAAAGATTATTATTAATGGCAGTCCATAATGAAATGAAGGAAAGAGGAAGTGAAGATAAGACCCCGCACCATCTTCAGTGGGAGTGGAAACACACCACACCACAGTGACACTCCACTCACTGGACAAAGGTAAAAGACAGGCAGCAACCAGGATCTCAAGGGTACTAAATTCCAACAGCAGATGGACACTGTATGCTGAATGCATCAAATCTGAAATCACTTGCCATGATCCTCTATCTCCTCCCAGGACTCCATTGGATAAATTCACATCAATGGTATCACCAGAAAATAATTAGGCAATGCATAGTGAAGCCCGTAATGCATAGGAAAGGCTTTTTATAAAAATGAACTTACAACAATATCGTAAAAATGAGCAGTATAAGATCAAATGCCGCTGCTCATAGCGTGCTTGTGTCATCCAAGACCCGCCTAACACGTTTCATCCAATGGGACATCATCAGAGGCGTGGCCCACTAACACAAGCACCCCCTTAAGAATGTTCCAACCGGAACCCTCGTTAGTCAAGAATAAGTGACAGGAAGAGCACATCATTCGACAGTGTGTTCCAGCCACTGGGTAAACCACTTATACATCCCATTCGGAATCAACAGAGACAAACAGGAAGTTCGTCTCTGCATTCCAAGCACTGAACATGCTGCATTCTAAATATAGACCTAACATTATACAACTGAATTGACAGCAAAAAAGTATCAATTGGCCTAAAATTAAGAGATGAAAGAATGGCTCAAATGGTCATTCAATTTCCATTCACTTCATTTTAATAAAATCTTCCTACATTAATGTATTTCCCCTAATAGGTACTAGAAATTTACAAAAAATGAAAATATGAACATGAAAACATAAAAAAATAAAAACAACCAATTTTTTTATCAATACAATACAATGAATCATAATAATTCTGAAAAAAATTCTTTAACCACTTAAAGACCACCCCACGTACATTTACTGTGGCAGGGCGGCACTTAAGCGCAAAATCACGTACCTGTACAAGATTTTATACAAGGGCTCTATGGGGCATGTGTGTGCCACCGGAGCCGCGCTTCTGCTGTAAATGGACACAGTGGAAGCCAATCAGCCAACCTGTGATTATTCAGGAGAATGACAGAGCAGCAGTCTGCCTATGTAAACAAGGCAGACCGTCATTCTGTCAGACAGGAAGAGAGAGATCTTGTGTTCCTACTAATTAGGAACACAGATCTCTCTCTTCCTGCAGTCAGTCCAGTCCCCCTACAGTTAGAAAGCACTCCCTAGGAGCACACTTAGCCCCTTTATCGCCCTGATGTTAATCCCTTCCATGCCAGTGTCATTTATACAGTAACAGTGCATATTATTTAGCACTGATCACTGTATTGGTGTCACTGGTCCCCAAAAAGTGCCCACCACAATGTCAAAATCCAGCTAAAAATTGATGACCACCGCCATTACTAAGAAAAACAGTAAAAAAGTAAAAAAAACGTATCCCATAGTTTGTAGAGGCTATAATTTTTGTGCAAACCAATCAATACACGTTTTTTTGGGATCTCGTTTACCAAAAATATGTAGCAGAACACAAATTGGCCTAAACTGATAAAGAAATTTGATTTTATACGTTTTTTTTTTTTTTTTGGATGTGTTTTATAGCAGAAAGTAAAAAATATTGTTTTTTATTTAAATTGTCAATTTTATTTGTTTAGAGCGCAAAAAATAAAAACTGCAGAGGTAAACCAATACCACCAAAAGTAAGCTATATTTGTGTGGAAAAAAGGACATCAATTTTATTTGGGTACAACATTGCACGACCGCGCAATTGTCAGTTAAACCAATGCAGTGCCGTATCGCAAAAAAATGGCCTGGTCATTCATGGGGTAAAACCTGAAGTGGTTGATAACTAACCCAAAAAAACGAAGGATAAGGAATGATAATTCATAACAAAAAATATTTAAAAATGAAAAAAAAGTAATTATGAAAAAAAAAATGTGTTTTTAATAACTAAGTCAAATAAAGAAGGATGAAGCATAAGCTATAACACAAAGGAGGCAAAATGTCATCAGCTATTGTTGATGAAACAATTCACATCCCAATCTACGTTCAATCCGAAAGGTACATAACATTTCAAGTCATGAATCCAGCAAGTCTCTATTCACAAGATTTTCACGAAGCTGCCCCTCCAATGAATTGTAATAAAAGTGGTACCCTCTGGATTTTTATCATGACAATCCAAATATTGTTTAGAAACGCTATGTTTAAGAAATCCCTTTTTCCAAACATTCATAGCCCTTACAGTGCAACCCACATATTGTAGGCCACAGCGACAAATGAGCAGGTAGACAACATTCTGAGAGGTACAAGTAATAAAAGTGTCAATGTCATAAGTCCTAGAGGTGACCGACAATCTAAATTGGCCAATCCTTCTATCCTTCTTATTATTCAAATGACATATAGCACATTTGCGGCAGTGAAAAAAACCTTTCAGTTTTTGAAAGCAGGAAACTCTACGTCACGATCAGGGGTTGGGCTCGAAAACCAGTACCTATAGCAGTGAAAGCTCGCACAGGAACCAGCAGGATAGGAACACAGGTAGGTCACTAAGTTAGAACACGCAGGCTCACCTGAGGTGCAGAATCTAAGTACTATCTGTTGTTCACCAGAGCTCCTCATGGTGGAGATGGATTTTTGCTGCGTGTTAGCACCAGGCCGCGTTCCTCAGGTTTGCCACAACAGGAGGTGAGCAAGCCAGGGTCCAATCGCAGATATAGCAGGTAAGGATAAAGCAGAAGAGTAGTCAAAGAAAAGCCAAGATCGGTAATGAGTAGTATTAGGCAGAAGCGAAGTCTAGGAACAAGCCAAATGTTGATACCGAATAGTAGCAAAGATATGGATGGCAGCTGGAGAGACAAGGGAGATATTGACTAGAGAAGGCACAATATTCTGGCAACCAGGAAGTGCAGAGACATGGCTTAAATCAGGAAGGTCATGGGAGGAGCAAAGGGTTCAAGGTTCAAGGCAATTAAGGATAATTCAAGGATTTGTCCAGGAAACTGTCCAGCATGCCAGATGGCTCAGCAAATAGAGTCGTTGCCACACACAGCAAAGGTCCCAGGTTCAAATCTGGGTCCTGACAGGACTCCCCTCCTCCCAGGACATCCGCTGGACTTCTTAGGACCAGGTTTAATCTAGGGGCATAAACATTTTCTTCAGGCTCCCAAGAATTTTCTTCTGGACCACATCCTTTCCATTGAACTAGATGCTGTAATTTGCTCCTAAAGATCCTGGAATCAAGAATTCTCTCCACCACAAATTCTTCTTCCCCCTGTACCTCAACAGGTGGAGTAGGTTGAAGAATTCTTCCAGAAAAATAATTTTCCTTAAATGGTTTGAGTAGCAATATGTGAAAAACTGGTTGAATTTTCAAACTGTCAGGAAGTTTTAAACAGAAAGTGACTGGGTTAATCTGAGCAGAAATCTGGAAAGGTCCCACAAACTTTTGTCCCAGGTTTGCATATTGGAACATGGACCTTCAAATTTTTGGTTGATAACCAAACTTTGTCACCCACATGAAAGGTAGGAAGTGATCTGCGATGTCTATTGGCAGCCTTTTTGTTACATTCCTGAGCCTCCCTCAAAGTCTCAATCAATTTCTCCCAAATCTCTTGCAACATAGTTAATCAGTTGGTTACATCAGGAATTGGAGTTGAGATGGGGAGATCAGGAATAAAAACTGGATGATACCCATTGTTTAAGAAAAATGGGCTTTGAGAGGTTGAGCCATGTCTTGAATTGTTATAAGAAAACTCTCCTGTAGGAAGATAGTACACCCAGTCATCCTGAAGATAACTAACAAAACATTGAAGGTACTGCTCTAAAGTTTGATTGGTCCTCTCGGTCAGACCATTAGACTGAGGATGAAAAGCAGAAGACAGGTTGATTGCTATTAGTGTTGAGCGAACACGGACTGTATTATTCGTGTTCGTACCGAATAATTGGATTTTTTGTACCCGAACACGGACACGGACACTTTACTGTATGTTCGGGTAAAAATCCGTGTTCGGTCGTTTTATTTCCGGGTTTTGCATGCTTTGGCGCTCTTTTCATGGCGGGCTTTCAACAGCCAATCAACAATCGTTTAACTGGTGTGCCTTAAGCCATCCCAGCCATGCCTGCAAATGTCTCAGTAGCTGTGATTGGCCGTCTGAAGCATGTGACCAAGTCTTTATAAGTTCGAGGCAGCCGCAGCGGCGTCATTATGCTGCTTAGATTCAGGGACAGAGCACACATCAACGTGCTGGCTGCTGATTAGGGAAAGATAGGCAGGAAAAAACCATTTGTGTCCGGATAGAATTGAGGGACAGGTCGGAGTGTTTAGGCAGGGCGAGTTGTAGGCATTTTAGGGATAGAGTCTGCTGAATTATATAGGGTCAGTGTCTTCTACAAACTACAATCGATATTGCTGTGTGGGGGGTGGGGTCTGCACTCAATCCTGATCTACGATCTCTTCTCAATCCTGTTAGGGACAGAGTCTGCTGAATTTTAGGGAAACTGTGTTCTACAAACTACAATCGATATTGCTGTGTGGTGTGGGATTGGAGATAGGCAGGTGTCAGTGATCCACATCCATTTTTCTGTGTGTGAGCTGCAGTGAACACAATCTTTTTGGGCTGCAGTGAACACAATCTTTTTGGGCTGCAGTGAACACAATCTTTTTGGGCTGCAGTGAACACAATCTTTTTGGGCTGCAGTGAACACAATCTTTTTGGGCTGCAGTGAACACAATCTTTTTGGGGTGCAGTGAACACAATCTTTTTGGGGTGCAGTGAACAAAATCCTTTGTGGGGTGCAGTGAACACAATCTTTTTGGGGTGCAGTGAACACAATCTTTTTGGGGTGGAGTGAACAACATCCTTTTTGGGGTGCAGTGAACAAAATCCTTTTTGGGGTGCAGTGAACAAAATCATTTTTGGGGTGCAGTGAACACAATCTTTTTGGGGTGCAGTGAACACAATCTTTGTGGGGTGCAGTGAACACAATCTTTTTGGGGTGGAGTGAACAACATCCTTTTTGGGGTGCAGTGAACAACATCCTTTTTGGGGTGCAGTGAACACAATCTTTTTGGGGTGCAGTGAACACAATCTTTGTGGGGTACAGTGAACAGAATCTTTGTGGGGTGCAGTGAACACAATCTTTGGGGGGTACAGTGAACACAATCTTTGTGAGGTGCAGTGAACACAATCTTTGTGGGGTGCAGTGAACACAATCATTGTGGGGTGCAGTGAACTCAATCTTTGTGGGGTACAGTGAACACAATCTCATACTGAAGGTTTGAGGGTGCTGCCTGTTCCATACTCCCCCTACTCCTCATCTAGCCTTTTAGGGGTACAAACAATAGTAATTGGGGCCTAGTGTGGTTGTGTACGTGTGATATACATACACTTTTTTGGGATCATATTTTCTATTCCGCTATTTAATCAAAAACCTTTGGGGATCAGTTAAATTGGGGGATAGTCTGTGTTGGTACGTGTGAGAGAGATCCACCTTTCCAAGTTGTTGGGGTTCATCTCATACTTCTGAAGGTTTGAGGGTGCTGCCTGTTCCATACTCCCCCTACTCCTAGCCTTTTAGGGGTACAAACAATAGTAATTGGGGCCTAGTGTGGTTGTGTACGTGTGATATACATACACTTTTTTGGGATCATATTTTCTATTCCGCTATTTAATCAAAAACCTTTGGGGATCAGTTAAATTGGGGGATAGTCTGTGTTGGTACGTGTGAGAGAGATCCACCTTTCCAAGTTGTTGGGGTTCATCTCATACTTCTGAAGGTTTGAGGGTGCTGCCTGTTCCATACCCCCCCTACTCCTAGCCTTTTAGGGGTACAAACAATAGTAATTGGGGCCTAGTGTGGTTGTGTACGTGTGATATACATACACTTTTTTGGGATCATATTTTCTATTCCGCTATTTAATCAAAAACCTTTGGGGATCAGTTAAATTGGGGGATAGTCTGTGTTGGTACGTGTGAGAGAGATCCACCTTTCCAAGTTGTTGGGGTTCATCTCATACTTCTGAAGGTTTGAGGGTGCTGCCTGTTCCATACCCCCCCTACTCCTAGCCTTTTAGGGGTACAAACAATAGTAATTGGGGCCTAGTGTGGTTGTGTACGTGTGATATACATACACTTTTTTGGGATCATATTTTCTATTCCGCTATTTAATCAAAAACCTTTGGGGATCAGTTAAATTGGGGGATAGTCTGTGTTGGTACGTGTGAGAGAGATCCACCTTTCCAAGTTGTTGGGGTTCATCTCATACTTCTGAAGGTTTGAGGGTGCTGCCTGTTCCATACTCCCCCTACTCCTAGCCTTTTAGGGGTACAAACAATAGTAATTGGGGCCTAGTGTGGTTGTGTACGTGTGATATACATACACTTTTTTGGGATCATATTTTCTATTCCGCTATTTAATCAAAAACCTTTGGGGATCAGTTAAATTGGGGGATAGTCTGTGTTGGTACGTGTGAGAGAGATCCACCTTTCCAAGTTGTTGGGGTTCATCTCATACTTCTGAAGGTTTGAGGGTGCTGCCTGTTCCATACTCCCCCTACTCCTAGCCTTTTAGGGGTACAAACAATAGTAATTGGGGCCTAGTGTGGTTGTGTACGTGTGATATACATACACTTTTTTGGGATCATATTTTCTATTCCGCTATTTAATCAAAAACCTTTGGGGATCAGTTAAATTGGGGGATAGTCTGTGTTGGTACGTGTGAGAGAGATCCACCTTTCCAAGTTGTTGGGGTTCATCTCATACTTCTGAAGGTTTGAGGGTGCTGCCTGTTCCATACTCCCCCTACTCCTAGCCTTTTAGGGGTACAAACAATAGTAATTGGGGCCTAGTGTGGTTGTGTACGTGTGATATACATACACTTTTTTGGGATCATATTTTCTATTCCGCTATTTAATCAAAAACCTTTGGGGATCAGTTAAATTGGGGGATAGTCTGTGTTGGTACGTGTGAGAGAGATCCACCTTTCCAAGTTGTTGGGGTTCATCTCATACTTCTGAAGGTTTGAGGGTGCTGCCTGTTCCATACCCCCCCTACTCCTAGCCTTTTAGGGGTACAAACAATAGTAATTGGGGCCTAGTGTGGTTGTGTACGTGTGATATACATACACTTTTTTGGGATCATATTTTCTATTCCGCTATTTAATCAAAAACCTTTGGGGATCAGTTAAATTGGGGGATAGTCTGTGTTGGTACGTGTGAGAGAGATCCACCTTTCCAAGTTGTTGGGGTTCATCTCATACTTCTGAAGGTTTGAGGGTGCTGCCTGTTCCATACTCCCCCTACTCCTAGCCTTTTAGGGGTACAAACAATAGTAATTGGGGCCTAGTGTGGTTGTGTACGTGTGATATACATACACTTTTTTGGGATCATATTTTCTATTCCGCTATTTAATCAAAAACCTTTGGGGAACAGTTAAATTGGGGGATAGTCTGTGTTGGTACGTGTGAGAGAGATCCACCTTTCCAAGTTGTTGGGGTTCATCTCATACTTCTGAAGGTTTGAGGGTGCTGCCTGTTCCATACTCCCCCTACTCCTAGCCTTTTAGGGGTACAAACAATAGTAATTGGGGCCTAGTGTGGTTGTGTACGTGTGATATACATACACTTTTTTGGGATCATATTTTCTATTCCGCTATTTAATCAAAAACCTTTGGGGATCAGTTAAATTGGGGGATAGTCTGTGTCGGTACGTGTGAGAGAGATCCACCTTTCCAAGTTGTTGGGGTTCATCTCATACTTCTGAAGGTTTGAGGGTGCTGCCTGTTCCATACCCCCCCTACTCCTCATCTAGCCTTTTAGGGGTACAAACAATAGTAATTGGGGCCTAGTGTGGTTGTGTACGTGCGAGATACATACACTTTTTTTGATCATATTTCCTATTCCGCTATTCAATAAAAACCTTTGAGGATCAATTGAATTGCGGGATAGTCTGTGTCGGTACGTGTGAGAGAGATCCACCTTTCCAAGTTGTTGGGGTTCATCTCATACTTCTGAAGGTTTGAGGGTGCTGCCTGTTCCATACCCCCCCTACTCCTCATCTAGCCTTTTAGGGGTACAAACAATAGTAATTGGGGCCTAGTGTGGTTGTGTACGTGTGATATACATACACTTTTTTGGGATCATATTTTCTATTCCGCTATTTAATCAAAAACCTTTGGGGATCAGTTAAATTGGGGGATAGTCTGTGTTGGTACGTGTGAGAGAGATCCACCTTTCCAAGTTGTTGGGGTTCATCTCATACTTCTGAAGGTTTGAGGGTGCTGCCTGTTCCATACTCCCCCTACTCCTAGCCTTTTAGGGGTACAAACAATAGTAATTGGGGCCTAGTGTGGTTGTGTACGTGTGATATACATACACTTTTTTGGGATCATATTTTCTATTCCGCTATTTAATCAAAAACCTTTGGGGATCAGTTAAATTGGGGGATAGTCTGTGTTGGTACGTGTGAGAGAGATCCACCTTTCCAAGTTGTTGGGGTTCATCTCATACTTCTGAAGGTTTGAGGGTGCTGCCTGTTCCATACCCCCCCTACTCCTCATCTAGCCTTTTAGGGGTACAAACAATAGTAATTGGGGCCTAGTGTGGTTGTGTACGTGCGAGATACATACACTTTTTTTGATCATATTTCCTATTCCGCTATTCAATAAAAACCTTTGAGGATCAATTGAATTGCGGGATAGTCTGTGTCGGTACGTGTGAGAGAGATCCACCTTTCCAAGTTGTTGGGGTTCATCTCATACTTCTGAAGGTTTGAGGGTGCTGCCTGTTCCATACCCCCCCTACTCCTCATCTAGCCTTTTAGGGGTACAAACAATAGTAATTGGGGCCTAGTGTGGTTGTGTACGTGCGAGATACATACACTTTTTTTGATCATATTTCCTATTCCGCTATTCAATAAAAACCTTTGAGGATCAATTGAATTGCGGGATAGTCTGTGTCGGTACGTGTGAGAGAGATCCACCTTTCCAAGTTGTTGGGGTTCATCTCATACTTCTGAAGGTTTGAGGGTGCTGCCTGTTCCATACCCCCCCTACTCCTCATCTAGCCTTTTAGGGGTACAAACAATAGTAATTGGGGCCTAGTGTGGTTGTGTACGTGCGAGATACATACACTTTTTTTGATCATATTTCCTATTCCGCTATTCAATAAAAACCTTTGAGGATCAATTGAATTGCGGGATAGTCTGTGTCGGTACGTGTGAGAGAGATCCACCTTTCCAAGTTGTTGGGGTTCATCTCATACTTCTGAAGGTTTGAGGGTGCTGCCTGTTCCATACTCCCCCTACTCCTAGCCTTTTAGGGGTACAAACAATAGTAATTGGGGCCTAGTGTGGTTGTGTACGTGTGATATACATACACTTTTTTTGGATCATATTTTCTATTCCGCTATTCAATAAAAACCTTTCTAGGGCAAGATCTTAAATTACAGAAATATGAGGAGACCGTCAAATAAGGGCCGTGGCCTGGGTCGTGGTGCTGCTGGTAGAGCTCCTGTTGCAAGGAGAGGACATGGTCGATCTGTGCCAGCTACACGCACAAGTGAAACACCTTCCTCAAGTGTGAGTAGGCGACAGAACCTGCATCAGTATTTGGTAGGGCATCAAACGCCCCTAGAAGTGATGAGGCCAGAACAAGTTGAGGCGATAGTAGATTGGTTTGCTGCTGACAGTGCCTCCAGTTCCTTCACATTGTCTCCCACCCAGTCTACTGCAGAAAGGTCAGAGTTGGCACCTGCAGCCAATGTCCAACCGTCTTTCACCTCACCCCCTTGCAAATCAGGCCAGCAGTCTGAGCCCCAAGCCATACAGCAGTCTCTTATTCTTTTTGAGGACTCTGTCAGCAGGGTTTCCCAGGGCCATCCACCTAGCCCTGCCCCAGAAGTGGAAGAGATTGAGTGCAGCGATGCCCAACCACTTATTTCTCAAGATGAGTACATGCAAGGATCATCGCAGCACGTCTCCGATGATGACGAAACGCCGGTGCCAACTGCTGCGGCGTTCAGCATTGTGGAGACCGACAAGGAGGGCAGGGGTGAAGACTGGGTGGAAGATGATGTGGAGGACGATGAGGTCCTCGACCCCACATGGAATGAACGTCATGCAGGTGAACTGAGTAGTTTGGAGGAAGAGGCGGTGGTCGCACAGAGCCACCAGCACAGCAGAAGAGGGAGCAGGGTGCAGAAGCGGAGCGGCCGTGCCCTAGACACTACGCCCGCTACTGCCCAACGCAGCAAGGGAACGAGCGCACCAAAGTCAGCTCAAAGGAGTTCTCTAGCGTGGAAGTTCTTTAGAAAATGTGCTGATGACAGGACACGAGTGGTTTGCACCCTGTGCAATCAGAGCTTGAAGCGAGGCATGAACCTTCTCAACCTGAGCACAACCTGCATGATCAGGCATCTAAGTGCAAAGCACGAGCTGCAGTGGAGTACACACCTTCAAAACCAAGAAACGTCTCTGGCTCATCCTGCTTCCTCTTCTGCTGCAGTCTCGGCCGCTCCAGCCACATCTGTAGTGATACCGGCACCTGCCACCCCGCAAACAGACGATCTGTCAGCAACACCACCACCTGGGTCACCAACAACCATCTCCACAATGTCCCGTGGAAGCGTTCAGCTTTCCATCTCCCAAACACTTGAGAGGAAGAGGAAGTACCCCCCTACCCACCCGCGATCCCTGGCCCTGAATGCCAGCATTTCAAAATTATTGGCCTTTGAAATGCTGTCATTCCGTCTGGTGGAGACGCACAGTTTTAAAAACCTTATGTCGGTGGCTGTCCCACAGTACGTCGTGCCCAGCCGCCACTACTTTTCCAGGCAAGCCATCCCTTCCCTGCACAACCAAGTGGGGGAAAAAATCAGGTGTGCACTGCGCAACGCCATCTGTGCCAAGGTCCACCTAACTACGGATACGTGGACCAGTAAGCACGGTCAGGGGCGTTATATCTCCCTAACGGCACACTGGGTAAATGCAGTGGCGGATGGGCCTGAGGCGGATAGCAATTTGGCGCATGTCCTTCCACCACCGAGGATTGCAGGGCGCTTCAGTTTGCCTCCTGTTCCTAACTCCTCCTACTCCGCTTCCTCATCCTCTACCGCCTCCTCATCCGGACAGCGTAACACCTTCACCACCAACTTCAGCACGGCCAGGGGTAAACGACAGCAGGCAGTTTTACAACTTGCCTGTTTGGGGGACAAACCACACACCGCGCAGGAGTTGTGGAGGAGCATGGAACAGCAGACAAATGAGTGGTTGCTGCCAGCGAGCCTCAAGCCCGGCCTGGTGGTGTGCGATAACGGGCGAAATCTCATAGCAGCTCTGGGCCTAGCCGGTTTGACGCACATCCCTTGCCTGGCGCATGTGCTGAATTTGGTGGTGCAGAGGTTCCTTAAAAACTACCCCGATATGTCAGAGCTGCTGCAGAAAGTGCGGGCCGTTTGTGCGCACTTTCGGCGTTCTCACCCTGCTGCTGCTCGCCTGGCAGCGCTGCAGCGTAACTTCGGCCTTCCCGCTCACCGCCTCATATGTGACGTGCCCACAAGGTGGAACTCCACCTTGCACATGCTGGAAAGACTGTGCGAGCAGCAGCAGGCCATAGTGGAGTTTCAGCTGCAGCATGCACGCGTGAGTCGCTCTGCGGAACAGCACCACTTCACCACCAATAACTGGGCCTCCATGCGAGACCTGTGTGCCTTGTTGCGCTGTTTTGAGTACTCCACCAACATGGCCAGTGGCAATGACGCCGTTCTCAGCTTAACTATCCCACTTCTATGCCTCCTTGAAAAAACAATTCGGGCGATGATGGAAGAGGATGTGGCACAGGATGAGGAGGAGGAGGAGGATGAAGAGGTAACATTTCCAAGGCTTTCAGGGCAGTCATTCGCAAGGGGCTCCGAGGGTGGGTTCCTGCACACGCAAACGCCAGGGACGCAATTGTCCAGCAGGGGCACAGTTCTGGAGGATGAGGAGGATGAGGAGGAGGAGGAGCTGGAGGAGGAGATGGAACCATGTTCACAGCAGGGTGGCACCCAGGCCAGCTCATGGCCATCACTGGTGCGTGGCTGGGGGGATACAGAGGACACGGACCATACACCTCCCACAGAGGACAGCCTTTCGTTGCCTCTGGGCAGCCTGGCACACATGAGCGATTACATGCTGCAGTGTCTCCACAACGACCGCCGAGTTGCCCACATTCTAACTTGTGCTGATTACTGGGTGGCCACGCTGCTGGATCCCCGTTACAAGGACAACGTACCGTCCTTAATTCACTCACTGGAGCGCGATCGCAAGATGCGCGAGTACAAGCGCACGCTGGTAGACGCCATGCTGCTGGCATTCCCATCTGACAGCGGGGCCACAGTGGAAGCACAAGGCAGAGGAGGAGGAGGAGGAGGTCGCCAACGCAACCAGGGCACCGCCAGCACCTCAGAAGGCAGGGTTAGCATGGCCGAAATGTGGAAAAGCTTTGTCAGCACGCCACAACAAACAGCAGCACCAGCAGCTCAGATGGAACGTCTTAGCAGGAGGCAGCATTTTACCAACATGGTGGAGCAGTATGTGTGCACACGCCTACATGTAGTGAATGACGGGTCTGCCCCCTTCAACTTCTGGGTCTCCAAATTGGGCACATGGCCTGAGCTTGCCCTTTACGCCTTGGAGGTGCTGGCGTGCCCTGCAGCCAGTGTATTATCTGAACGGGTATTTAGCACGGCTGGGGGCGTTATAACAGACAAGCGCAGCCGCCTGTCCAGAGACAATGTGGACAAGCTCACGTTCATTAAAATGAACCAGGCATGGATCCCACGGGACTTTTCCGTACCTTGTGCAGAATAGCAATGGATACCGACCTTACCCACCCATTGTTCCATTTTTGCTCTTTCTCACTCTTTTGGGGTGTACCCTCATTTAAAATTTGTGAAAAGAAGCAGTGTTGGCTACCTCGTCCTCCTCCTCAGGGCCAGATTAATGTAGGGGCTATTGGAGCTGCAGCTCCAGGCCCCTACCTTTTATATAGGCCCCCGGGTTGGCCATATTCACTGTTACCGCTCTTCTGTCACTTGTAAACACAGAAGTCTAGCTTCTATGCTCACTTCCCCAGGCAGCACCCTCAGAACCTCCCCACACAGCGCGAAGGCCGGACAAGGAGGGACAGTTGGCGATGCATGGATGTGTTTATGGGCTTCAGAGACAGCATCCCATGTTGAATTAGGCATGCATGGCTGCACCCTTCCTCCTCTGGGTGCATGGCAAGGCACGGCCCTAAGGCCCTTCAAAATCCTCAGCACCAAGCCCATGATGCTGTTAATCCGGCCCTGGTCCTCCTCCACCGCCGCTTCCACCTACACCGCCCATAGGTGTGCGCAGCCTATTGCATTAAGGTGTGCACCCCAAAGTTGAAATACACATGCATGTGTTTGCCAGCAGGGAGAGTAATGTATCGGGGCCATGTACCTGTAGGCAAGGAGAAATAGAGCAGAGCAGGTCCCAGGGAGATCTTTCCCATCTCCTCACTGGCAATGCTATGTGCCCTAGGTGATTAGGGTGTGCCCAGGCACACCCAGCACACCCTGTGCGCACGCCTATGTCACCGCCACATCCACCACCACCTCAACCTCCCTCCTACTCCATATGGGCCTCGTCCTTCAGAGATGAAGAAGAACATTGTTTTATTTTTCTGTTTTTTTTTGTTGTTTTAAGTTATTTCCCTATCCACATTTGTTTGCAGAGCACTTGCCATGCTCTTAATTACGTTTTGCTGCCATTTGCAGCACTCTAGCCCTTTCCTTTGGTGTTTTAGAGCCATTTTAGTGCCTTAAAGTTCGGGTCCCCATTGACTTCAATGGGGTTCGGTGTCCGGGAAAAGTTCGGTAAAAGTCCGGGACACGGACCCGGACTTTTTTTTAAAGTTCGGCCGAACCCGTCGAACACGGACATCTAGGTGTTCGCTCAACCCTAATTGCTATTGCTACTCCTAAAGCTGAGCAAAAGCTTTTCCAAAACATTGAAGTAAACTGTACTCCTCGATCTGACACGTCTTCAGGAATTCCATGTAGTCTGAAGACTTCTCGAATCATCAACTCTGCAGTTTGTTCAGAAGAGGGTACCCCCTTAACCGGTATAAAGTGAGCCATCTTGGTGAGGCAGTCAACAACTACCAAGATAGTGGTCATTTCCTTTAAGGGGGGTAAATCGACCACAAAGTCCATAGAAATTGAACCCCATGGTTTTGATGGGATAGGACGCGGTTAAAGCAACCCCAAAGGAGAAGCTCGGCGTGTCTTATTGCGTGCACAGGTCAGGCATGAGGCTACATACCTTTTAGCATCTTTTTTGTACCCAGGCCACCAAAAGCAACATGATAAAACTTCCTGTGTTTTGGAAACTCTGAAATGTCCAGCAAGATTTGCGTCATGAATTAACCCGAGCAGATTCAGGTACATAGAGGCAATGTGTTTGAGTCCAAAAGCCATTTTTGTACTCAAGGTTGATGTTCAAAGGAGGGTTATTGAGGAGTGAGTCATTCTCGTACCTTTCCTTGAGGAGACTCAAAAATACCTTTGAATTGTGGCCCCTAGGAAGTTCTTTTGAAGCAGGATAGTGTTTTTTCTTTTGAGGCAGGGTAGAATTATTTTCCCGGAAAGGCCCCAACAACATCCATGATAAGGCATCAGCCTTACCATTTCTTGGCCCAGGTCAATACAAGATAATAAAATAAATCTAGAAAAGAACAGCTACCAACATGCTTGTCTAGAAGACGATCTTTTAGCACAGCGACCAACATGCTTGTCTAGAAGATGATCTTTTAGCAGAACAAATTAATTCTAGAATTTTGTGATCAGTGAGAACAGTCACAGGATGCTTAATACCTTCCAGCAGATGCCTTCATTTGGAAAAGGATTCCTTAATTGCCAGTAACTCTTCATTCCCTTTGTCATAATTCCTCTCTGCTGAACACATTAACCACTTTTGGTCCAGAAAGATTTGCCCTCTTAATGACCAGGCCATTTTTTGCGATTCGGCACTGCATTACTTTAACGGACAATTGCGTGGTCCTGCAATGCTGCACCTAAATAAAATTGATGTCCTTTTTTTCCCACAAATAGAGCTATCTTTTGGTGGTATTTGATCACCTCTGCGATTTTTCTTTTTTGCGCTATAAACAAAAAAAGAGCGACAATTCAGAAAAAAAAAACAATATTTTTCACATTCTGCTATATAACATTCCCCAAAAAAATTTAAAAATCAAAATTTTTTAACATTCTAGGCCAATTTATTTTCTGCTACATATTTTTGGTAAAAAAAAAATCACAATAAGCACATTTTGATTGGTTTACACAAAAGTAATCTCATCTACTAACTATGGGAAAGATTTATGTCATTTTTTTTTGTAATGGCGGTGACCTGCGATTTTTAGCAGGACCGCGACATTGCGGCAGAAAGATTGGACCCCTAACTGACATTTATGACACTTTTGGGGGGACCAGTGACATTACTACAGTAATCAGTTCAAAAAATATGCACTGTTACTGTAATAATGACACTGGCAGAGAAGGGGTTAACACAGTGGGTGATCAAGGGGTTAAATGTAAGCCTAGGGGAGAGTTTCTAACTGTATGCGGGTTGGGCTTTTGAAATGATCACAGAGACCTGTAATCCTACATAGAAGGATCACAGGCACTGTGATCATTCCAGCGAGAACGGTCAGCTGTGTTTACAATAGTAAATCAGTGGCGTGCGGTCCTTAAGTGGTTAAAAGAGAGAAATAAGCACATTAAAATGAGAGAAGTAAGCACAAGGATGAAGCTGCATCTTTTCACTGCTTTGTTGAGAAAGGATAGCTCCCACAGCAGAGTCAGAAGCATCCACTTCAGCTACAAAATGTAGCTCAGGATCGGAATGTACCAATAATGGTGCAGAAGTGAAATGAGTCTTTAACTTTACTTTTCTATGTTAGCTGTATAAATGGAGCTATCGCTTTAGAGAAATGTCTTGTGAATTTCCTGTGGAAGTGGGCAAACACAACGAGTCATTGAATTTCCTTAATGTTTCCAGGGACAGGCCAATCTACTACTGCTTTAATATTCTCAGGATCCATGCTTACTCCATGTATAAAAAAGAAGAGAAATATTATTTCTCCATCTGGAGAAATAATATTCCCCAGAAACATTTCTCCAATTTGATGCAAAGTCGATTCTGCCCTAATCTTTAAAGGACAGTGCAAACATGCTTGTGATGCTCCTCCAGGTTATCAGAAAAAATGAGAATGTCATCCAGATAAGCAATTACAAACTGTTCCAAAAGATCTCAAACATCATTGATGAAGTGTTAAAAAGTAACAGGGGCATTGCAAAGACCAAAAGGCATAACCAAGGACTCTAAATGTCCGTATCTGATTCTAAAGGCAGTTTCCTATTCATCTCCTTGATAAATACGAACAAGGTTTCATGCCCTCCGTAAGTCAAGCTTTGTAAAATTTTGGCAGAACAAAGTCTTTCCAACATTTCAGAGATCAACGGGGGAGGATAACTGTTTTTAATAGTAATTTTATTCATGTGCCTGTAATCAATGCATGGACGCAAGGTGGAGTCATTCTTTTCAACAAAGAACAGGGCTGCTCCAGCAGGAGATGTTGAGTGTCTAATATTGTAGAGGCAGGTTGAAATCTGACTGTGCGGTAAACACATCCAACTGTGACTCCATAATCAGTGGAGAATTAGTTGGACAACGTTCTCTACAGCATTCCTCGCAATTGGGGGATGTAAAATTTATAACCCGTGCTTCTCAGATATTTTATAGGGAATGGACAAGGCCACATGTCTACGCTCCTGGTGGTACCACCCCTTCTGAAGTTACGGACCGGTGCATGCTGGGTCTGTGACGTCAGAAGAGGGGTGGTGCCACCAGGTAATGTAGACAGGTGGCCCCGCCAATTCCCTATAAAAGAACTGTCAAATGGAGGAGCCAGCAGTAGGCATAGTGCCTCTGTGTTGGCGACAGCAATTTTTTTTTTTTCGGGTCGGCAGGCTTCGTGATTGATGAAGGACCTACATCTGGGGACACTGGTTTTTATTTTTTAATAAAGGATTTTTCAAAAATTGCCTCTGTTTTTTTATTATTTTTTAACACTTTTTTGGTGAATGGGTAGGGGTATCATGTACCCAATGCCCATTCACATAGGGAAGGGGGCGGGATCTGGGGGCACCCTTATTAATGAGGGCTTCCAGATTCCGATAAGCCCCCTACCCGCAGACCCCAAAAATCACAGCCCAGGGTTGGTGGTAAGAGGCCTGTTCCTATTAACCACTTTCCCACCGGAGGATTTTGCAGCTTAAAGACCAGACCCCTTTTTTCAACTTGGCACTTCGTGACTTTAACTGATAATTGCTCGGTCATGCAATGCTGTACCTAAACGAAATTTATGTCCTTTTTTTATCACAAACAGAGCTTTCTTTTGGTGGTATTTGATCACCTCTGCACTTTTTATTTTTTGCGATATTAATAAAAAAAGAGCGAAAATTTTGCAAAAAAATGACATTTTCAACTTTGTCTTTTAAAAAATATCCAATATACTCAATTTATGTCATTTTTTTTTGCCAAAATATATTTAGCTACATGTCTTTGACAAAAAAAAAATCAATGAGCGTATTTTTATTGGTTTGCGCAAAAGTTATAGCGTCTACAAACTATGGTGTAAATAGTGAAATTTACGCAGCTTTAATTTCTGACTGCCAATCTCATTTCATGAAGTGCTAAAATGGCGGGGCAGTACAAAACCCCCCCAAACTACCACTTTTTGGAAAGTAGACATCCTAAGGAATGTCCTGACAGGCATGTTGAGCTCATTGAATATTTCATTTTTTTGTCACAGGTGTTTGAAAAATGACTAAAAAAAATTTTTTTTTTTTTTTACACAAAGTTGTCATTGAAATGATATATTGCTCACACATGCCATGGGTATATGTGTAATTACACCCCAAAATATATTCTGCTGCTTCTCCTGAGTACAGGGATACCACATATGTGGGACTTTTTGGGAGCCTAGCTGTGTAGGGGTCCCCAAAAACAAATCACCACCATCAGAATTTCAAAGGGCGTACATTTTTCATTGCATTTTCTCACTACCTCTAACGGTTTAGGAGGCCCTGAAATGTCAAGATACCACAAAACCCCCCCAAATGACCCCATTTTGGAAAGTAGACACCCCAAGCTGTTTGCTGAGAGGCATGGTGAGTCCATGGAATATTTTATATTTTGCCACAAGTTTTGTGAAAATTACAATTTTTTTTTTTAATTTTTTTTTTTACACAACGTTGTCACTAAAAGATAAATTTCTCACACATGACATGGGTATATGTGGAATGACACCCCAAAATACATTCTGCTGCTTCTCCTGAGTATGGGGATACCCCATGTGTGAGACTTTTTGGGAGCCTAGCTGTGTACAGGACCGCAAAAGTCAATCAACACTCTCAGGTTTTCTAATGGCGTAAATTGTTCATGTCATCTCTGCACTACCTGTCACAGTTTCGCAAGCCCTAAAATTCCAAGATAGCACAAAACCCCTCCAAATGACCCCATTTTGGAAAGTAGACACCCCAAGCTATTTGCTGAGAGGCATGGTGAGTCCATGGAATATTTTATATTTTGCCACAAGTTCCGGGAAATATATATATATATATATATATATATATATATATATATATATATATATATTTTTTTTTTTTACACAAAGTTGTCAGTAAATGATATATTGCTCACACATGCCATGGGTATATGTGAACTGACACCCCAAAATACATTCTGCTGCTTCTCCTGAGTACAGGGATACCCCATGTGTGAGACTTTTTTGCAGTCTAGCCGAGTACAGGACCCTGAAATCCAACCTCCACTTTCAGGCTTTCCAAGGGCGTAAATTGTTGATTTCACTCCTGACTACCTATCACAGTTTCGGAGGCCCTAAAATTCCAAGATAGCACAAAACCCCCCCAAATGACCCCATTTTGGAAAGTAGACACCCCAAGCTATTTGCTGAGAGGCATGGTGAGTCCATGGAATATTTTATATTTTGCCACAAGTTCCGGGAAATATATATATATATATATATATATTTTTTTTTTTTTTACACAAAGTTGTCAGTAAATGATATATTGCTCACACATGCCATGGGTATATGTGAACTAACACCCCAAAATACATTCTGCTGCTTCTCCTGAGTACAGGGATACCCCATGTGTGAGACTTTTTTGCAGTCTAGCCGAGTACAGGACCCCGAAAACCAACCTCCACTTTCAGGCTTTCCAAGGGCGTAAATTGTTGATTTCACTCCTGACTACCTATCACAGTTTCGGAGGCCCTAAAATTCCAAGATAGCACAAAACCCCCCCAAATGACCCCATTTTGGAAAGTAGACACCCCAAGCTATTTGCTGAGAGGCATGGTGAGTCCATGGAATATTTTATATTTTGCCACAAGTTCCGGGAAATATATTATTATTATTTTTTTTTTGTTTTTTTTACACAAAGTTGTCAGTAAATGATATATTGCTCACACATGCCATGGGTATATGTGAAATGACACCCCAAAATACATTCTGCTGCTTCTCCTGAGTACAGGGATAAAAAAATAAAAAAATAAAAAAAATTTTTTCCCCGAAACTTGTGGCAAAATATAAACCATTCCATGGACTCACCATGCTTCTCAGCCAGTAGCTTGGAGTGTCTACTTTGCAAAATGGGGTCATTTGGGGGGGGGGTTTGTGCTATCTTGAAATTTCAGGGCCTCTGAAACTCTGACAGGTAGTCAGGGGTAAAATCAGCAATTTACGCCATTAGAAAACCTGAAGATGTGGACTGGTTGTCGGGGTCGCGTACACAGCTAGGCTCCCAAAAAGTCTCACACATGGGGTATCCCTGTACTCAGGAGAAGCAAAAGAATGTATTTTGGGGTGTCATTTCACATATTCCCATGGCATGCATGAGCAATATATCATTTAGTGACAACTTTCTGTAAAAAAACAACAACAAAAAAAATAATAATAATTTTCCCGAAACTTGTGGCAAAATATAAAATACTCCATGGACTCACCATGCCTCTCAGAAAAAAGCTTTGGGTGTCTACTTTTCAAAAAGGGGTCATTTGGGGGGTGTTTGAACTGTCCCAGCATTTTATGCTCAATCTTAGCCACACATCACCCACTCTTCTAACCACTTGAAAACCAAGCCTTTTCTGTGCCTTTTTGTTTACATGAAAAAATATTTTTTTTTTACTAGAAAATTACTTTGAACCCCCAAACATTATATATTTTTTTAAAGCAGAGGCCCTATAGAATAAAATGGTGGATGTTGCAAATTTTTTTGTCACACGGTATTTGCGCACAGATTTTCCAAACGCAATTTTTGCGAAAAAAATACATTTTTTTTTAATTTATTGCACAAATACACTATATAATTCCAATTTTTTTGGTAAAATTTAAAAGATGATCTATGCCGAGTTCATAGACACCTAACATGACATGCTTTAAAAATTGTGCATGCCTGCGCAGTGGCAAAAACATACGTACATTTTTAAAAACCTTTAAAAGTCTCTACAGGTTACCACGTTAGACTTACAGAGGAGGTCTACTGCAAGAATTAGTGCACTCGATCTGGCGATCGCGGCGATACCTCACATGCATGCTGCAATTGCGGTTTACATATGACACTAGACCACCGCTTGAGTGCGCCATTGCGCGCAAGCACCGGGGGAAAGGGGGGGGGCTCAATTTTTTTTTTTTCTTTTTTCTTTTGCTTTTTTATGTTATTTTGACACCTTTCCTTTCATTTTTTTTTTAAAATAATTTTTATTGTTATCACAGTGAATTTAAATATCCCCTATGATAGCAATCTGTGGTGACAGGTACTCTTTTTTAAAAAAATTGGGGTCTTTTAGACTCTAGATCTCTCCTCTGACCTTAACGCATCTGACCACACCAAAATTGGTGTGATAAAATACTTTCCCAATTTCCCAATGGCCCTGCTTATTTCTGGCGAAACAGAAGTCATGAAATGCTCGTAGCCTCCGGCATCTTAGGCCATAGAGATGATTGGAGCCATTCTCATCTCCAATTAGCTCTATGGTTAGACAATTGAACCACCGGCTGCACTCTCGGGTTAACCGGTGGGACAGGAGAGCCCGAGAGAAACCACGGAAGGCTGCGGAAGGCGGCGGTGGGGGGGGAGGCCCCTCCCACTGCATGTAAAAGCAGTCTAGCGGCCAATTACCTGCTAGGATTGCTTTTACATGTAAGCCGACCGCTGGCTGTAAAAAACGATACCAAGATGATGCCTAAATCTGCAGGCATCATCCTGGTATAACCACTCAAAGTCCAGCAACGTACCAGTACATTGCTGGTCCTTGTTTGGCATATAGGTTTTTTTTTTTTTCATGCAGCCTGTGGGCTGAACGGAAAAAAAGAGAACCTATCAGAAATCAGCACAGGAATAATGCGTAGTATTACTTATCATTAACCGCCCAAACAACCACCCACTGAATTTAATGATGGGTATACACGACACTATCCACGTATACCAAAATAGGATTTTAAATGCAGTGCTGAAATCAGAAAATCACCACAGCTGCTATCAGCAAAGGTATCCATATATGCTGAGCGCAAACGCTGTTTGTGTCAGAATATATAAAATCAATGCGTGGTAGCCGACGAGTACCTGCAAGAGAAACAGGTCACAAAAGAATGAAAAAACAAAGGACATTAAAAAAAAGTACAGTAGGAAGAGTAGGACATATAAAATGACTGACACAACAAAAGTTTTTGGATTCTCATCATTAACCGCCCAAACAACCACCAACTGAATTTAATGATGGGTATACACGGCACTATCCACGTATACCAAAATAGGATTTTAACTGCAGTGCTGAAATCAGAAAATCACCACAGCTGCTATCAGCAAAGGTATCCATATATGCTGAGCGCAAACACTGTTTGTGTCAGAATATATAAAATCAATGCGTGGTAGCCGACGTGTACCTGCAAGAGAAACAGGTCACAAAAGAATGAAAAAACAAAGGACATTAAAAAAAGTACAGTAGGAAGAGTAGGACATATAAAATGACTGACACAACAAAAGTTTTTGGATTCTCATCATTAACCGCCCAAACAACCACCCACTGAATTTAATGATGGGTATACACGGCACTATCCATGTATACCAAAATAGGATTTTAACTGCAGTGCTGAAATCAGAAAATCACCACAGCTGCTATCAGCAAAGGTATCCATATATGCTGAGCGCAAACACTGTTTGTGTCAGAATATATAAAATCAATGCGTGGTAGCCGACGAGTACCTGCAAGAGAAACAGGTCACAAAAGAATGAAAAAACAAACAAAGGACATTGAAAAAAGTACAGTAGGAAGGAGTAGAAGGACATATAAAATTACTGACACAACAACAGTTTTTGGATCCTTTTATTTTTCTAACTGTTTTTTGATTTGGGACTGCGATCTTCTGCGATCTTCTCTTCCAGCTTGGGTCTCTCAAAATGTCGATGGACATCCAACATCTTTCGAGACCCTGTGTTTGTGTGCCTTACACTGTGTCGTGCTGTACCCTACGCTAATACTCCACTAGTGTATGGTAGCGCTCGAAACATTCCCCGATGCAGAGACCAGGTTGGTCAGGACATTTGGGACAATAATAACGGGTGTCACGCCTAAATCCGCGCCTGCTACAGACACGACATCTTTTTTGGGGGTATCTTTGGGTAGGGGTACTCGGGAGGACATAAGGAAAATGCCTCTCATGCAGCCGGCTCACTGCATCTGGAAGGGGAAGTTGGGCAGGCATGCCTCCTGGGTACAGGTAGGCAAGGATGATCTCTTCCTGGAATTCCCGGAAAGATCCAGTTCGTCCTGACGCCCTGTATAGGACAAAGGCGTTCAGCATAGGCAATTGGTAAAGGTAAACAGACACTTTTTTGTACCAGCGTCTGGCTTTACAGGCAAATACGGCGCCAAAAGCTGGTCGTTAAGGTCCACCCCTCCCATGTTAAGGTTATATTCGTGGACACAGAGGGGTTTCTCCACAACGCCAGTTGCCGTAGTGATTTGGATCGTCGTGTCTGCGTGAAGGGAGGACAGAACATAAACATCCCGTGTATCCTTCCACTTCACCGCAAGCAATTTGCCCGTTTTCAAGCAGGCTCTCGCCCCCCGACTAAGACGGGAATTTACAAGCCGTTGGGGGAAGCCCCGGCGATTAGGTCGCACGGTGCCACATGCGCCAATTTGTAAATCGAGAAGGTGACTAAATAGTGGCACGCTTGTATAAAAGTTGTCCACGTACAAATGGTACCCCTTTCCGGATAAGGGTGACACCAAGTCCCAAACGATCTTACCGCTGCTCCCTATGTAATCTGGGCAGTTGGGGGGCTCCACACAGCTATCTTTTCCCTCATAGACCCGGAATCTAACTGTATAGCCTGTGGCCCTGTCACACAATTTATACAGTTTGACCCCGTACTTGGCACGCTTGCTGGGGAGGTACTGTTTCATAGCAAGGCGGCCAGTAAATTTAATCAGGGATTCGTCAACGCAGACAACTTGTTCGGGGGTAAACAAGGCTGCAAACCACTGATTGAAGTGGTCTATGAGGGGCCGAATTTTGTGGAGCCGATCGTATTCAGGGTCTCCCCGAGGACGACAGATTTCATTGTCGCTGAAATGCATGAATCGCAGAATTTGCTCGTATCTCCCCCTGGACATGGAGGCGGAGTACATGCGCATATGGTGAACTGGGCTAGTGGACCAATATAGCCGCAATTCACTCTGTTTAGTTATGCCCATGTGGAGGGAAAGGCCCAGAAAGATCTTAAATTCGGAAACCGTTATAGGTTTCCAGCCGAATTGTCTGGCAAGGTGTGAATTTGGGTTGGCGGCGATGAACTGTTGTGCATATAAATTTGATTGATCCACAATCGATCTGTAAAGATCTTCCGTGAAGAACAGCTCATAAAAGTTTAGGGGCGTAAAACCAGCTGTCTCCACGTGGATTCCAGGTTGGGCGGTGAATGGGGGAAGTACTGGCGCTGTAGTATCGGTGGGTTGCCAATTAGGATATGCCAGCGCATCAGGGAGGGCACTATGGGCTCTACGGGCCTGTCTACGAATACGCGGTGGCTGCGGGCCACTACTTGTGCTAACCACCGCACCAGCTTCAACTGCACTTAGGGGACTCGCCACGTCACCAGGTCTTACTGCAGTGCTGGTTGTACTAGGTCCAGGTTGTACTAGGCCGCTGGCGCTTGCCAGGTCGCCAGAAAAATGAGCGGCACTAGTAACCACACTCTGCTCCATACGAGCACCCTGCGATTCCTGCATCTCAACAACTTCAGAATGGGGTCGGGTATGCCTGGGTCTAACAGGGACCCATCTGTCGTCGGAGCTATCTGTCAGGGAGCCGCTGCTGTCATCAGGTTCATATACTGACACTAATTCGGTCATTGTAGCTTCCCCTTCGCTATCAGATGACTCGGTCAGCATAAAACTGATAAGCTCTTCATCTCTGTACGAACGTTTGGTCATTTTGGTAACTAAATTTACCCGTACAGTGATGCGACTCACAGGTAATAAAAGCACCTGGTTGTCGAAGATTATTTCAAGCGCTACCAAAAAAACTGCTAATGCTAGCAGGGATCAGGCCTGACTCTGCTAACACAGCGGTTTTGTGTCTTGTGTTTTTTTGCAAGTGACAGTAATCTATTGATTACTACACTTGCCTGGGTGAAAGGGTTAAACGCAGGTGCAATGCTGATCGTGCAAACACCGCGTTTTGGGAACCCTAAACTATGGGGGCGCTAGTATAGTTCTGATCAGATCAGATATTGATCTGTTCAAACACTATACTAGAAATGGAAGTGTATGTGCGTGCGTGGTATTTAAGGGGTTACTTCTAAACTATGCGCTGGGGATCTGGGGGGGGGTGGCGGGGACCCTAAACCTCCTTTGGGAAAGAAACTAGCTAGCTAGCGCAACCTCAAGTCACAATGACACTAATACAAAATACAGTAAAAACAGTATATTATGTGTGTATTAGTGCTAATGTGACAGAGGGTGTAGGGGTTAACGGGATGTGATCAGGGGGGATCAGGGCTTTAAATCTTTATTGGAAGGGGCTGGCGGGTATCCTAAGGATAAAAGGAACGGTGGCAAGCGCTAAACCTGGTCACAAGTCACACTTATACGGGTATATAGAAAATGCTATATACTGTATACAGTGTGTTGTGGCAGGGGGTGTAGGGGTGATCAGGGGGGGATCAGGGGATTAAATCTTTATTGGGCGGGTGGCGGGGACCCTAAACCTCCTTGGGACAGAAACTTAGTCGCCTGCGCTAATTCTGATCACAATGACACTAATACAAAAATACAAAAACACTGTATATTACGTTTGTATTAGTGCTGATGTGACAGAGGGTGTAGGGGATAACTAGCGGTGATCAGGAGGGGATCAGGGGGGATCAGGGGCTTAAATCTTTATTAGGGGGGGTGGCGGGTAATTCAAGTGGAAAAAGGGGGGTCGCAAGCGCTAGACCTGACCACAAATCACACTTGTACGGGTATATAGCAAAATGCTATATACTGTATACGGTGTGTGTTATGGCAGGGGGTGTAGGGGTGATCAGGGGGGGTCAGGGGCTTAAATCTTTATTGGGCGGGTGGCGGGGACCCTAAACCTTCTTGGGACAGAAACTTAGTCGCCTGCGCTAATTCTGATCACAATGACACTAATACAAATATACAATAACACCGTATATTGCGTTTGTATTAGTGCTGATGTGACAGAGGGTGTAGGGGTTAACTAGCGGTGATCAGGGGGGGGGTCAGGGGAGATCAGGGGCTCAAATCTTTATTAGGGGGGGTGGGGGGTAATTCAAGTGGAAAAGGGGGGGTCGCAAGTGCTACACCTGTTCACAAATCACACTTATACAGGTATATAGGTAACTGCTATATGCTGTATATAGTGTGTGTTGTGTCAGGTGCTGTAGGGGTTAATCGGGGGGGGGCGATTGGGGGGTAAATGTGCCTATCTAGCTGTGTGTGACTGTGTTTGGTGCAGTACTTACAGTTAGAAGTGCTCTCTTCTCCAGATGAATCCAAAAGGGATCATGGGAGAAGAGGGCACGTCTTTTCTGAGTCTGTGTTTACATTTCACAGACTCAGAACAAGATCTGATTGGGCAGGACCGATCTACAGGTCCAGGCCAAAAATCATTGGCCTGGACCTGATGACTGATCGGTTCTGAACCCAATCGAGCCATCGGTGTCGGCGGGCACGCGCGGGAGCGCGCACAGGACCGGCAGGAAGTAGCGACGTAGACCTACGTCACTCTGCCTGGCCGGGGCCGACTGCCGCAGTAAATATACTGTGCGCAGTCGGCAAGTGGTTAACATGGGGACAAGGTGCTTTGGGGTGGGGCCCCATGTTAAGGGCATGTGGCCTGGTATGGTTCGGATGATGCTAAATTCCCATATTATAAAAATCTACCATGGATGGAATAATGGAAAAAGAAACAAAGCATATCATTGGATCGTATTCAATTCAAAATACTCTCAAATACTCGAAATGTCCATCCCATGGGGAATCTACCCAGAAAATCCTACACAACTGGTACTACCAGACTTGTCTCTCCTCCAAGTGCTGGAGGAGTTGTGGCCACAGCTGTTCTCCGCTCCATATCTGGAGGGACTGCCCAAAACATGTTACCTTTTTGGAAGTATGTTAATACATTTCTTGTATCTGTTACTGCCATTTTGATTAATGTCTCACCAAAATTAGCCCTGCTGGAATTGGGAACTGATGATTTGCCTAGCTTGCTTCACACTGTAGTAACCCATACTCATAGCTCCCCGACTTTCTATTGTTTAAAAATGTAAAAGTGATTCCTCTCCCACTATGCAACAGCTCATTACTGTTCTTAATGATCATTTTCTTTTTGGAATATGTTTGATGAAGCCCACCTCATCACCTCCAAATGTTATGCTCAGTGGGCATGCTGACTTAAAGACCCCAGATGTATTCCCTTATCATAATGGCTTAACATCCTACTCTACCTCTCTCATAATGTACTACTCTAATTACCCTAATCCCAGCAAGTATTAATACTATTGGTATAATTACTGTCCCTGCTAACATTGATAGTATTTCTCTCATTTGTGTTAATGATATACAAAGAAGAGTCTTCTCTGGTTCTTTTCTTATACTTACTTTATTGCTGTCGCAAATTTTTACAGCTCATTATGTTAATGTCACCCTGTGTAATTCCCTTTGCCTTTGTCAGCATATTGTTTGTTTTTTTTTTGGTTATTAAAAAATAAATAAATAAAACCTAAAGTGAACAAAAAAATCATTCATCCACAGGTCTCAATTTTTTATGTTCTGCGAAAGACAGTCCACAACTCGTTGGATGCCTGATTATCTTGGGTAGGGTGTCTCTGACAGAAATGTTTTATCAGTACATTGACCAGGTCCTTCAACCTTTAGGCATTAGCCTTCCATCATATGTTCTTAATATGACACAATAACAGACTTTGCTTAATTAAATAGCAGCCCAGTGGGGATTTTACTCTTGACTTTGGACAATTAGAAATGTAACACTTACATCCCATATGAAAAGGAAATGGAGGTAGTGGTTAAGGTATTGCAGGCTACCTCAGTGGGGAAGAGTAGATATATTCTCTTGTATATAGATTTGCTGAGATTTTTATTGACTCATAATAAATTCAGTTTTGACCAGAAGTTCTATTGTCAAGCCCAAGGCACTGCAATAAGCACAAAACATGCCCCAGCCTATGCAAACATTTATTTAGGTGTTTGGGAGATCCATCTTCTGGGAGGTTAAGACTCCTTGATGTGTCTGTCCGGGGTTTTTTCCTGGTAAAGGTACTGTACATAAACAAAGTCATGATCCTGGGGACAGGTACTTAACAGGAATATCAAGATGTTGTGAGGAGTTTTAAAACAAATTTGTACAATTTAGAATTTACAACTACCTGTAGTTAAAGCAGGGTCTCCTCCTTAGGACTTGACTATACAAAATTATGATTAAGGTTCACTTTCAAATAGTTGTTATAGAAAATGTACAGCCTATTTACAGCCTCAAATAGTTTCTTACATGCTACAAGCTTTCATCCACCAGCTCTCATCAAGAGCATCTATGTGGGCCAATATCTGCGGGCCCACAGGAATTGTACAAGAACAGTTGATATTTTGAAGCAGAGGCAATTGTTTTGAGGGGTAGGTTTGAATGACAAGGTTATAAAAAAAATGGCTGATTTAAGCACACTATGAAACTAAGCCTTAGATACACAGAAATCTCTAATAAAGTTCAGAACATTTGTTCTAGACACTGACACTTGTCACTTCCGATAAAGTCAGATCTGGTGGCATTTGCCAGTTGGACCACTGCAATTTTGCCTTTCTTATACATAGAGGGACTTTTGCATGGGCAACAATGTCATGCCTTTTTCTTCTGATGCAGCCGGCCAGGACTAGCAAAACTGGTGGAGGCCATGTTATCTTTATCTTACACAGACTGCTCCATTAGAGAGATGACCCCTCCAATCCTGTCCTGCTGACATTTTACCAGACAGGAAGGGAAGGTAATTCTCCAAGAAAAGCAGAGAGAGAAAGTCCCGGTTCACACTAGGGCGACCTGTGAGGCGACCTGGTCGCCCCACAGGTCGCCGCAGGTTGCCTCCCATAGGGAAGCTGCGGACCCGTTCTAATAGGAGTGACACAAGTCGCTCCGACCTAGAAAAAGGGTCCGGAGCTTCTTTGGGGCGACCAGGAGGCGACCGCCATAGACTTCAATGTTATGAAGTCCATGGCGGCCACTCCGAGGTCGCGGCGCGCTGCTCGCGTCGCCCCTATGTGAACGGGGCCAAATACAAATATCTTTATTTAGTATAGTAGGAGAATGGTAGAACCTCTGCCAGATTTGTATTTCTGCTTTTGTCCCTGTTGCAGATTTTCAATCACTTCCTGTCTAATGAAATCATTGTAACCAGGACACATAATAACATTTAATCTCCCTTATTGAGCTCTGAAGAGCAGTAAAAAACAAACAGGGATTTTATTCATTTTCTACTTTATCCAAAACTACACTCACAAAAAAATGAATGTTCACTTATCTTATTAAATAAAGTAAATCTCCAACCTCCTGTGCAAAGGTACATTCTGCCTGTTTACTTTCCCCCGCCTCTAATTGGCTATTCAATGTGACACGCAACTGTGTGTAGCAGGGTTTGCAAATTTTGAGACAATTTTAAGGCTAAAACCAAAGCGAGTAACCAAAATAAGGAATTTGAAAACATGAACCACTTGCCGACCGCCACAAGTACATTTACTGCGGCGGTCAGCCCCTCCTGTGCAAAGTGACGTAGTACTACGTCGCTAGCCCAGGAGCCTGTAGGGGGCGAGCGCGCACCGCTGGAGGGGCGCTCCCGCCCCCGCTCATTTCCCTGCATCTCCGCGCGTGTGATCGGCGGGTCCGATATCCACTGGTCACTGACGATCTCCCGGTCTAGAGGGAGAAAGACAGGTGGCTAATGTAAACAAAGCCGCCTGTCATTCTCCCTGGTGTAACTGCAGAGATCATACGATCCTGCTATGTAGGATCGTATATCTCTGTGGTTACATGAAAAGCCACACACCTTTACAGTTAGAAGCACGCCCCTAGGGACACATTTAACCCCTGCATCTTTAATAAAGTTAACCCCTTCCCTGCCAGTGTCATTTTTACAGTAACAGTTCATATGTATAGCACTGATAACTGTAGTAATGTCACTGGTACCCCCAAAAGTGTCAAAAATGTCAGTCAAGGGTCCGATCTGTCCGCCGCAATGTCGCAGTCCCACAAAAAAAAATCGCAGATTGCCGCCATTACTTGTTAAAAAAAAAAACAATAAAAATGACATAAATCTTTCCCTTAGTTAATAAATGCAATAACTTTTGCGCAAACCAATCAAAATATGCTTATTGCAATTTTTTTTACCAAAAATATGTAGCAGAAAACAAATTGGCCTACAATGTTTAAAAAATTTGATTTTTAAATTTTTTGGGGGAATTTCATATAAAAAAATGTGAAAATGTTGTTATTTTTTCAAAATGTTTGTTCTTTTTTTGTTTATAGCGTAAAAAGTAAAAATCGCACAGGTGATAAAATAGCACCAAAAGAAAGCTCTGTTTGTGAGAAAAAAAGGACGTCAATTTAATTTGGGTACAGCATCGCACGACCGTGCAATTGTCCGTTAAAGTCACGCAGTGCCGAATCACAAAATAGGGCCTGGTCAGGAAGGGGGTAAAATCTTCCGGGGCTGAAGTGGTTAACATGTATGCCAATATAAAGTGTGTCAGTGCAAGGAGAAAGATGTAGTGAAAGATCACCACATCACAGCAATGCAACATACACTATTATTACCAAAAGTATTGGGACGCCTGCCTTTACACGCACATGTACTTTAATGGCATCCTTGTCTTAGTCCTTAGGGTTCAATATTGAGTTGGCCCACCCTTTGCAGCTATAACAGCTTCAACTCTTCTCGGAAGGCTGTCCACAAGGTTTAGGGGTGTATCTATGGTAATGTTTGACAGTTCTTCCAGAAGCGCATTTGTGAGGTCAGGCACTAATATTGAACAAGAAGGCCTGGCTTGCAGTCTTCGTCGAAATTTTCCCAAATGTGTTCTATCGGGTTGAGGTCAGGACTGGTTGTGCAGGCCAGTCAAGTTCCTACACCTCAAACTCGTTCATCCATGTCTTTATGGAACTTGCTTTGTGCACTGGTCCAAATCTTTTGGTACAGGGGGATTATGGTGTTGGGTTGTTTTTCAGGGGTTGGGCTTGGCCCTGTAGTTCAGATATGAAGGGAACTCTTAAGGCGTCAGCATACCAAAACATTTTGGACAATACCATGCTCCCAGCTTTGTGGGAACAGTTTGGAGATGGCCCCTTTTGATTTCAATATGACTGCGCACCGATGCACAAAGCAAGGTCCATAAAGACATGAATTAGTGAGTTTGGAGTGAAGGAACTTGACTGGCCTGCACACAGTCCTGACCTGAACCTGATAGAACACCTTTGGGATAAATTAGGGTGCAGACTGTGAGCCCCACTCCCTCTCATCTAACATCAGTGGCCGATCTTACAAATGTGCTTTTGGAAGACAAATATTCTCATAGACACACTCCTAAACCTTATGAACAGCCTTCCTCGAAGAGTTGAGGCTGTTATAGCTGCAATGGGTGAGCCAACTCAATATTGAGCCCTATGGACTAAGACTGGGATGCCATTAAAGTTCATGTGTGTGTAAAGGCAGGCGTCCCAATACATTTGATAATATAGTGCATGTCACCGAGGACAAAAAAGAAAGTATATGTTTATTTTTTCTTTTTATCAGAATTGTAGTTTATTTAAACAAATTCAACATGTTCCAGAGCGTTTTCATATAAACATACATATTACCACAGCACAGTTAACACAACAGAAAGATTAGTTACATAGTTAGTCAGGTTGAAAAAAGACACAAGTCCATCTGGCTCAACCAATAAAAAACAAAAAAAAAAAAACAGTAAAGAAAACCCAACCATACAATCCCATATTCACAAACCTATACCCGCAGTTGATCCAGAGGAAGGAGAAAAAACCCCAGCAAAGCATGATCCAATTTGCTACAGCAGGGGAAAAAATTCCTTCCTGATCCCCTGAGAGGCAATCAGATAGTCCCTGGATCAACTTTACCTATAAATATTAGTACCCAGTTATATTATGTACACTTAAAGAATCCAGGAAAGAATCCAGGACTTTTTTTTAAAGCAATTTAGTGAGCTAGCCAGGACCACCTCTGAAGGGAGTCTATTCTACATTTTCACAGCTCTTACGGTGAAGAAACCTATCTGTATTTGGAGACAAAATCTTTTTTCCTCTAGACGTAAAGAGTGCCCCCCTTGTCCTCTGTGTTGACCTTAAAGTGAATAACTCAACACCAAGTTCACTATATGGACCCCTTATATATTTATAAATGTTGATCATATCCCCCCTTAATCGCCTCTTCTCAAGAGAGAATAAATTAAGTTCCTCCAATATAAAGAAAAGAAGAAAGTTCCGCGCTTAGGATAAACTATCTATAAAATAGTGCGTAAAATTTCTATAAATAAAACACTAATGGCTGCTGCCCACTCCAAAAGATGCACCCCCAATGGGGGAGCGTCAGGTGTAAACGTCAAAAAGGGGAGTGATTGGCGCTGCCAGGAAAGTAGGTTAATGGGAAATCTGGGTTAGGCTCCTATAGTTCAAGACCAAGTTCAACACATGCAAATGCACATAGAATGTATGTGGGAATGAGAACTATATAAGTAATAGGATATAAAAACACAATGGGTGTGTAATATGTGTGTAAAATTAACACTATGTGCTGATACCAAATCAATAAATAAATAAATGTGTTCAATACCTAAACGGCTTATTGAGACTCAACATAAATATGCAAATATATGTAAATGTAGGTATAAAAATATAAAAGCATATAAAGATAGTATTAATAAATTATGGTGATATAGAGAGTTAGTGTGCAAAGGTGCTAAAAAATAAATATAGTGCACTAATCAAACTAAATAAGGTGCATTCCGAATAGTCATAACCATCTATTCAATAAAGTGCAACTGCATACTCATAAGCAATGAAAATAAATAAGTGGGTGAACTATGTGCATCCCACACTGGTGACAATATAAACACTAGTAAATAAATAAGTGCAGCCGTGCAAATAACTATATAAATTATGAAAGTGAGAACCATATAAATTCAAAGGCTCAAAAAGCAAGTTCTGTGTATTTTAAAATTGTCCAAAAATAGTGCAATCAGAGTTGGTACAGAAATCATAAAGTTCTATAGTCCATATAAGGATGGAGTAAGGTGCTCTTTTTTTCTATGAAGCCGGGAGTGCAGTGAGTGATTGGAAGATAGGGTGCTCCCCCTCTCCTGGGGTCCTGTGCTTACCGGATGTCCGTACCCCTACAGGGGTAAATGGCGGGTCGATAACAGGGATCGCTCCCATACACCGGCAATCTGGTTCCGTCCTATCCTTCCTATTACCACTCGTATCCACTCCTTGCTCCGGTACACATAGGGGTTAAAGCATCAGGGAGAGAGCTCCAGTACAATTCCCGGGTATATGAAAAAGGGGAAAAACAGAAGCCTCCGATAGTGCAGGATTGCCTTTAAAACTTTTATTTAGATTCCAAAAAAGACATGTACTCACATAAAATCAACATGCAGCGCATCCGTATGGCATAGGGTCCGCAACTACCTCGTTTGCGGTGCTCGCCTGGGATCAGCGTGCGTTCCTAGCCTCGGGATCGTTCAGACGGAAGTGATGTGGTCACGTTCTCGACGCGTTTCGTCACACTGACGTCACACTGACGTCATCTGGAGAACCAGATTGCCTATCCTTCCTATTACCACTCGTATCCACTCCTTGCTCCGGTACACATAGGGGTTAAAGCATCAGGGAGAGAGCTCCAGTACAATTCCCGGGTATATGAAAAAGGGGAAAAACAGAAGGGGAAAAACAGAAGCCTCCGATGACGTCAGTGTGACGAAACGCGTCGAGAACGTGACCACATCACTTCCGTCTGAACGATCCCGAGGCTAGGAACGCACGCTGATCCCAGGCGAGCACCGCAAACGAGGTAGTTGCGGACCCTATGCCATACGGATGCGCTGCATGTTGATTTTATGTGAGTACATGTCTTTTTTGGAATCTAAATAAAAGTTTTAAAGGCAATCCTGCACTATCGGAGGCTTCTGTTTTTCCCCTTTTTCATATACCCGGGAATTGTACTGGAGCTCTCTCCCTGATGCTTTAACCCCTATGTGTACCGGAGCAAGGAGTGGATACGAGTGGTAATAGGAAGGATAGGACGGAACCAGATTGCCGGTGTATGGGAGCGATCCCTGTTATCGACCCGCCATTTACCCCTGTAGGGGTACGGACATCCGGTAAGCACAGGACCCCAGGAGAGGGGGAGCACCCTATCTTCCAATCACTCACTGCACTCCCGGCTTCATAGAAAAAAAGAGCACCTTACTCCATCCTTATATGGACTATAGAACTTTATGATTTCTGTACCAACTCTGATTGCACTATTTTTGGACAATTTTAAAATACACAGAACTTGCTTTTTGAGCCTTTGAATTTATATGGTTCTCACTTTCATAATTTATATAGTTATTTGCACGGCTGCACTTATTTATTTACTAGTGTTTATATTGTCACCAGTGTGGGATGCACATAGTTCACCCACTTATTTATTTTCATTGCTTATGAGTATGCAGTTGCACTTTATTGAATAGATGGTTATGACTATTCGGAATGCACCTTATTTAGTTTGATTAGTGCACTATATTTATTTTTTAGCACCTTTGCACACTAACTCTCTATATCACCATAATTTATTAATACTATCTTTATATGCTTTTATATTTTTATACCTACATTTACATATATTTGCATATTTATGTTGAGTCTCAATAAGCCGTTTAGGTATTGAACACATTTATTTATTTATTGATTTGGTATCAGCACATAGTGTTAATTTTACACACATATTACACACCCATTGTGTTTTTATATCCTATTACTTATATAGTTCTCATTCCCACATACATTCTATGTGCATTTGCATGTGTTGAACTTGGTCTTGAACTATAGGAGCCTAACCCAGATTTCCCATTAACCTACTTTCCTGGCAGCGCCAATCACTCCCCTTTTTGACATTTAAGTTCCTCCAATCTTTTCTCATAGCTGAGCTCCTCCATGCCTCTTATCAGTTTGGTTGCCCTTCTCTGCACTTTCTCCAGTTCCCTAATATCCCTTTTAAGAACTGGTGCCCAAAACTGAACTGCATATTCCAGATGAGGTGTTACTAATGATTTGTACAGGGGCAAAATTATATCTCTCTGGAGTCCATGCCACTGTTAATACAAGAAAGGACTTTGCTTGCTTTGGAAACTGCAGCTTTGCATTGCATGCTATTATTAAGCTTAGGATCTACCAGAACACCCAGATCCTTTACCACTATGGATTCCCCCAGTTCTTCTCCCCCTAGTTTGTATGCTGCATGCATATTCTTAGCCCACAAGTGCATAACTTTACATTTATCAACATTAAACCTCATTTGCCACATAGTTGCCCAGTGAAACAGCTTGTAAGTTGAGACATCCTGTAAAGAAGTTATTCCACTGCAAAGCTTGGTGTCATCTGCAAAGACTGAAATTGTACTTTTAATCCCAGACCCTATATAATTTATAAAGATATTAAAAAGTAAGGGTCCCAACACTGAACCTTGGAGTACACCACTGATAACCTTAGGCCATTCAGAGTAAGAATCATTAACCTCTACTCTCTGAATTCTATCTTTGCGCCAATTTTTTTATCCATTTACAAACTGATCTTTCCAAGCCTGTAGACTTTACCTTACACATTAGCCATGTGTGGGGAACTGTGTCAAACGTAAAATCCAAGTATACTATGTCCAAAGCCACCCCTCTGTCCAAGGTTTTAGAAATCAGAAAGAAATCAGGTTTGTTTGACAAATTCTGTCTTTCATGAATCAATGCTGTCTGTTGCTTAAAATATTTTTTTCCAGCAAGAACTCATCTATGTGGTCCTTTATTAAACTCTCCAATATCTTCCCGACTATAAAAGTTAAACTAACAGGTCTATAGTTACTTGGCAAAGACTTTGATCCATTTTTAAATATAGGCACCACATTGGCCCTATGCCAATCCAGTGGTACTATTCCAGTCCTTAACGAGTCCCTAAAAATTAGAAACAAAGGCTTTGAAATTACAGCGGTCAATTCTTTTAGGATGCGTGGGTGGATGCCATCTAATCCAGGCACTTTATACACCCTCTTTCTGTCTAAATATTTCTAGACCATATCACTTTAGAGCCATTGTGGATCATTTGGGGCTGTGTCAATATCATCCCCATTATGATCAGGAGCTCCCCCCCCCCCCATTCTCCTTTGAAAACACAGAGCTGAAGAAAATATCTAATTAATTTGCCTTCTCTTTGTCCCCAGTCACCCACTCCTGATTATTTTGTAAAGGGCCTACATGCTCAGACCTAACCTTTTTACTATTAATATATTTGAAGTCTTTTTTAGGGTTTGTCCTACTATCTTTTGCAATCTGTCGTTCATTTAGAATTTTTGCGTTTTTGATTTCCTTTTTACATATTCTGATATATTCTTTGTAACAAAATAAACAATGATAGTGTTCCTTCATTTTTATATTTTTTAAAAGCTCTTTTCTTATTATTTATAGCTTTTTTTAACTTTGGCTGTGAGCCACATAGGTTTTATTTTTAGCCTTTTAAACGTATTACCCATGGGAGTATACTTTGCAGTGAGTTTGCATAAAGTCTTTTTGAAAATTTCCCATTTCTTTTCTGTGCTCATCGATGCCAATATTCCCTCCCAGTCTAAATCTTGGAGAGCAGCCCCCATCCTTGGAAAATCTGCTCTCTTAAAGTTAAATGTTTTTGTATTTCTTTTATGCGTTTTTTGCTTACAGCTAACATTAAATGAAAACATATTATGGTCACTGCTACCCAGATGTTCTTTCATATGAACATTATTAATAAGCTCTGCATGGTTTGAGATTACCAGGTCCATCAGAGCATCATTTCTAGCGGGGGCCTCAATAAACTGTACATAAAATTGTCTTGTAATAATAATTTTTTGCCCTTTAACTGTTCCAGCAGTGCCATTACTCCAGTCAATGTCTGTGTAGTTAAAATCCCCCATTATTATCACTGTCCCAGCCCTTGCAGCCCTTTCTATCTGTGCCAGGAGCTGAGTCTCCACCTCCTCATTAATATTGGGAGGTCTATACAAACTCCAATGATAATCTTTGTATTATGCACACCCATGTACATTTCCACCATTGCTGCTTCAGACTCATCACACTCTCCATCAACTAGGTCCTCTTTCACACTCACTTTGAGATCACTTCTCACATAGAGACAGACACCACCACCCCTTTGTTTTACCCTGTCTTTCCGAAAGAGAGCATAGCCAGGAATATTAATAGCCCAGTCATGTGAAGAATGAAGCCACGATTCAACAATACCAATTAAGTCATAGTTCTGCTCGCGCACCAGAGCTTCCAACTCACCTATTTTGCTTGTCAGACTTCTGGCATTGGTGAACAAACACTTTAATTCATTGTCACATTTTGCACACTTATTTTCCATATTTAAACTTTTGGTACAAATAGTACCATTTCCAATGGTTGTTTGTAACATGGGAACCTTCTTATCCTCTGCCATAACTCTGCCATAACATAAGGTATTAGGTTCCTAGATTAATTAGACATTATATCAATCCACAACACCATACCCCTGTATCAGTACAAATACATGCAGTTACCCATGTGGCTCGTGGAACACCTTGCAAAAATGATATAGCATTAAGACACTGGAATCCCTCCATCAATTCATAACAAGGTCTACCAGTGTTAGTCCAGAAATACAGTATATAGCCTCTTATCCATAGGAGCAAGCTAGGCATAAGACTTGTTAAAAACAAAGTAATTTACATAGACACACCTATGGGGGCTGTCCCACTGGTCCAACACCCCCCTGCTATCAGCCATTCCAACTCAGTTTGTTTGTCTTCTGCCTAGTTAGGAGTAAGATAGGCTCTCCCTGTGCTGGGGCTACATGTCTCAGCCTTCTTCTATTTTGTATGATTTTATTTCTGCAAATGCTTTTTTTCTTTGCACTACTAGCTGTTTATTTATCAGCATTTAGTTAGTCACTTCTTCAAGATGATGACGGTGTCGTGGAGCTGGGAGTTGCACTGGTCGTCCTGGTATCCCAGGACAAAGGGCCTTATTGAATCCCAGCCCACCATTGAGCATTTAGCAGGCTATGCGTACGCCCTGGCCTCGCAAATGACCCATCCCTGTCCTCAAGGATGCAAGCCTGCGAGGTGGCCACCTCGCCTGGACGTCTTACCCACGGTTCCCTGCGTTGCTAGCGTCCTGCGTTTTTGGCTGACGGCACCCCCGCCATCTGGGGTGGGAGGTTTCCCGTCGATGTGAGGCACCCACGCCATCGGGTACGGTAAGTACATTCTGTGTGGGGCCTCTGTCTGAGGCTGGCAGTCCTGTGTGTCTGTGGTATCCCCTAATGTCTGTGTGTTTCTGGGGCTCCCTTTCTCCCGGTCCCTGGGGGGGCTCTGACACAGCTAGTTCGCTATGTGGGGTTGTTTGTGGGGCTCCCTCTCCTATTTGACACTTTATGGTGTGTGTGGAGGTGCAGACATGTGCGGCGACAGCTGCGGGTTAAAAACCGCCGGTCCGCCATTTTAGGTGTGGGCAGCATGCTGGCTTCACTGTGGGTGCTTCTGCAGCGATGTATGTAGTGTGTTTTAGCGCCTTACGGCGCCATCTTGTGTGTGGCAATGTGTTCTTCTGAGCACATGTCGGCGGCCATTTTCCCAGAGCCTCCCATTACTTTCTATGGGCAACCATTTTTCCTTAGTCTGAAGTCCTAGTTCAGCCTCCTGCGGTGACATCACTTCCTTTTTCTGTACAGAGGAGATCGGCAGGCGTGTGGTAACACTTGTGGGGTCTGTCTTTGCTGTTTTTTTGTGGGAATAACTCTGGCTGTCAGCTTATTCCTGCTTGGGGGTCTGTTTGCAGAATCCTTCATAGCGGTGTACTGCGGGGGATCGCGGTACGCTTAAAGGGCCAGTACCTTGAAAAAAAAAAAACAACAGTTTTTTTCTTGAGGAGTCCCAGGACAGCAAATTTCCCCCAGCTTTGGTGGATGATTCAGGTTCCTCTGAATCTTCTGCTCTGCCTGCTCTGACTGCCGCACTTGCGACTTTAGCGTCCAAAGTGGATCTTTTGATGACTGAACGGGATACTAGAAAAAGGCCTAGGCTCTCTCTTTCTTCTGATTCTGAATCTGACATGGTTGCCGTAGATAGTGTGCCCCTTGAAGGGTCTCGCTCTTCCCAGTCTGACGGGGAGGCGGAGGATGCAGGGGTGGATGATTCCCCCCCTGGGATGGCCGAGGACCGCGCAGCTATGGATGCGCTGATCATTGCCGTTAAGGAAACACTACATTTAGAGGATGAGCCCAATCGGTCCTCTTTTGGTACTCACAGATTCCGTAAGGCGGCACAGGTATTTCCTTGCCCCGCTGAGTTCCACGAAACTGTGAATGAACAATGGCGCAACTTGAAGTGCACTTTTGTTGTGCCAAAGAAGTTTCGACTCCTCTACCCCTTTGTGTCTCCTACGGATTCGCGCAGGTCTGTGGCTCCAAAAGTGGATCACACTGTGGCCAGATTAAACAGGGCCACTCTGGTACCCACCGAGGATTCTCCGGTGTTTAGGGATCCTACGGATAGGAGGCTGGAATCTCTTGCCCGACATTCCTACATGGTGGCGGGTTCCATGCTGAAACCTATTTTCGTCTCTGTCATGGTGGCTCAAGCCGTGGCGGATTGGACCAAGGTGCTCAGACGCACCCTCGTGGCTGATTCTGCCCCCCTACTAGCTTGGAGATGGTGGACCAGATTTATCAAGGGGTCATGTATTTGTGCGATGCAGCCTTGAACGAGGCCCCATTAGCTGCGCGCTTATCTAGTGTCGCAGTACTTAATCGCCGCTTGATTTGGTTGAAAAGCTGGTCGTCTGACCAGACTTCCAGGAAGACGGTGTCTGACATCCCTTATGCGGGGTCCCGTCTTTTTGGAGAATCCCTGGATGAATTGGTTAAAGGTGTCACTGGGGGCAAGAGCACTCTGTTGCCCAAGAATCCTAGGGGTAAGTTCTTCCGCGGTAAGCGGGGCCCCTCCTTTAAACCAAATCAGGGGTCCTTTCGTGCCTTCAAGGCGCAGGACAAGGGGAACCTTTCAAGGGCCAGGATGGCCAGAGAAAGCCCTGGGCGGGCAAGCCAAAAGCCGCCCAGGCTGGTGCGGTGGCCCAGCCCGCCACTGCCTGAAGGGGCGCCCTCACCCTTTTCAGGGGTGGGGGGACGTCTGCGCGGTTTCCTCCAACCTTGGCTGCTCCGGGTTTCCGGACAGGTGGGTTCAGGAAATCATTCGATCAGGTTACAAGATCGAATTCCTTTCGCGACCAGGGGACAGATTCTTTCCCTCAAATCTTCATTTGACCCCAGATCGGTTGCAAGATCTTCATCGGGCGGTTCAGGATCTACTCGCCCAGGGGGTAATCATCCCGGTGCTACATCGGGACAGATTTTGGGGGTTTTACTTCAATCTGTTCACTGTGCCCAGAAAGGAGGGCAAGGTGCGTCCGATTCTGGACTTAAAATCTCTGAACCGCTTTGTGCGCGTTCAAAAATTCCACATGGAATCGTTCCGCTCAGTAGTGGCCTCCCTGAGTCCAGGAGATTTCCTGGCCTCTATCGACCCGCAGGATGCGTATTTACACATCCCCATATTCGAGGGTCATCAGAGGTACCTCCGATTCGCTATCGCGGGGGAACACTATCAGTTCGTGGCGTTACCTTTCGGTCTCGCTTCGGCTCCAAGGGTGTTTACCAAAGTATTGGCTCCTGTTCTGGGTCTGTTACGGACACAGGGCATTGCGGTCTTGGGTTATCTGGACGATCTCCTGTTAAGATCGAGTGCCAGTCAGAGCCTGCTGCACGATCTGTCCACTACGGTTCAGACGCTTCAGGAGTTCGGATGGACCATCAACGTTCAGAAGTCGACTTTGGTTCGTCTCCCATATTTGGGAATGGTCTTGGACTCTGCCCAAGCGAAGGTGTTTCTGCCGGAGGACAAGCTCCGGACCCTGCAGAGCGAGGTCAGGTCCCTCAGGGACAACGAATCCTCGTCGCTCAGGACCTGTATGCGGTCCCTGGGATTGATGGTGTCAGCCTTCGAGGCGATACCGTTTGCACAGTTTTCACATGCGGTCTCTCCAAGCGGAGATACTGGCTAGATGGGACAGGCTTCCTCAGTCCTTGGACCTGAGGGTGTCTCTGAGTCGCCAAACCAGAGTGGATCTTCTGTGGTGGCTCCAGTCCCCGGCCGTAGCGGAGGGAAAATCCTTCCGGCCGTTGCTGTGGACAGTGATTACCATGGATGCCAGCCTGTCGGGCTGGGGTGGCGTCCTGGGCAACCTGTCTGCCCAGGGTACTTGGTCGGTGGAGGAATCCTCTCTACCGATAAACATCTTGGAATTGAGAGCGATCAGGCTGTGCCTGCTCCATTGGTCAGATCGTCTTCAGGGCTGCCCTGTACGGGTGCAGATGGACAATGCCACTGCAGTGGTTTACATCAACCACCAAGGGGGCACCAGGAGTGCCCGGGAAGTGACCAGTATTCTATCTTGGGCCAAGACTCATGTCCCGGCAATTTCGGCAGTTCACATTCCAGTGTGGAGAATTGGCAGGCCGATTATCTGAGCCGCAAGACCCTGGACCAGGGGGAATGGTCCTTGCACCCGGAGGTGTTCCAAATGCTGTGTGCGAGATGGGGATCCCCAGATTTGGATCTGTTCACGTCACGGTTACACAACAAGGTGGGAAGGTTCGTGGCATGCGCTGGTGTTGCCTTGGCACTGATATTGTCTGATATATGCCTTTCCCCCGATTCAGTTGTTGTCCAGGTTCCTTCGCAGGTTGGTCTCAGAACCGAAGTTGGTGATTCTGGTGGCACCGGACTGGCCGCGCTGGTCCTGGTACGCAGACATCATTCAACTGGCCGTCGGGCCTCCATGGCGGCTGCCGTTACGAGACGATCTACTGTCTCAGGGACTGATCTTCCATCCTGCTTTATAGTCACTGGCTTTAACGGTGTGGCTGTTGAAAGCCAGGTCCTGAGAGACAGGGGTCTCTCCTCAGAGGTCATTCCTACTCTTCTCAAGGCTAGGAAAGCCTTGTCTGGTAAGATATACTACCTTACCTGGAAGGCTGATTTTGTCTGGTGTGAATCCAGGGGCTTCCTTCCTCGTTCCTACTCAGTGGCGAGGGTGTTGGCCTTCCTACAAACTGGTGTGGATCAGCGCCTGGCGTTGACCACGATTAAGGGCCAGTTGTCTGCACTGGCTGTCCTTTTTCAGCGCCCCTTGGTGTTGAACTCCTTGATTCGCACCTTTATTCAAGGAGTGCGTCATTTGGCCCCTCCTCGGAGGGCGCCTCTACCTCCATGGGACTGTCTGTTCTACAACGTTCTCCCTTTGAAAACATCAGGGACATTTCTATGCCTCTGCTGTCTAAGAAGTTTGCCTTTCTAGTGGTGATCACTTCTGCTCGCAGAGTGTCAGAGTTGGCGGCTTTGTCTTGCCGTTCCCCTTACCTGGTGGTTCATAGGGATAAGGTGGTCTTGCGACCTAACCAGTCCTTCCTTCCAAAGGTGGTTTCTGATTTTCACCTTAATAAGGACATTATTTTGCCTTCGCTCTGTGCGAATCCTAAACATCCTAAGGAGTTTGCTTTACATTCCTTGGATGTTGTCAGGGCGATCAGGGTTTACCTGTTGTCCACTGAATCCTTTCGGAAGTCGGATTCTCTTTTTGTCCTTCCTGAGGGACCTCGGAAGGGTATGGCTGCGTCTGCGGCGACCATTTCAAAATGGATCAGACAGACGATTGTGCAGGCCTATTCGATTAAGGAAAGGGTACCGCCCTTCCCTGTCAAGGCGCACTCTACCAGAGCGGTGAGTGCGTCCTGGGCATTCGGACATCAGGCTTCGGTGGCCCTGGTGTGCAAGGCTGCGACTTGGTCGTCTGTGCACACTTTTTCAAAGTTCTACAAACTTGATGTTTTGGCATCAGCTGATGCCTCCTTTGGCCGCAAAGTTCTCTGTGCAGCAGTGCCCTAAGGGGACCCTGGTTTATTTGCCTTCCTGGGTTGATGCTCCAGTTGAGCTCTTTTTTTCTGTTGCCCAGAGGATACCTTTCTGTTCATGTAAGGTTCTTTTCTCTGATTTGGGTGCTGCGTTGCCTTTATGACGGTTACGTTTCCCACCCTTCATGTCTAAACTGCTTTGGGACATCCCATTGGTGAAGACTGAATGAGTGGGCGGCGACTGTCAGAGGACGTAAGAGAAAACTGAATTTTTGTAAAATCTTACCGTAAAATTCCTTTCTCTGAGTCCTCTGACAGTCGCCTCCCCCGCCCCTCTATTTGGGTTTTTTTTGGACTTTAACTGCTTGCTACCAAACTGAGTTGGGATGGCTGATAGCAGGGGGGTATTGGACCAGTGGGACAGCCCCCATAGGTGTGTCTATGTAAATTACTTTGTTTTTAACAAGTCTTATGCCTAGCTTGCTCCTATGGATAGAGGTCAATACCCATTGGTGAAGACTGAATGAGTGGGCGGCAACTGTCAGAGGACTCAGAGAAAGGAATTTTACGGTAAGATTTTACAAAAATTCAGTTTTTTCAGCTTGGCTGTTCCCATTTCAGATATGCTTTACATTTTCACCTTTGAATACCCTCTGTGCGGTCCTTGTGCGTAAATGGTGCACTGATGGGTGCCCCTCACCTGTGGCCCCTGGGAGGCAACAGCAGACAGCCTTTGTGAGATCTTCCTACGATTTTTTTGAAAAATTCTTTTTATTGATTTTTAAAGAAAGAACAGAGTAACACAAACAGACACACACAGCAGCCAAAAAAGGCATACAATAACCCAACAACAACCTCCCCCCCCCCCACCCACCCAAAAACGACCACCAGCACCCTGAGAAGACCAGGAGCGTCGAGGTCAGGGGGTCAGCGCAGGCCACCGTCCAAGGACAGCACGACCTACCACCGGCCTCCGGAGTAAACAACCTTCGGTCCCTTCTCATAAACCACACACCATATCTCCCCCCTACCTGGGATCAAAACATGTCAATTCAACATTAAAGAGACCCAATATCTGGCTGTTCTTGCAGGACTACAAAGCTAGAATACAAGATAGCATAAGTACACTTCTATAGAGCGTTCAATCCACCAGCGTCATAACAGTTACACAATATGCAGTTCAGCCCACAGTGTCTGAGGAGTCCACCCACGCCCTCCAAACCTTGTCAAATTTTTTCGGGCAACCTCGTGAGACATAGGTGGCTTTGTATAGGGGCAGCATTGCATTCACTAGGCCTTTCCAGAACAGTAAGGATGGCGGGGAAACCTTCTTCTAATGTAGTAAAATAGCCTTTTTGGCATAGAATAGAAGAACACTCAGCAAAGTCCTGTGGGCCACCGAGGGGACCACCTCCTCCACCAAACCCAGCAAACAGACTCGCTGGGTTCGCGGAATCGGAGTCAGCAGCACCTCGGCGAGACAGGACGTCACCGCAGTCCAAAACTGCTGAATTTGGCCACAGCCCCAAAAAATGTGAGTTGCATCTGCGGGGGAAGCGGAACAACGCCAACACTCCGCAGACGAAGTCGGGAAGATTCTGGCCAGACGGGCCGGAGTATAGTAAATCCTGTGGAGGAATTTAAACTGAATTAGTTTGTCCCTAGCAGCCACTAAATATTTGAACGGCTCCGTCCATACATCATCCCAGTCCTCCCCCTGTAGGTCCGGCACCTCAGCCGTCCATTTTTCCCTACATCTAACTATGCCAGGGGGTGTAAGTCGGAACATATCCTTGTACACAGTGGAGAGAGTTTTGAGGGTGGTATCACAGGTCAACACGCATTCTAAGTCCGAAGGAGACAGCTCTACAGAGGATGAGGCAAATTGGGCCTGAAAGGCATGCCGCAATTGGAGGTATCTGAAGATAAAGCCACTAGGCAGGTCGAATTTCTCCCGCAAACGGTCAAACGGCAAGAGAGCCCCCGCCGCTGTTATATCACCCAAGGTTTTTATGCCCCGCGTCGCCCACAACATCAAATCAGGTAAGTGACGAAAATGAGGAAAGGTAGGGTTCATCCACAACGGCTCGGACGGGGAGGATCCAACATAACTGGGGCATGTCAACTTCAATGACTGGGCCCAAGCCCTAACAGTCGCCCTCATGGAGAGCGTTAAAGGGAGATCTGAGCCCAGACCCCTAAACAGCGCCAACCTAAGGGTTTCGAAGGAGCCCAGGTGGGCCGCCTCTAAGATTGTTGCCGAATCCTCCCCGTCCGCCCGCAGCCAGCGCCGCGCAAACACCATCTGTCCTGCCAAATAATACTTGCGCCAATCGGGCAGTGCCAGGCCTCCATTACCCCACGGTTCCTGGAGGGCCCGAAGGCCAATCCTGGAAACCCCGGGCGACCAGAGGAATGAACAGACGAGGCTGTCCAACTTCCGGAAAAAGGTCAGTGGTACCCATAGCGGGGAATTGCGGAGGAAATATAAGACTACAGGCAGAAATTTCATCTTAAGGACACTAATACGACCTAAAAAGGAAAGTTGTAGACGCTTCCAAGCTTGGATATTTTGTTGGAGTTTAGGCAATAGAGGAGCCAAATTCAACGAGAAATAATCCTGGGGACGCCTAGTTATCTTGATCCCCAAGTAGGTGAAGCTATCCACCCAACGAAGGGGCAGGTCCCCGGCCGCAGCAGGTCGAGCACCGTCATCGAGAGGCAAAATGGAGGACTTACTCCAGTTAACGCGAAGCCCTGAGCACCTGCCAAAATCGTTCAGGATGGACAGGGCCGCCCTCAAGGAGGGACCCGGATCCTCCAGGAACAACAGCATGTCATCGGCATATAACGCCAGACATTCCTTAATAGAGCCGACTTTAATCGACCCCACGGCCGGGGAGCTGCGCAGTGCGGCTGCGATGGGTTCAAGGGTAAGGGCAAACAGGAATGGGGAAAGGGGGCACCCCTGCCTCGTCCCCCTCCCCACCCGGAAATATGGAGAAGTGAGATAGCCCAATCGTATGGCTGTTCTAGGGCTTGCGTAAAGGAGTCGGATCCAGGTCTTGAATTTGGGTCCGAACCCCATACGATCCAGCGTCTTGTGCATAAAGGCCCAGTCGACCGAATCAAAGGCCTTCTCAAAGTCGATTGAGACCACCACCCGCTGCCCCGACGCCTCCCCAGGAATTTGAAGATGGGTGAACAATCGCCGAATGTTAGTGTCCACAGATTTACCCGGCATAAAGCCCGTTTGATCCGGGTCTATCAATGCGTGAATAACCCCAGCCAAACGAGTGGCCAGGACCTTCGTCAGGATTTTAAGGTCCATATTTAAAAGGGCGATAGGGCGATACGAGGAGCAGTCCAGGGGGTCCTTACCCGGTTTCTGAAGCAGCACCATATAGGCATCCATCATGGAGGGAGGAAGTTCCTCCACCTCCAAACAGTGCTGCAACAGAGAGCTAAGTCTAGGCGCTAAATGTTCGGAATATTGTTTGTAAAAGTCAGCAGGGAAACCGTCAGGACCCGGGGCCTTATGTGGTGGGAAGGCCGCAATGGCTCTTGCCACCTCTAAAGTTGTTATCGGAGCATCCATGAGGGCGCTATCCTCCGCCGACAAGGATGGCAAGTCAACTCCCTCCAGGAGGGCATCCGCGTGCACAGAGTCACTATCCGGTATCTTCCTACGATTTTAATGAATGTTACATACAATGTAAGTGTTATTCGGTTTCAGCCTAATGTACGATTATTATATGTACAATCACATCACTGATTGTTATCATTATATTTTAGACCTGATCTACCCTCATCTTGCCCTGAAGAAGGACTTATTGAGTCTGAAATGCATTGGGATCTATCTGTTGATCACCTATGCTGACCAAGCTTCAAACAGGCTGGCAGTTTTGTTTTGTGGTGTATCCCAGACCTCCAGGGTGTTTGTTTGGTCACATTGTACAATTATGCATTTTTATGCTATGTTTTGTTTGATCATGACACTGTTGTGTTCCTATTAATTTTTTGTAATAAAGTTTGGCATTTGCCATTTATACATATATATTAGTGTTTCTGCCTACAGAGTCCCAGGGGTATTTCCTAGAATGTTTTACCTACAGGGCTATGCTATTTATGTACAGGCTAATCTTTTGTCAATATGAGAGATTATTTTTCCATTCCTCAAAATCACCATTGTGCATTTTTGTAGAGCTATAGTTTGTAGAGCTATAGTTTGTTCTTACTTAAAGTGATCATTATTCTTTTATTGTTCAATGTTTTTATTTAGGTTTATCCATGAGAAGAGAAAGAACAAAGGGTAATATCACACGCTTTACACATGTCTAAGGAATAACAACCTATGGAAGGATGTAAAAGGCAAAATTGGTAACAACAAGCATTTATGAATAGAGCAAGCAAATTTGGTTGTTAGAAGTACGGTTTGGAGCATTGTCTAGCACCCACAGATTCTCCATCTGGGAACATACTGTGTCTTGGGGTGAAGGCAATACGTCCAACCATATGTTTTAATCCAAACAACATTAACAAGAGAGATAATAGATTTAGGTGTAAGAGTGTAAATAATGGTATTGGTGTCATTGGTGCAAAACAAGTGTAATATGGCACTAAGTGGAGGATAATGAAATGGGGATAGGATGAAATGTTATGAGCATATTTTATATTAACAACATAGGTAGGGAACTAGGGGGAAAGGGAAGGGGGGAGGGAGGGTGCAGTATAGACCTTCTGCAGCATGCTTATTCGTTGATAATGAAAGCAGCAGTTTGGCACTCTGTATGGAGAGAGTGTCAAGGAGTGCAAGAGATCTGGGAGTCTGAAGAATAAGATGGATAATACAGGAATGGTGGAGGTAAGCCTTGTTAGGAATTTAGGTCAGGCGCAAGGAAGCTGAGGGGAAAGGTTGAGTAGGGAAAAAGACTGAAGGGGCAAGGGAGAAATAGGGTAAAAGGGAGTTAAGAAAGAAGGGGAGGCAGAAATTTGGGGGGAGAGGGAGATATTAGAGGGAAGGAGGGAGACGGATAGGGGGAATAGCAGGGTGGGCGGGGAAGATAAAATGGGGGCCCACTAAGGGGTGGAAAGGAGGGGGGGTTGGTGTGTTGGTAGACTCAAAGGTAGGGGTAAGGAAGTTCACTAATAAGGTTATGGATGCAATAGGGTCTCATCAAAGCCGGAGGGTAGGAAATCTGTCACCCAAGGGTTCAATAGCTTTACGAATTTTGGGACTCTATCCAATAGAACTGCCTATATCTTAGCATGGATCAAAGCTTGGATAATTATATGCTTTTTTGGCAGCTTTAGAGACATGGAGTAGTAGCTTAAATTGGAAATGAGTTAATAAAAAGGGTTTGTTGTTCAGGAAAGCCACTGTCTTACACCCAAGGTCTGGTTATAGGGATGTGGTAAAAAAGTTTTGATAAGATGGAGAAAATCTTTGACCAGAAGGTTTGTGCTATGGGACATTCCCACCAGATGTGGAGGTGCGTTCCTGCTTCGTTACAACCACGAAAGCAATGAGGCGGGTATTGTGGGAGGAATTTGTGAATCCTGGAGGGGACCAGATACCACCCGGTAAGGACCTTATAGTCCGTTTCAAAAGCAGCGATGTTTGCTGAGGAAGATTTAGTCGCCTGCCAGATGAATGACCAGTCGGCGGACTCAAATGTGAGATTAAGATCTTTTTACCATCTGCTAACATGGTCTGGGGGTTTTGCTGTTTACAGGGCCACTAGGAAAGTAAAGAGTTCAGAAATCAGCCTGTGTCTGTCAGGATAAGAATTACGAGCTTGTTCAAAAGATGTAAAACCTAGATCTGAGGGAACCGAGGGAGTATAGGACATAAGGAAATGTTTGATTTGCATGAATCAGAAAAGTTCAGCGGGAATGTTGTGGGACTCGCGGAGTGTCTGGAAGGACTTAAAAGAGGTGGATGCAAAGAATTGATAGGCCCTAAGGAGGCCCATGCTTGACCAGGTCACGAATAAGGCTGGGGAGGACCATATTGGATAAAAGGAAGGGTTACAGAGAAAAGAGAGTAAGGGATTATGAGGAGACTGGAGGCCAAAGCGACTCCTAAAGTGGTTGTAAACCCACCTTAATAACTTGTACCTATAGGTAAGCCTATAATAAGGCTTACCTATAGGTACTCCAAATATCTCTTAAACTTGCACCGTTTAGGAGATATTTACATTGCATGCAGCCAATGACGTCATCGGCGCATGCACTCTAAAGGAGCAGCCACCCGTGCCAATCAGATGGCCGGAGGACCCGAACCAGGAAGCAGGATGGCCGCACATGTCGGCCGTCTCAGCGGTGAGCAGGCAGCACTGTGGGGGCTTCATTCTAAGGTGAGCATTTCATAATGAGCTACTATGCAATGCATAGTAGTTCATTATGCCTTTGTCTTTCAGGTTTTTTTTTTTTTTTTAGTTTTTTTTCTGAGGTTTACAATCTCTCTAAGTCTATCCCAGATGGTGAGGCTATGTTTTGTAATAGGGTTGGTGAGGGATTTACAATAGGCTGGGTCCAACCAGAGGAGATTGGCTGTGGAGAGAGGGTCGCAGTCTACGGATTCAATGGCTTCCCATAAAGGGGTTTCAGAGGTGGCGTGATATTTAGGGAGTTGGGCCAGTAGTAGCATAGTAGTCTTTCGGGAAATTTGGCATCCTGAGGACTCCCCTGGTTCTAGGATCATTTTTTTTTTTTTTTTACGAATTAGGTGATTATTGCTGTTGTTTTTAATTGCTTTAAAGAATCATTATCAATTCATACTACACACAAATTACCCATTATCACAAGCAACTCTTGTCTTAAATCATATGTGGTTAGAGATAATGTGGAAAATGTTTGACATTTTGAATTTATATATTATATGCAGTATTTGAATTCATAATTGGATAAATAGATGTTTTCAGACATTTGAACTCTAAAATGAATTGGACCATTTGTGAGAAAACTTTAAATGTGAATGCTCCCATGTGTATTACCAATAATCTAGACATTTTTTAATATAAAAAGTGTTAATTGTTTTTTGATAAGCCCGAGGGCTCCTTTAGGCATTGTGTATTTAATTTAACCCTCCGTTTTAATGGTATTAAGAGAGCTTGTGTTATTTGAATCAAATCACATTCATTTACAATATTAAAACCTATAAGCAATATCAGTGCCTCTTCAAACCAGTGGCAGAGTAACTCTGAAATAAATGTTCTCAGTTATAAACAATTCACTCACTGCCTAAAATTCTCAGTGATACATTAGCCCTTCTTTTAACCCTTTTTCTTTTGCTTATATAACTATTATGTTGGCGGCAGCATCAGAAAATAATCATACTACTGGCCACTATAGCAGCAGGTAGTTTGCTTATATTTTTGCCTCCAACTGCCAGCTTTCTTGCAGTCTTGTTGAAGTGATTTTAATGACTGTAGAGTCACCCAATCAGTTCTTTACTTTGGGAAAATGGCTTTCCTGACATATTCTTTGTGCTCATCTGTCTCACCTGGGTGCCCAGGGCCTCCATGTCAGGTGTCAGGATGGAGAGCAGTAGGAGATCAGCAAACATCCAAATGAACCTGGAAGCACTTCAGGGTTCAGAGCTGTAAACCCTGGCCACTAAAGCCAAGGAAGAACAGTCGGTGCTCAATTAGCATCATCAAAGTTTAATTGTGCCCCTGGAGATGCATTTTGGAGAGAATAAAGGAGGGTTATAAACTCTGTATTTTTATTTATTTTACTCTCTGTGTCCCAATGGGGGAATTAGCATCCCATTTGGAGGATTTCCCCTTTATATCTGTTTTTGTCACAACCCAAAATTTGCTTTTGCTTTCAGTGATAATGGTAACCACCAGGACAAATAAAGAAGGTCAATCTCGCTAAAATGGGTGCAGACAGAAATACAAACCAGACAGATGTTCTAATCCCTTCCTACTCTATCCAAAACTTAAAAAAAAAAAAAGTTTTGCTTTTAGTTATAATTTAAGTTAAGTTTAAAAAAAGTTAAAATAAAGTTTAATGAAATAAAAAAAAACGACATTTTTCAAAAGCCCTTGGTCCTTATTGAAATACACATACATTATATTGTCAAAAGTATTAGGACGCCTGCCTTTACACGCACATGAACTTTGTTTTAACTGTGCTGTGGTAATATGTATGTTTATATGAAAATGCTCTGGAACATGTTGAATTTGTTTAACCACTTGCCAACCGCCGCACGACTATCTACGGCGGCGGTCAGCCCCTCACAGGCAAAGTGACATAGGGCTACGTCACTAGCTTGTGAGGGTCTAGGGAGCGAGCGCGCGCCGCCGGAGGCGCGCTCCCGCGTGGTCACGGACCCCCCCGCGCGTGTGACTGGCGGACCCGATGTCCGCCGGCCACTCTGCGATCGGCGGGGGAGAGGGAGAAAGTCAGGCAGCTTGTGTAAACAAGCTGCCTGTCATTCTCCCCTCTGTATGAGAGATGATCATACGGATCTACTATGTAGATCCGTTGATCACTCTGCATACAGCTGAAGCCACAGCCAATCACAGTAAGAATCACACCCCTAGGGACACACACAGCCCCTCCCTCTCAAATAAAGTTAACGTTTTCACTACCAGTGTATTTTTACAGTAACAGTGCATATATATAGCACTGATTACTGTAGAAATGTCACTGGTAACCCCAAAAGTGTCCAAAATGTCAGTCAAGGGTCCGATCTGTCCGCCGCAATGTCGCAGTACCGCAAAAAAAATCGCCGCCATTACGCGTTAAAAAAAAAAACAACAAAAATGACAAAAATCTTTCCCTTAGTTAGTAAACGCAATAACTTTTGCGCAAACCAATCAAAATACGCTTTTTGCAATTTTTTTTACCAAACATAGGTAGCATAAAACAAATTGGCTGAAAATGTTAAAAAATTTTGATTTTTACATTTTTTTTGGGGGAATTTCATATAAAAAAAAGTGAAAAATATTGCTATTTTTGCAAAATTTACGCTCTTTTTTTTGTTTATAGCGCGTGATCAAAAAATCGCACAGGTGATCAAATACCACCAAAAGAAAGCTCTGTTTGTGGGAAAAAAAGGACGCCAAATTCGTTTAGGTACAGCATTGCACGACAGCGCAATTGTCCGTTAAAGTCACGCAGTGCCGAATCGCAAAATACCCCCTGGTCGTTTAGCAGCCAAATCCTCTGGGGCTTAAGTGGTTAAATAAACTACAATTCTGATAAAAATAAAAAAATAAACATATACTCTCTTTTTTTGTCCTGGGGGACATGCACTATAATATCAAATGTATTGGGACGCCTGCCTTTACACACACATAAACTTTAACCACTTAAGCCCCGGAAGATTTTACCCCCATTCCGACCAGGGGGTATTTTGCGATTCGGCACTGCGTGAATTTAACGGACAATTGCGCGGTCGTGCGACGCTGTACCTAAACGAATTTGGCGTCCTTTTTTTCCCACAAACAGAGCTTTCTTTTGGTGGTATTTGATCACCTGTGCGATTTTTTGATCACGCGCTATAAACAAAAAAAGAGCGTCAATTTTGCAAAAATAACAATATTTTTCACATTTTTTTTATATGAAATTCCCCCAAAAAAAATGTAAAAATCAAAATTTTTTAAAATTTTCGGCCAATTTGTTTTATGCTACATATGTTTGGTAAAAAAAATCGCAAAAAGCGTATTTTGATTGGTTTGCGCAAAAGTTATCGCGTTTACTAACAAAGGGAAAGATTTTTGTCATTTTTGTTGTTTTTTTTTTTAACGCGTAATGGCGGCGATCTGCGATTTTTTTTGCGGTACTGCGACATTGCGGCGGACAGATCGGACGCTTGACTGACATTTTTGACACTTTTGGGGTTACCAGTGACATTTCTACAGTAATCAGTGCTATATATATGCACTGTTACTGTAAAAATACACTGGTAGTGAAGGGGTTAACTTTATTTGGGAGGGAGGGGCTGTGTGTGTCCCTAGGGGCGTGCTTTCTACTGTGATTGGCTGTGGCTTCAGCTGTAAGGACACTGATCAACGGATCTACATAGTAGATCCATGTGATCAGTGTCTTTGCAGCGAGGAGAATGACAGGCAGCTTGTTTACACAAGCTGCCTGACATTCTCCCTCTCCCCCGCCGATCGCCGAGTGACCGGCGGACATCGGGTCCGCTGGTCACACGCGCGGGGGGGTCCGTGACCACGCGGGAGCGGGAGCGCGCCTCCGGGGGCGCGCGCTCGCTCCCTAGACCCTCACAAGCAAGCAACGTAGCCCTACGTTAGTTTGCCTGTGAGGGGCTGACCGCCGACGTAGATAGTCGTGCGGCGGTCGGCAAGTGGTTAATGGCATCCCACGTCTTAGTCCGTAGGGTTCAATATAGAGTTGGTCCACCAGCTTCAACTCTTCTGGGAAGGCTGTCCACAAGGTTTAGGAGAGTGTTTATGACAATGTTTGACCATTCTTTAAGAAGTGCATTTGTGAGGTCAGGCACTTATGTTAAACGAGAAAGCCTAGCTTGCAGTCTTTGCTCGAATTACATAGTTACATAGTTAGTCAGGTTGAAAAAAGACACACGTCCATCTAGCTCAACCAATATGTTGAGCTTTAACATCTAATTCATTTTGAATTGAAATTGTTCAAAATGTTTTGACATCTTAAGAGTTCTCTTCACTGGAACTAAGGGGTCAAGTCCAGCCCCTGAAAAAACCCCACACCATAATCCCTCCTCCACCAAATGATTTGGAGGGGTGGCCCAATACTTTTGGCAATATAGTGTGGATGAACGAGTTTGGGTGGAGGAACTTGACTGGCCTGCACAGAGTCCTGATCTCAACCTGATAGAACACCTTTGGGATGAATTAGAGCGAAGACTGTGAGCCCAGCCTTCTCGTCCAACATCAGTGCCTGACCTCACAAATGCGCTCCTGGAAGAATAGTTAAACATTCCCATAGACACACTCCTAAACCTTGTCTTTCCAGAAGAGTTGAAGCTGGTATAGCTGCAAAGGGTGGGCCAACTCAGTATTAAACCCTACGGACTAAGACTGGGATGGCATTAAAGTTTATGTGTGTGTGTAAAGGGAGGCGTCCCAATACTTTTCACATCATAGTGTATGAATGCAAACACACATCATGTGCATATGTGTACAAGAAATATGATTTGGATCACACATATTAGGCCTTATCAAACATGCAAAAGTTTGATTAATAATACTAGTTCTATAATTTGCTGTTGATTCAAAACTGATAAGAGGTAAGGATTGCCTAACAATTTTGGTTAACATAGTTTTTACCATGTCACGGGCACAAGTAATTTTAAGACTTGACCTACAGTATGTGCTGTTCATTTACTTAACGCAAGGTCACCTTTTATATTTTACTGAAAAACTGGGTATTTTACATTTTTTGTAAAATCTTTATTTTTATTTCTGCATATTTAAAAAAAAAAAAAACAACTTTACAAACATAGTAGAAAAGAAGCACAATGATACACATCCACCCATTGCTTCAATGTGCTTACAGATAAAACTGGGTATTTTATTGTGTTTATGTGCACTAAATTCATTTTACTGCATTTCCTTACTGAACACAACATTTCAAAAAAGTAGTGCAATTATCAAGTGACATAAAAAAATGCAACTGCCACAATTTTATTCTACAGGATTTCTGTTTTCAGAAAATGTATAATGTTTTGTGGGGTTTAAGCAATCTTTATACCTAAAATGCGCATTTTAACTATTTTTTTTTTTTTAAATGGCTCTTGGCAGAGAAAGGGTTAAAGCATGTATGGTCACTCTCATAATTGCAGTTGAATGCTCTCCCATAAAATTTACTACTGATTGATAGATTTTATGTACATATGTGGCTTATTAGCCACTTGCCGACCGCTGCACGACTATCTACGTCGGCGGTCAGCCCCTCACAGGCAAAGTGACGTAGGGCTATGTCACTAGCTTGTGAGGGTCTAGGGAGCAAACGCGCGCCGCCGGAGGCGCGCTCCCGCTCCCGCGTGGTCACGGACCCCCCCGCGCGTGTGACCGGCGGACTCTGCGACAAGCTGCCTGTCATTCTCCCCTCTGTATGAGAGATGATCATATGGATCTACTATGTAGATCCGTTGATCACTCTGCATACAGCTGAAGCCACAGCCAATCACAGTAAGAATCACGCCCCTAGGGACACACACAGCCCCTCCCTCTCAAATAAAGTTAACCCCTTCACTACCAGTGTATTTTTACAGTAACAGTGCATATATATAGCACTGATTACTGTAGAAATGTCACTGGTAACCCCAAAAGTGTCCAAAATGTCAGTCAAGGGTCCGATCTGTCCGCCGCAATGTCGCAGTACCGCAAAAAAAATCGCAGATCGCCGCCATTACGCGTTAAAAAAAAACCAACAAAAATGACAAAAATCTTTCCCTTAGTTAGTAAACGCAATAACTTTTGCGCAAACCAATCAAAATACGCTTTTTGCGATTTTTTTTACCAAACATAGGTAGCATAAAACAAATTGGCCGAAAATTTTAAAAAATTTTGATTTTTACATTTTTTTTGGGGGGAATTTCATATAAAAAAAAGTGAAAAATATTGCTATTTTTGCAAAATTTACGCTCTTTTTTTGTTTATAGCGCGTGATCAAAAAATCGCACAGGTGATCAAATACCGCCAAAAGAAAGCTCTGTTTGTGGGAAAAAAAGGACGCCAAATTCGTTTAGGTACAGCGTCGCACGACCGTGCAATTGTCCGTTAAAGTCACGCAGTGCCGAATCACAAAATACCCCCTGGTCGTTTAGCAGCCAAATCCTCCGGGGCTTAAGTGGTTAGTTAGCAAAAAAAGAACTATTAAAATGGGATACACCGTATCCCATAAGAAAGCAGAAGGTGCAACATGCGCCTTGTCTATATATAGATAGTAAGATAACTGAAATGGAAAAAAGTTTAAGTAATAAATTAATGGGGTTGTAAATAATCACAAATCCCTCCAATCCTACTTCAATCCAGGTTCAATTCACATTAGATAGATTTGCCCCAAACAATATTCTTCACAGAAACAAGGGCAGATATACTTAAATATAATACATTACAAATAAAGTAATTAAAAGCTTAACTCATATGATCACAAATTTAGAATAGAAGCATAAGCCAAGAAAAAAAAAAAATAACAACAAAAAAATGCAAAAGAAAAGTTTAAAGTAACTTTTAAATTGCAGTCAGTGCATTAAACTTAATTTAGCAATGTTTGCTGAGCAATCCAATATTGTTTAGGGAGAAGTTGAAGAAACTGTATAAGCACTAAAGTAGATATTTAAGGCTTAAATCCATTACTGTGAAGTAGACAAACTTTCAAATGAGAGATATTGTACCTGACAACCAGCCAATAAGACATAATAAATATCTAGCTCACAAAATCTGTTTTAACTCTTTTACAGATAATTTGCAAGCAGAACATCGTGTCATGTAGGGCAACCTACTCTGAATAGTACAATATGCACATTTTGCTTATTCAGTGCTTATAATACTTTATAGGAACTTAAAGACAGTATTCCATAATGATTTGGTTTACAAGTCTGATACAACAAGATTAAATCTAAAAATGTAATAACAATTTCTGATTTTCTTCATAATTTTTGTCTTTGGAAATACTATTTGAAGACACAAAAAATGACCAGCGAGCATAGTTAAAGTGTAGGTCCATCCAAAAATGGCAATTTTTAGATTAGATTTAAGTATTAATAATCAACCTAAATAATCATAAAGCAGAAAGAAAATCAAATACCTTCATGCTTGTAAGCAAAACACGTAGTATCTGGAATAGAGAAAGCTAGGTTTGTTTTGGAGAAAGTCATACAGTACATTTTGTGTGTGACAAACAATAAATGCCTCTGATGTTTCAATTTACTTGTTAGTAAACAATAAATCCTTGTCCAGTTGTTGTAAGCAATCCCCAATTCTATTGCATTTCTTGTATTTCTTTATTGGGTATTATATGGCCGCACTAAAATATACATCATACATGGCTGGAAAGAAAATAGGCCACTGTTGTCACCTGTACTTTTTTTTGTCACAAAATTAAGAATAATGTTGACAGCAAGGAAAGAAAACAAATGTAACTTTTAACAAATCAATCCCAGTCCATTTGGTCAGAGGTGATTAAAGTGGTTCTAAAGGCTTAAATTAGAGTTCCACCCTAAAATTGAAGTTCCATCCATCTTCTTGGTCCTGGTCACCTGAAACACAAATGGATAATCGCAATTTTTATTTTTTTTTTACTTACCTTATTTTAGAAGAAAGTATACTCACCTTACTTCCTCCCCTCGGCGGCCACGGCCCGTCGTCCCTTCCTGGCTTGCAATGATTCCTGGGAGCTGAACGTCATCGCTCCCAGGAATCAATGTCCTCTCTGCGTCCTCTTCCGTCCTCTTCGGTCCCACGATGCACTGCGCCGGCCCCGACGTCAGTTCCGGTGCAGGCTCCATTATACCTTGCTAAACAGCTTCTGGATGGAAGAGGACGCAGAAGAGGATCGCGCTGGCTTCAAGCTGCCCACACCTGAGATGGCAGCGCTGGAGAAGACATTTTCAAGGTAAGTATTTTTTCTTGCAGGTAAGTGCAACCCGGGACAGTTCAGGGGCTATCCATTGTGGAATGCACTAGCCCTGACTGTCCCGGGGGTATTTTTATGTATTTTTTTTTTAGGTGAAACTCCGCTTTAAGTTTTTTTACCTTCATGCATTCTAGGCATGAAGGTAAAAAACCTTCTCTGTGCATCAGCCCCCTCACCCCCCCCCCCCCCCGCAATACTTACCTGACCCCCCATCTCGAACCAGCAATGTAAATGAAAGCCCTTGCTCTCTAGGGAATCCCCCACCTTATTGGCCAAGGCAGATAAAAGGACACACGGTGCACCTCTAAGTGCAGTATTGATCTATTGGAAGGAAAGCACACAATGTTAACAACTCACATTGAGTAGAGGATCACAAGGCTCAAAATCACTCTGGTGGTCCGTGGAAGTAGGCTGTGGAGTCCAGTGTCCAGAGAAGGATGGTAGCAGCCGAGGAGATGAAACCGGGAGACGGGAAGGCCAGCCGGGCATCTTCCGGGTTCAGCTGATGTCCGGGAACCAGACTGGAACGCAGCGCAGCATACGCCGCGTGACGTCACCGGAAAACCAACATATCGGTGACACATCCTGGTCGTCCTGGAGACTGGAGGAGAAAACCTTACTCTGTTGGTTTTCCAGTGACGTCACACAGCGTATGCTGCGTTGCAGTTCCCGGACATCAGCTGATCCTGGAAGACACCCGGCCGGCCTTCCCGTCTCCCGGTCCCATCTCCTTGGCTGCTACAATCCTTCTCCTCAGGACACTGGACTCCACAGCCTACTTCCACGGACCACCAGATTGATTTTAAGCCTTGTAATCCTCTACTCAATGTGAGTTGTTAACATTGTGTGCTTTCCTTTCAATAAATCAATACTGCACTTAGAGGCGCTCCGTGTGTCCTTTTATCTGCTCTCTCTGACTTCCCTGTTTTGCAGAGCTAGCCCTTACTGCAGTCCTAGATATCCACCTTACTAGCACACTGATTCTTTTTGGGACTTATGCTCATTACTATGGACTTGAACACCCCTCATATTTTTTTATGCATATGAATGTTATTTATATTCCACCTTTGTAACTTGTAATTCCCTTTATTTTATTATCTCATTGTGCGAATATATATTGACATTGATCAAATCAGACCCCCCGACAGAGCTACCCCAGAGCGCTTGCTTTTTTTCTTATCATTTTTATCGGCCAAGGCAGCAGTGGGAGCCATTGGCTCCTGCTGCTGTCAATCACTGCCAGTAAGTCAATCAGGAGAGGGAGAGGGAGGGGGCAGGGCAGGGCAGGGCAGGGATGTGACTTTGTGTGTGAATAGACATGCAGAGCCTTGGCTTGGGTGCCCCCAGGGCAAGCTGCTTGCTCTGAGGGCACTTGGCAAGAGGTAGGGGCCAGAAGCTCTGGTGGGGGACCTGATAAGAGGAGGATCTGGGCTGCTGTGTAAAAAAACACTGCACAGAGCAGGTACGTATTACATGTATTCAAAAAAAAAGACTTTATTATCACTTTCAACATAGAGACAGTGGTCTCACCAAGAGTCCCGAGCCTTGTTTAAGGCTGCATTCACACTTGAGCGTAGCGGTTTTTACCGCGATTTTACCGCGATTTTTACCGCGATTTTACCGCGATTTTACCGCGATTTTTTCAGGTGTTTTTCATTGACATCTATCAAAAACGCTGGTAATCAGCCCAAAAAGAAGCTCATGTACTTTTTTCAGCTACAGGCGTTTTGCAAAACGCTCAGATGTGAACAGGGGCCATTTAAATGAATGGGGTTTTACTTGTTGGGCGTTTTGGAAGCGTTTCTTTTGAGCGTTTTTGGAGCTGAAAACGCCCAGGTGTGAATGGAGCCTTAATGATCAGGACACTGATTCTGGGTCACCTGTGATAGCCTCTGATTGGCTATCACAGTAATCAGTCACTGTGAAATCAGGCCTCGTGTTTTTTGTTTCTGTGAATGCATGAGAGAGATACATTGTATCTTTCTCTGTCCTTGCAGAGAGAGAGAGAAAAAAATGTGTAGAAAAAAAATAAATATTATTAATAAAAATAAAAAAAAAACCTAGCTCAAGGTTTGATCTAAATGTATGGGGAGAGAGAGGTATAGGTGGCGCTGCTGATAACTGACGAAACATCTGAAGAAATATGTAGCATTAAGTCACTTCTGGTTTTGGATACTCTGGTCCATGGAACGCAAAGCGTCTCAGACACATTGCTGTTAATACTGTTCTGAATCTATAGCACCATTTTAATTGTGTTTTTAGTATTTGTTTAACCACTTCAATATGGCACACTTTCACCCCCTTTCTGCCTAGGCCAATTTTCAGCCTTTAGCACTGTTACACTTTGAATGACAATTGCGCGGTCATGAAATGCTGTACCCAAATTAAATTTTTCTCACACAAATAGAGCTTTCTTTTGGTTGTATTTAATCACCAATGGGTTTTTTATTTTTTGCCAAAAAAAAAGAAAAATTACAGAACATTTTGAGAAAAAAAAAGGTTTTTTTATAGTTTCTGTCAGTAAATTTTGTAAATAAGTAATTTTTCTCTTCACTGCTGTGCGCTAATGAGGCGGCCCTGATGAGCAATGATAGGCTGCACTGATGGGCACTGATAAGGGGGCGCTTATGAGCTCTGATGATGTGGTACTGATGAGTAGGCACTAATATGCAGCACTGATGGACACCGATAGGTGGCACTGATATGCGGCACTGACTAGCACTGATAGGTGGCACTGATGGGCACTGACAGGCGACACTGATGGGCACTGATGGGTGGCACTAATGGGCAGCACTGATGGGTGGCACAAATGAGCAGGCACTGACAGGCATTACTAATGGGCACTGATTTGGGTCACTGATGGGCAATGATTGGGGTCACTGATGAGCACTGATTGGTGTCACTGTTGGGCATTAATTGGTGTCACTGATGTGCACTGTTTGGTGTTACTGATGGGCATTGCTCTTGCTTTACTCTAATCATCTGATCATCAGTGCCCAGATTACTTGTCCTGGACTCCCCTTCGAGAAGGAGCCGCTGATAGGCTCTCCTCGCTACACACTCTGACAGAGCGAGACAAGGAGCGGTACTAAACTAAATAAACGGCACTTCCACATTTTTACATGTGACCGGATGTGATTTGATACTATTATATCTTTTCATGTGACAACACTGAAGAAATGACACTTTGCTACAATGTAAAGTAGTGAGTGTACAGCTTGTATAACAGTGTATATTTGTTGTCCCCTCAAAATATCTCAACACACAGCAATTAATGTCTAAACCGATGGCAACAAAAGTGAGCACACCCCTAAGTCAAAATGTCCAGATTGGAGCCAAAGTGTCAATAGTTTGTGTGGACACCATTATTTTCCAGCACTGCCTTAACCCTCTTGGGCAAGGAGTTCACCAAAGCTTCACAGGTTGCCACTGGAGTCCTCTTCCACCCCTCCATGACGACATCATGGAGCTGGTGGATGTTAGAGACCTTGCGCTCCTCCACCTTCTGTTTGAGGATACCCCCCAGATGCGCAATAGGGTTTAGTTCTGGAGACATTCTTGACCAGTCCATCACCTTTACCCTCAGCTTCTTTAGCAAGGCAGTGGTCTTCTTGGAGGTGTGTTTTATCATTTTGGAATACTGCCCTGTGGCCCAGTCCCTGAAGGGAGGGGGATCATGCTCTGCTTCAGTATGTCACAATACATGTTGGCATTCATGGTTCCCTCAAGGAATTGTAGCTCCCCAGTGCCGACAACACTCATGCAACCCCAGACCATGACACTCCCACCACCATGCAGAACTGTAGGCAAGACACACCTGTCTTTGTACTCCTCACCTGGTTGCCGCCACACATGCTTGACACCATCTGAAGCAATTACGTTTATCTTGGTCTCATCAGACCACAGGACATGGTGCCAGTAAGTCTGCTTGTCTTAAGAAAACTGTTTGCGGGCTTTCTTGTGCATCATCTCTAGAAAAGGCTTCCTTCTGGGGACAACAGCCATGCAGACCAATTTGATGCAGTGTGTGGCATATGGTCTGAGCACTGACTGGCTGACCCCCCACCACTTCAACCTCTGCATTAATGCTGGCAGCACTCATACGTCTATTTCCCAAAGACAACCTCTGGATATGATGCTGAACATGTGCACTCAACTTCTTTGGTTGACCATGGCAAGGCCTGTTCTGAGTGGAACCTGTCCTGTTTAACAACTGTTTGGTCTTGGCCACCGTGCTGCAGCTCAATTTCAGGGTCTTGGCAATCTCCTTATAGCCTAGGCCATCTTTATGTAGAGCAACAATTCTTTTTTCAGATCCTCAGAAAGTTCTTTGCCATGAGGTGCCATGTTGAACTTCCAGTGACCAATATGAGAGAGTGATAGTGATAACACCAAATTTAACACACCTGCTCCCCATTCACACCTGAGACCTTGTAACACTAATGAATCACATGACACCGGAGAGGGAAAATGGCTAATTGGGCCCAATTTGGACATTTTTACTTAGGTGTGTACTCTTGTTGCCAGCGGTTTAGACATTAATGGCTGTGTGTTGAGTTATTTTGAGGGGACAGCAAATTTACACTGTTATACAAGCTATACCCTCACTACTTTACATTGTAGCAAAGTGTAATGTCATCAGTGTTGTCACATGAAATGATATATTAAAATAATTACAAAAATGTGAGGGGTGTACTCACTTTTGTGAGATACTGTATATCTACATGCACTTCTTATATATATGATATTGGTTTCATATATGCCTTGTTTTGCACATAAAGCATGTTAACATTTTATTTCTGTCTCAATATTGTGAACTTTATATAGCTGTATGTATTTGAAACACTAGGATATTCTTGAAGGGGTATAATCATTTTGGATGCACAATATATTATTTAAAGAGACAGTACACCAATTTCTGATTTATACACACTTAATTTATTATTTTTATGAATATTGCACATAAGAAAGATTTATGATTATTGCACATTAGTAAGAGACAACGCCACCCATACCTCTTTCACTATACATTTACTCATTTATCCCACTTCTGTTGGAATTTCTGATGTAGACAGCAGCCAAAACATATAACCATAGCATGGGATCCTAGACACTATACAAGGTTTGATCTATATCAGTGTCAGGGTTGGTGCTTGGATAAAGGTCAGGGTCAAAAATCAAGGTCAAAGGTCAAGGTCATGTTCAGTATTTTTTTGTACAGTAAGTTAGTGTCAGTTAGTGTCCGTGTTGGTGTGTTTTAGGTAGGATTAAAAAAAAAAAAAGCACCTATTGTTTCTGGGTTGTATTATGGGTACATATATGGTATTTATGCAATTGTCAGGAACAGAAGAATTCATTTTGGGTTGGTCTTTGGTGGTAGGTTATGATAGTAGCAAGAGAGCTAAATTCAAAAAACTTTTTTTTTTTTTGCTATTTCAGTTTTACTGGAGATGTCCATTATAATTTACAGGAGAAAATCAGGAGATGTCCATTATAATTTACCACCAAATGAAAGCCCAATTTCTCCTGAAAAAAACAAGGTATAATCCACCCGGAAGTAGTTGTGATAATGTGTACGGTTTGATTAACACAAAGTTGTAAAATTGGGCATAGGCAAAAAGATTTGTTTTACCCTTAAGCATGATTGGGTTAAGTAATCCATGAAGCTATAAATATTGAGTTGTGTACTAGACACACATTAAAGCTTAGAAAGCTGTTTGGACGGGTGGAAAAACATCTTTAACAATAGAGAGCAAGTCCATTTAAATGTGACTAACTACTTCTAGCTAGCCAAACGTTTTACTAGCAGCCCAGATCACTAAATTGAAGCTGTCTTATTTTGAAATGGATGAGAGCCATCAAAAAAGATCACTGGATGAGTTGAAGACCCAAATAAAAGACAGATCATTCTGAAAAAACACTATCCATGTGGTTGACATTAAATTGATGGCAATTTCTATTATTTATGGTCATGTTCTGCATTATAAGGGGGTAAGTTGTTATTGTTGCTATGCTGTAAAACCAAGAAAAATAAAACCACTTTCTTAGTTACAGCACATGGAGTCTTCCTATACTTAAAAGACTAGACCAATAAGTTTGTTGGAAGATATTTTGTCACTTTATGAGGATTTCTACTGCTTCCATAATTAATATAAAGGCACTGCAGGGGAAGATATAGAATATATAGGGAAGATTGTGGGTTAGTCACTACCAGGAGTTCTGTTTTATAAGACTCAAGGTATTAAATTAGGTTAAACCCTCTTAGTTAGAATATAATACTATTTATGATGGCTCAACATATGGCATAAGGATCATATCGCCACAAGACCACATGATGTATTAAAATAAAAATTGTAAATGTATATAAAAGCTATTAGCATGCTGCCTAGAGACAAATGAGATCATTCTTGGAAACATAATAATAATATCATAATCATCTACCCTATATGTAGATTCAGGCCTGAACTGGGACATTAAATAGGCCTGGGCATTTCAGACTGAGCAGCCCTGAGCCAGGGGTCTTTCCCCTGGAGCCCAGGGAGACAACACCAGGGCCCAGTTACAAGTGTGACCTTTGCGACCCTAGTGGTTCTGCCACTAGTGTCAGTAGTTTTTCATGTTTTATTTTTATTTATTCTTTTAATTTGAATTTTATTGAGTTTTTCAGGTAAGAAGTACAGAACATTCAATGCAAACATTAATAATGGTGTTGTAGCGGTTACAGGTTACAGGTCCCTGCGTGACTTATAGTCATATGTGGAGAGTATTGTGGTATCTTTGTTAGAGATTGTGGGGTTTCAAGGTAAAATGTATAGGAAGTCTTAAGGTAGAGATGGGGATCTAAAGTCAATGAGCCAGGAAATCCAGTTGTGGAGATATTTGGTCATACAAGGTGGGCCTTAGCAAATAAGAATTCGTATAAGATATGTTAATTTAATACAGTTACCAGTTCAAGGATGGTCGGGACAATCTGATTTTTCCAGCGCCTGGCTATAGATAGTCAGTCAAAGTTCCAATCCAACTCCTAGTAGGACCATTTTGGGGTCTGGAGAGCAGGAGATATGTGTGACCGGTGTAATAAAGTAAAAAACGTGTTTCCAAAATTTAAGATGGGTCAAGCATTGCCACCAGATTGTACAAGATTGCTGCGATTTACACAGTTACACCAGCAAAGGGGTGAGGAGGATGAAAAAATGGAAGCTAGTCCATGAGGTGTATAATACCATCTGTGGGCTAATTTTTGTAGGGATTCCCAATGGGAGATGCACCTGAAGTGTTGAAATGTTTTTCTAAGGATAGTATGCCACTGATCCATCAGTATAGAGAATTTGAACTTTGATTCCCAATATTGCATCGAGGAAAGTTTCTAGCGCAGGTTGTGTTTATGAAGGAACATGTAGAAATTTGAGATGCCATTGGTGGAGAGTTCGGAGTTGTAGAGCTTCAGGATGCTTTCCAACTAGGTATTGTCACCCCAAGACAGGCCCAATAAAATATGTTGAATCCTAAGGAATTTATAAAAGTCTTGGCGGTGGAGGCCATTGGTAGAAGAGAGGTCCTGGAAGCTACGAAGTTGTGTTCCCACAAAGAGTTCTTGAAGAGTAGTGATGCCTTTGGTGATCCAAGGACATAAGTCCATATCCGTGGATAGAAGTTCAAGCATGAGGAAAGGGATATTCTGTAGCAGAGTTTGAGGGATAACTCGATTTGCAAGAAAAAGAGAGTTCCAAGTGCAGGAAGTTGCTGTAAGGGTCCTAAGGAAAGGTTTATGCTGTGTGGAGGATATCAACAAGGCCCTCAAGAACAGCTTTAGACTAGACTAAATTGCGTATGTTTCAATTTGAAGCCCAAGGATTGGAGGTTGAGGGATTCTACCATTGCTTAGCTTGGGCCCGGATAATGGCTTTAGAGTATTTAATAAAGTCTGTTGGGAGTAGTGAAAATGGAAGTTCAGAGATATGGTTTCTTTGTATTCCAGGTAAAGGTATTGATAATAGTTTATATCTGGCTCAATTGTGCAGGCAAAATTGGTAATGGCAATGTCCAAAAAAAGTAGAACGCGTGTGGCAGTAGGAACATTTTACATGTGGCCTACCCAGGAGGCTTGGGAGGTTCGAAGAGGTACTGAGATGGATTTGAGTTTGGATATCAGGGTGTCCAAATTATGGGACATGAGTTGTATACACAAATAAGTAAGGGAGGCTGATGGGGCCCAAGGAAAGTAGGAAAATTTTGAAATATTGAATATTGGAAATATTGAATATTAAGGATTGATCTAGGGATATGTCTTTCATATGGGTCTTGGTGTGGTTAACTTTATATAATGAAACAGAACTGAAATAAGCTGAGACTTCTTGTATAGCTGGAAGGGAGTGGAGTGGATCAGTTATTGATAAAAGGACATCGTCCTGGTATAGGCCTATTTTAAGTTCAATGTCGCCAACTTTAATGTCAGAGATGCAGAGATCAGTATGGCTGGCATCTGCTAGGGGTTTCATACTATAAACTGAAGAACCTGCAATGCTACTGGTACATACTGAACAAAATTATAAACGTAACACTTGTTTTTCCCCCCATTTTTTCCTGAGTTGGACTCAAAGATCTAAGAAAACCAGGATTCATCCGTGAAGAGAACACTTCTCCAAAGTGGCAGACGCCATTGAATGTGAGCATTTATCCACTAAAGTCGGTTAAGACGATGAACTGCATAAAGGTCAAGACCCCAATGAGGATGAGCATGCAGATGAGCTTCCCTGAGATGGTTTCTGACAGTTTGTGCAGAAATTCTTTGGTTATGCAAACCGATTGTTGCAGCAGCCGTCCGGGTGGCTGGTCTCAGACAACCTTGGATGTGAAGATGCTGGATGTGGAGGTCCTGGGATGGTGTCGTTACACGTGGTCTGCGGTTGTGAGGCTGGTTGGATGTACTGCCAGATTCTCTGAAACGCCTTTGGAGGTGGCTTATGGTAGAGCAGGGATCCTCAAACTACAGCCCTCCAGCTGTTGCGGAACCACACATCCTATGAGGCTTTGTAAAACTCTGACATTCACAGATACGACTAGGCATGATGGGAATTGTAGTTCCTGAACAACTGGAGGGCCATAGTTTGAAGACCCCTGTGGTAGAGGAATGAACATTCAATTCATGGGCATTGGGCAGCAGCTCTAGTGGACATTCCTGTAGTCAGCATGCCAATTGCACGCTCACTCAAAACCTAAAACATCTGTGGCATTGTGCTGTGTGATAAAACTGTACATTTTAGAGTGGCCTTTTATTGTGGCCAGCCTAAGGCACACCTGTGCAATAATCATGTTGTCTAATCAGAATATTGATATGCCACACTTGTGAGGTGGATGTATTATCTCGGCAAAGGAGAAGTGCTCCCTAACACAGATTTAGACAGATTTGTGAACAATATTTGAGAGAAATAGGCTTTTTGTGTACATAGAAAAAGTCTTAGATCTTTGAGTTCAGCTCATGAAAAATGGGGGCAAAAATAAGTGTTGTGTTTAAAATTTTGTTCGGTGTATATTATATTTATATTAAGTATCAGTTGGTAATTTTATAGCTATACAAAATATTTGAATCTGGGAGACATTGTCATAGGATACACCCATTTTGGGTTATTACTGAGTGACACTAGGGGGTTGTTTTAGAAAAGCTATAGAGTGCAAAATCTAGTGCAGATCTATATAAAAAAACAATCAGTTTCCAATTTTTGTGTTTTTTTTTTGTTTTTTTTGTCAAAGCTTAACTGAACAAGCTGAAGGTAAAGGCTAATTGGCTACCATGCACAGATGCACCAGATTGTGCACTCTCCTATCAGTGTTTCTGACCCGAGGGAGGGCAAATCTTACCTGAAAGCTTGTTTTTATTTGAAATGCTGTTATTGCTTTTGTGGAATAAACTTACTGTCTGCCACCACAGGCTTTGCATCTATCACTAAGATTTAATATTTCCAATGCAAGTTCCAATGCAAGTTAAATTATAAATGGGGACAGAACTGATTGAGGTATTCATTAACATTTTGGGGTAACATTAAATTAAGAAACATACAGCATTAGAGCATTATAATTTATTATGCTGTCTGAAGCCATGGTGCTACATTTCAGTGGTAACTGAACTGAAGTGTAATCACTTTAACGCACTAGGTTAGTATAAACATTCATTAATATGAGGAATCATGTTTTGTACAGAGTCAAAAATTAATGTTTTTAACATGTTTGTTTTTTTTAGAGTCCTAAATAACATTTTTCTCAGCAAGGAAGAACTTTACCAAACATTAACAAAAGAATTGTAGTATAATTAACTGAGCTATTGGGTTGTCTTGATGTTCAAAAGCTTTAACATTTGTAAAGCGAACAGCTCAAACATGTTTAGAACTTGATAGGAGCTCTGATGATAGTTATAATATAAATTAAGAAACATTTCTAGTCTTGCTGTGGATCTTAGTACATTTACTACGGAGAAGTCACCAAAACGTACAATAGTTTGGGATGATTAACTGGCTTATAATGTTTTTAGCTTTAAATTTACCTAAATTTAGTCAAAATATAAAAACAAATTATCACAAGGGACTGTACTTACAATCAATGCAAACTTTTAATGGAAGCCAAGGGAGCTGTCATATGCACACATTAAGTGTGCCGAGTATGCCTGCTCTTTCCAGACCACCTCTGCAATTCATAGAAGCTGTACTGCAGCTTCTATGAATGAAAAACAATTTATAAATGGAGCGGATGTACCTTTTATTCATCCATCAATCTTCCATTCTAAAGGTGCTTATTATTGATGGATGCTATAGTACAGCTTCTATGAATGGAGGAGGGCGGTGGAGGGGGTGGGCATGGTAAGAACTCTTGACGAATGCATATGACAGGTCTCTTTGCTATGAAGAGGGGATCAGAGGACAGAGGATTCTAACTAGAACCACAGCGAGCAGCCCAAGGAAAACTTTTCACCGATTGTCCCCTGTGCTGAAGTCCTTTTTTGCTGTTTTTTTTAAATATTTAACCAACCTAGGGCTTTAATAACTTTATAATTCTAAAATGTAAAGATAGAAACCATTGGCTTTCAGTAAAAACCATAATGGAGACTTTCACAAAGATGAGGAAAATGTAAATCATTAAATAAATTAGTTTCAGTAAAGTATTGCATTGATATATTTGATACTCATTTTTTTTAAATAAAGTCATGTGTACACCTGAAGATGGGGACAACATTGACATTTTTAAAGCAGTACTATAAGCAGTGCTATTTAACCACTTCAGCCACGGAAGGTTTTACCCCCTTCCTGAACAGGCCCTATTTTGCGATTCGGCACTGTGTTATTTTAACGAACAATTGCGCGGTCGTGCGACGCTGTACCTGAATAAAATTGATTGCCTTTTTTTCCACAAATAAAGCTTTCTTTTGGTGGTATTTGATCACCTGCGTGATTTTAAATTTTTTGCACTATAAACAAAAAGGGCAACAATTTTGAAAAAAAAAAAAAAAAAAACAATATTTTTCACATTCTGCTATATGACATTCTCAAAAAAAAATGTAAAAATCAAATTTTTTTAACATTTTAGGGCAATTTGTTTTCTGCTACATATTGTTGGTAAATAAAATCACAATAAGTGTATTTTGATTGGTTTGCGCAAAAGTTATCGTGTCTACTAACTACGGGAAAGATTTATGTCGTTCTTATTGTTTTTTTTTTACTAGTAATGGCGGAAATCTGCGATTTTTTGTGGGACTGCGACATTACGGCAGACAGCTCAGACCCATAACTGACATTTTTAAAACTTTTGGGGGGACCAGTGACATTACTTCAGCAATCAGTGCTAAAAATATGCACTGTTACTGAAATAATGATACTGGCAGGGAAGGGGTTAACATTATGGGTGATCAAAGGGTTAAATGTGAGCCTTAGGGGAGTGATTCTAACTGTGGGGGGGGCGTGGCTTCTGAAATGACCATAGAGACATGTGATCCTATATAGAAGGATCACATGGGCTCTATGATCATTTTACAACAGCCTACCGCCCTTCTCTCTCGGCGGGGGAACGATCGTGGGTGTCAGGCGGCAATCAAAGCCACCTGCCCGCTGCATCTGCTTCCCCACTGACGAGTGGGGGTGGGAGCGCGCTCGCGGGGGCGGGAGCATGCCGGTGGTGGTGCACGCTTGCCCCCTAGCCTCCCGAGAGCGAGCGTCGTACATGTACAGTGATTTGCTTGGGAGCGGCTGCTTGCCGCAGTACATCTGCGGCGGGCGGTCAGAAACTGGTTAAAGCAGTACTATAATTAAAATCTCCATTTGTTAAAGTTCACCAAAACATATGAATTAAACAAAGAATGGATATAAGCATAACTTTTGGAGAGTAAAGTGTTCTCTGGGATCCTTCTGGGCTGCCAATGTGGGTTAGACGGACTGACCTTCTGCAAAAATCAGCCAATTAGTGGCTCCGCCTGGATAATGGGTTTGATTTACTAAATGAAAAAGTGAACAGTTTCTATTCCTTTAGTAATTTGATTCCAATATTTATCCCCATTGAAAAAATAAATATATAAAAAGGCTTAGCATTAGAGTTGAGCGGACACCTGGATGTCCGTGTTCGGCGGGTTCGGCTGAACTTGAAAAAAAAGTCCGGGTCCGTGTCCCGGACTTTTTCCGAACTTTACCCGGACACCGAACCCCATTGAAGTTAATGGGGACCCGAACTTTTAGGCACTAAAATGGCTCTAAAACACCAATGGAAAGGGCTAGAGTGCTGCAAATGGCAGCAAAACGTAGTTAAGAGCATGGCAAGTGCTCTGCAAACAAATGTGGATAGGGAAATAACTTAAAACAAAAAAAAACTGAAAAATAAAACAATTTTCTTCATCTGTGAGACCCCGTTCACACTGGGGCGACCTGTCAGGCGACCTGCTAAGACGTTCCATATGAGCTGCTGGTGCTGCTGTTTGTTGTGGCGTGCTGACAAAGCTTTTCCACATTTCGGCCATGCTAACCCTGCCTTCTGAGGTGCTGGCGGTGCCCTGGTTGCGTTGGCGACCTCCTCCTCCTCTGCCTTGGCCTTGTGCTTCCACTGTGGCCCCGCTGTCAGGTGGGAATGCCAGCAGCATCGCGTCTACCAGTGTGCGCTTGTACTCGCGCATCTTGCGATCACGCTCCAGTGAGTGAATTAAGGACGGTGCGTTGTCCTTGTAACGGGGATCCAGCTGCGTGGCCACCCAGTAATCAGCACAAGTTAGAATGTGGGCAACTCGGCGGTCGTTGTGGAGACACTGCAGCATGTAATTGCTCATGTGTGCCAGGCTGCCCAGAGGCAACGAAAGGCTGTGCTCTGTGGGAGGTGTATCGTCTGTGTCCTCTGTATCCCCCCAGCCACGCAACAGTGATGGCCATGAGCTGGCCTGGGTGCCACCCTGCTGTGAACATGGTTCCATCTCCTCCTCCATCTCCTCCATCTCCTCCTCCTCATCCTCCTCATCCTCCAGAACTGTGCCCCTGCTGGACAATTGTGTCCCTGGCGTTTGTGTGTGCAGGAACCCACCCTCGGAGCCACTTGCGAATGACTGCCCTGAAAGCCTTGGAAATGTTACCTCTTCATCCTCCCCCTCCTCCTCTTCATCCTGTGCCACATCCTCTTCCATCATCGCCCAAATCATTTTTTGAAGGAGGCATAGAAGTGGGATAGTTAAGCTGACAACGGCGTCATCGGCACTGGCCATGTTGGTGGAGTACTCAAAACAGCGCAACAAGGCACACAGGTCTCACATAGAGGGCCAGTTATTGGTGGTGAAGTGGTGCTGTTCCGCAGAGCGACTCACGCGTGCGTGCTGCAGCTGAAACTCCACTATGGCCTGCTGCTGCTCGCACAGTCTTTCCAGCATGTGCAAGGTGGAGTTCCACCTTGTGGGCACGTCACATATGAGGCGGTGAGCGGGAAGGCCGAAGTTACGCTGCAGCGCTGACAGGCGAGCAGCAGCAGGGTGAGAACGCCGAAAGTGCGCACAGACGGCCTGCACTTTCTGCAGCAGCTCTGACATATCTAGGTAATTTTTAAGGAACCTCTGCACCATCAAATTCAGCACATGCGCCAGGCAAGGGATGTGCGTCAAACCGGCTAGGTCCAGAGCTGCTATGAGATTTTGCCCATTATCGCACACCACCAGGCCGGGCTTGAGGCTCGCTGGCAGCAACCACTCATTTGTCTGCTGTTCCATGCTCCTCCACAACTCCTGTGCGGTGTGTGGTTTTTCCCCCAAACAGGCAAGTTTTAAAACTGCCTGCTGTCGTTTACCCCTGGCTGTGCTGAAGTTGGTGGTGAAGGTGTTACGCTGACCGGATGAGGAGGCGCTAGAGGATGAGGAAGCGGAGGAGGAGGAGTTAGGAAAAGGAGGCAAACTGAAGCACCCTGCAATCCTCGGCGGTGGAAGATGCGCCCCAAAAATTTGGAAGGTGTATCTCACACGTACCGAAACAGTCTATGCCGCAATTTAATTATTTTTACCCCAAAGGGTGTAGATTGAATAGCGGAATAGAAAATATGATATAAAATTGGTGATTTTTCAATAGCACATGTGAACACAGCGGTGTCTTATGTTCTATGTCACGGTCAGTTCTGCAGCAGGCTATGAAGGGAAAAAAAAAGAAAATTCCCCTTTAAGTTTGTAATTTTTAAATAGATTAGTGCAGACTAACAATTTAATTTTTTTTAACCCAAAAGGGTGTATATTGAATAGTGGAATAGAAAAAAGTGTATAAAATTGAAAATCACTCAATAGCACATGTGAACAACACAGCAGTGTCTTATGTCACGGTCAGCTCAGAGAGAGTCAGCAGCAAGCAGGCTATGAAGGGGGGGGGAATTCCCCTTTAACTTGTAGTAAAATATAGCTGATGAACGCTGCACACAACTGACTGATAAAAATAGATTTTTTTTCCCTCCTCCTCCTCAGTGGGCTCAAGTGAGGGCAAAAAGATCATTCACTGCACCACCCCCCACACAGCAAAATCGATGTAGACTGTCCCTGCCTAATCGCTCCAGCCTGTCCCTAATATGCTCAAATAACTTTCCCTGCCTACACTCCGACCTGTCCCTGCATTCTTTTCGGACACAATACAATTTTTCACTGTCTGTCCCTAATCAGCAGCCAGCACGTATGATGTGTGCTCTCTCCCTAAACTACAGCAGAATGACGCAGCGCGCTGGGGCTCTCGAACTTATAAAGACATGGTCACATGCTTCAGGTGGCCAATCACAGCTACTAATACATTAGTAGGCATGGCTGGGATGGCTTAAGGCACACCAGTTAAATGCTTGTTGATTGGCTGTTGAAAGCCCGCCATTACATACAAAACAGGAAATAAAATGACCGAACACGGATTTTAAACTCGAACATACAGTAAAGATTTCGGGTCCGTGTTCGGGTAACAAAAATCCAATTATTCGGTACGAACACGAATAATACAGTCCGTGTTCGCTCAACACTACTTAGCATTTATTAAAAGTCTGCCACTGGAGGAATGAAGTGTCACTTTTTCCTTTACAAGAAGTACGCTTTTAATATTGTATTCTTTGTCTTATTTTAGAAAGACTATCCAGATATGTCATGCTAGCATAGTAAAGTGGGTTAGGGATGTTTTTACCAAGAAATGGTTTTGTCCTATAAAAACTGGCACTTGAATACTGATCATATTAAAGTTTGACTGTTAAATAAAAATCTTCCTTTACCTTCCCTGAATGAGACAAATCCTCCATGTTTCACATGCTCCCCCTTCAGGCACTCCAGCTTGCAGTGGGAGGGTTTCAGCATTAGAGGCAGTGCTGTCAATTCAAAATGCGGAGGATAGAATTAGTTGTATTTAGGTACCGATAGACAAGCTAAAGGCTTTTGAATCAACAGTGACAATTATAATAGACACACCCTTTGCAACACCTTCTAATCACACTGTATATAAAGCAGCCACATGCTACATGAGAGTTGCAGTGCTGCTCTGAACTCTAGAATTTCTACCACCCATCACACAAATCTACATTAGATGAACTTAACTGGAAGGATGAACTTAAATGGATATTATAAAAAAGAAATTCTGCAATAAAAGCCTCTTACTTTCCTCTTCACAAGATGTGTTAGAATTTGTACTGAAATTCATATGTGCAGCTCAGTGTATATTCTGGGCATGTCTCAATGTCAGGATGATTAAATGCCATTTCATCCCAGCCAGTCAAGATGGCTGAACAGCCAAAACCCAGAAGTAGCCTAGGAGATGTTAACGCCAAAGTGGGAGCTTTTAGCATTGTGGCACTGGAGGGGGGGGGGGTAAGTATTGTCTGGTTTAGTTTAACTTTAAATCAAAAGGCTGTTGAGAGTGTCAAGACAGCACATAAACAATTCCTGTCAATGGACACTTATAGGCTTAGAAAATATTAATACAATTCCAGTTTAGGACCTATGAAGACTCATTATAATGGTCAGCTCTGCCTTAACACTTTCACTGCCAGGTCCGTATAGCGTACGGACCATCAGCACTGCTTCCAGCTGGCCAGGTCCGTACACCATACAGACCTCATGTCTCCTTCTTCTATAATGCTGATGATTACTTCAGTGACCATAAACTTATAGCAGAATTGTTTAGCAGACTCAGAATCCCTCCTTTCCCTTCTGCCACCTTCAGCTGCTGTCCATCACTCAGATGACAGGCTGGAGAGTGGAGAGGGGGGGGGGGTTGGGGTGTCGGTGCTGGTGAGGTTGACTGCTGAGCATAGTAAACCATGTGTGTCAGTAAATTATGTTTTAGTTTATGAATGAATGAGGAGTCTCTAGACTCCTTCAGAGAGAATAATGGTCTGATCGTGGTATACCTGGAAAATGGACAGGCGAACCCGATCGGTTTGCCCGTGTGAATGAGGCCTAAGGCCTCATTCACATAGGGCATACACAGTGTACATCCCTGCAAGGCCGTGTTTACCTGTGCAAGGATGCACAGGTGTTCCGTATATCCCTGTGTAGGCAGTCCTAATGATGTCATTTGGGATGTAGAAACTGCACAAACAGAGCCGTTGCTCCCAATTTGACATCCATGTTGATCCAGGTTATTGTCCCTGAGCTTACACTGTCTGCGTTCGGGGTCGTGCAACCACACCCACATGAATGTCAGATTGGGAGCAGCAGCTATGCCTGTGCAGCTGTTGCATCCCAATTGACATAAATGGGACTGCCTGCACGGGGATGCAGGGAACGCCTTTAGTATGCCACAAGTGATTGATGCTTTAGTAGCAATTTAGCATGAATTTTGTTGTGTTCATGTGAACTTATAAAGATTTTAGTGTATGTTTAGTGAAAATAGCGATTTGATGAACATTTGTGCAATTATTGCGGTGCCCAAAAAATAAGTAGCACTTTTTTTTTTCTACAGGTCATGTGCTTTCATTAAATGAATGGTTTGGGGGTCTTTTCAAATTCTGAAAGCTGTAAGTGAAAAATAGTAACCTCTGGATTTTTAGAGTAAAGTGTTTTTAATACAGTTTTGAGTACCTTCAGTTTTCACCGTTTCACAAAAAGATGCAAGTTTAAAATTTACAAATATTTGTTATTTATGAACTCAATATAGGTTTAGCTTTTATATTTAGAAGGCATTTAGCAGGGATTTTGTAAAATGTGCTGTGTTTGCATTGGCTAATAATGATTTTAGTGCATTTTTAGCTAAAGGTTGCTTTGGTAAACATTTGCGCAAATATGGTGAGCCTTAAAAATCAGTAGCACCTCCTTTTTATTCTACCGGTCCTATGCTTTCAGAAAATGTATAGTTGGGGGGATCTTTTACAAACTCTGAAAACTGTAAGTAAAAATGTAAAATCTCCAGATTTTTATAGAAATGTGGTTATTTATAGTTTTGTGTCTGTTCAATTTTTCACCATTTCCCAAAAATTTGCAATTTAACATTTACAAATATTTATTGCTATTTATTAACTTAATACAGGTTAAGCTTTCATATTTAGCAGAAATATAGCAGGCATTTTGCAACATTTGCTGTGTTTATGCCTGCTAATTATGTTTTTAGTGTATTTTTAGCAAAATTATTGTTTGGTAAACATTTGCGCAAATACCGTGGGGCACCTTCCTTTTATTCTACTGGTCTTATGCTTTCAGAAAATATATGGTTTGAGGGGGTCTTTACCAAACACTGAAAGCTATAAGTGAAAAATAAAAACCTATAGATTTTTAGAGAAATTTGGAGATTTACATTTTTGCGTATGTTCGATTTTCACCATTTCGCAAAAAGGCGCAGTTTAAAATTTACAAATATTTGTTATTTATTGATTCAGTACAGGTTAATCTTTTTTGATTTTACTAGGAATTTAGCAGAAATTTTGTAAAATTTGCTGTGTTTATATCTGGTAATTATGATTTCAAATATAAATATATTGGTTTGATAAACATTTGTGCAAATATTGCAGTGCCTTAAAATCAGTAGCACCTTTTTTTATTCTACAGATCATATATGATCTGGGGGGGCCTTTACCAAACTTTAAAAGTTGTAAGTGAAAATGAAAACTTATAGATTTTTAGAGAAATTTGGATATTTACATATTTGCATATGTTCGATTTTCACCATTTCCCAAAAGGACGCAATTTAAAATTTACAAATATTTAATATTTACTAACTCATTGCAGGTTAGCTTCTATATTTATTGGGAATTTTGTAAAATGTGCTGTGTTTTTATCTGCTGAAAATGATTTTAGTGTATTGTTAGTGAAAATATTGATTTGATAAACATTTTCAAAAATACCATTGTACCCTATAAATCAGTACCACCTTATTTTTAGTCTACTGGTCACATGCTTTCAGAAAATATATGGTTTGGGGGGTCTTTTACATACTCTAAAAGCTGTTTAGGAAAAATAAAAAAGCAATGGATAAATTGCAAAAATGGTTCGGCTAGCTAAGTTTAAAAGTGGAGCGCAGGGCTTGGCAGCGAAAGGCTGAAAGAATAAGTTCAACTTTTGTAATGCATTACATGTTACATCCATATTCAGGGTGTAACATGAAACAAATCCACTGTCCCTCGAAATTCCCCGGCTCCCCAATGTGACAGTCAGCCGGCGATCTCTTTCTCTGGCTCTCTGTCACACTCTGTAAAGAACGTGGTTGTGTGGGGCTTTGTCCGCCCCGCCACATTACTCATTCACAGTGAATGAGTTCTGTGAATGGAAAACTACACAGTCCAGCAATCTTTGTGGCTGTCAGCTTGTAGTTCTCAATGAACTACCACGGCGCTGTTGAGTGCTGTGGCAGTTCATTGATACTTCCTGCTAGTGTGTAATGGCTTGGCCGTACAATGTACGGCCAAACAGCTTACACACAGAGTCTTCAAAAGCTCTACATAGCATCCATGATCTACTGATCTTGGGTGCAATGCTTTCCAAGCTCCTAACAGAAAAAATAATACATGCACATTTTTTTTAACTGCAAAAAGATGTGCATTTATTATTATTTTTTTTTTTTTTAAAGGTGAACTTATCCTTTAACTTGACTACAAATTCCTTAATAGCTAAAGCAAATTAAATGTGCCATTAATTGGTAGCGATGGTGGGTGTCTACTGTATATAGAGATGCATTGGGGCAGAAAATATGGAATTTATTAAAAATAAAAGTTTGTGGATTACTATATAAAATATAGATATATTTATGTTTAAGTTCAGTGCTTCATATACTGAACATCAAAATAATCTAGTTATTTAAAGGGTATTTCCAATTTATCAGTCAAATTTGAGAAAACCCCACCTAACTTTCTAATATAAAAATATTTCTTACCTTTCTATGTTTTTGTTTGAAGCAGAGCTTGGGAATACTGCAAGCTACTATTAACAGTTTGAAATGAGAAGAAACTCAATCTGTCCCCACTGACAAAGAGGGACTCACTAAGTTAGACCTAATTAACATAGAATGCAGAAGCCCAGCTTCTAGATCTTTTACCATTTGATGGGATAGGGGTGTTTTCATCTAGTTTACAACTAATAGTTAGATCTGCCAGAACAGTTCAAACAGGGTTAATTATGATTAATAGTAACTCTCTAGCCCTCTCTGCAAAGCTCCTGCAATGATGTTTTTTTTTTAATTTATGTTGTGCGAATAAACATGTGCAAAACTAAAGTATAAAGTAGGTGTTATCCCAATTCAGCTGAAAAGTTTGAAATACACTTTAAAAATGTATCTCTTACTTGTTATTTATTACAGATATTTAAATATAGCACTGATAATTTATGCAGCTCATTACATTTATATTTTACATTTACAGCTGACACTGCCCTCAATAAGCTTACAATCTAAGGTCCCTAACTCACATACATGTACTGGGGCCAATTTAGACAGGAGCCAATTAACCTACAAGCATGTCTTTGGAGTGTGGGAGGAAACTGGAGTATCTGGAAGAAGCCCACATAGGCACAGGGAGGACATGCAAACTCCATGCAGGTAGTAGTGGTTGGGATTTGAACAGGTGGTCCTAGTTTAAATATGTTAATTCTTTTCTCCAAATAAAGTCTGTATTCATAAGATGTTGAACCAATCCCATTGTGGAATAATTTAGTACTTATTTATGCATTATTTTGTTTATTGAGTGGAGGGGAGCTCTTTTTATATTAGATAATGATAATTTGTAAACCTTTTTCAAAATTTGACCTATAGCTCAATACTTTCTTTTTAGGGTAACACTAATTCTAATATAACCTAATGTGGATTTTTGATTTCATAAATCCAAATGGCCTAAATGAGGGCTTTACCTATTTCTTATTTACATTTTGATTTACATGTTAAAGGGATTGTAAACGGTCACCTTGTAAAACTACCCAGTTTAACCACTTAAAGATCAGGCCTTTTTCTGACACTAGTTGTTTACAATTTAAAAGTATTTTTTTTTGCTAGAAATCAGTATTTTTTTTGCTAGAAAAATACTTAGAACCCCCAAACATTATGTATATTTTTTTTACCAGAGACCCTAGAGACAAAAATGGCGGCCATTGTAATATTTTAGGTCACACTGTATTTACGCAGCGTTCTTTCAAACGCAATTTTTTTGGAAGAAATACACTTTCATGAATTGAAAAAAAAAAAGTAAAGTTAGCACAATTTTTTTGTATAATGTGAAAGATAATGTTACGCCAAGTAAATAGATACCTAATATGCTTTAAATTGTTTACAATCGTGGATAGGCGACACACTACAATACTTAGTTACGATACTTATGATACTTCAATCTCCTTAGGCGAAGCTTTAAAAAATGTTAACAGTTACCATTTTAGGGTTACAGAGGAGGTCCAGTGCTAGAAGTATTGCTCTCACTCTAACGATCGTGCTAATACCTCACATGTGTTGTTTGAACACTATTTACATTTGCAGGCACTACCTATGCATTCGCTACACGTGAGCATGGAGCATTTTTTTTTCTTTCTTTTTTTTTTTTTTTTTTTACACTGTCCCTTTTAAAATACACTTTTTCCTCACTTTTATTGCTGTCACAAGGAATCTAAACATCCCTTGTGACAGTAATAGTTACATATCAGGTGTCTTTTTGGAGGGATCTGGGGTCTATAAGACCCCAAATCCCTCTTTTGCATTTAAAAGAATTCAGAATGCCAAGTTTGGCTGTGTTGAATACTGACATTTTTTTAAAGCCTAGCCCCTTTAAGGCTCCAGTAAACTAAAACTGACATTCTGACATTGCTTCCAGGTTACAAGATCTGAAACCCGATCAAAGCCGATTCCAGCTTTGTTTGGGACATGCCTGCTGGTCACTCTGGCCTCCCGGTGGGACAGGAGACCCCGGGAAGTGTGATGCAAGGGGGATGTCCCCTCCCGCTGCTTGTGATAACAATTGAAAGGGGGACAAAGTGGTGGGCTGTGGACAGGGGGAAGAAGTGGTGTGCTGCGGACACGGGGAAGAAGTAGAGAGCTGTGGACAGGGGGAAGAAGTGATTTGTTGTGGAAAGGGTGAAGAAGTTGTGTGCTGAGGACAGGGGGAAAAAGTGGTGAGCTGTGGACAGGGGGAAGAAGTGATGTGCTGCGGCAGGGAGAAGAAGTGGTGTGCTGCAGAAAGGGGGAAGAAGTGGGGAGCTGCGGACAAGGGGAAGAAGTGGTGAGCTGCGGACAAGGGGAAGAAGTGGGGAGCTGCGGACAGGGGAAAGAAGAGGTAATCTGTGGATGGGGGCATAGGTGAGCTGTGGACAAGGGTTGCAGAGGGGAGTTGTAAATGGAGGGTACAGAGGTAAGCAATAAATGGTTACATTGGGGGAGATATGTACTGTCCCTTGTGCTGATTTTCTCTTCTGTGCCCTGTGTGATACACACATCTCAGCACTGCAAAGTACACTTTCCTGAGCTCTGTGTTATGTGCTCCTAGGTGCTGTACTGCATATTTGGCCTTGAGCAGTACGCAGATTTTGCACTGCTTTACTTCTTCCCAGGGAATAATGGGGTGGGGGGGGGGGATAGGCTGGGGGGTGATTTTTTTCTGTACCTATTCTCTGAGAAAAGAAGCCATTGGTACCGAGATGATGGCTGCAGCTGCTGGCATCACCCTGGTACAACCACTTGATGCAGAATGACGTACAGGTATGTGATTTTTTGCAGCAAGTGGTTAATAACGAGTTGAAAGGCAAAACATTTTTGAATAGATTTAAAAAACCATTATAAATACCTTTTCCCCTTTTTATTTCAATACATTTTTATTGAGTTATAAAATTATAAATTTAACACAATACAGACAAATTGTCGTTTGACAATTGAACACAATATTTTGCATACAGGTAGTAAAAGAAAGAAATGTAAAGAAAGTGTACAATGAAGGCGTAGACAAGCATAACGAGTAAACATAACACGATAAAGGTGAGTACACAGTCTTTGTAAATATAATTGAAAAGAGGGAGAAAAAAATACATTTAGAAGTATTGAGTTTGATCGTACCATTTGTACCATTTCTCCCAAGAAAGTCTAACATCTTGATATTTACCAACAGATGAGGCAAATTACATTTTGTATGTGGCATGAGTTATTTTCATTATTTCAGTAATGAAAGGAATGTGAGAGTTCCTCTAGTGTTTTACCAGTTATAGACGAGTCGATAGGAGTATGTGAATTATTGAGCCTTTTATTTTAGGTGGTACCTTATGCATTCCCAAGGAGAATAAAGCAGTGTCGGCGGAGAAGGGAATCATGAGCCCATAAATCTTATGAATTAGATTGAATACCTGTATTCAAAGGGTTGTTATTTTAGTACAGGACCACAATATGTGGTAAAGGGTACCCACACTTGCGCATTTCCTCCAGCATAAGTGTGATGACTGTGGCGAGAATTTGGATATCCTATACGGAGTCAGATACCATTGTAATGTTATTTTTTGAGTTAGTTCCCACATATTTAAAATTTTAGAGGCTGAGTAGGTAGCACTAAGTGCAGCTTGCCACTGCTCAGGTGAGTATTCTGATCCGATTTCTCATTCCCAGACTGTGATTAGGGATTGATAAATCGACCTTTGTCATTAGGAGTGTTGTATAGTAAAGAAATGTACTTAAGGTTAGATGTTGTAAAGAATTGTGCTATCCTCCAAGGCATTGAGACATTGGGTGATTGAATTGAACATAGTAAGTGTGATATTTGTAAGTAAGTAAAATAGTCATTGGAGGAAACTCCAAATTCTAGTAGTAATAGTAGTAGTAGTAGTATTCTAGCAAGGTCCTAAAGGTTTTAATAGCTGGACCTACCATAATATGGTCCAGGATCTTGATCCGCTTGGAATCCCAGTGTGCCACAGCTATATTGGGAATAATATAAGGAACACTCAAAATGGGCGTATAAATAGTGGTTCTAGTTGTCTCATCTAAAGGAGTGTGCAATAGCACTTGTCAAGCTTGTATTGTGGCTCTATTGGTAGGAGACATCTTGGCATCACTTCCTTTGAGAAAGGGACTAGATAACAAGTAATGGTATAAATTTTTACCAAGAGTTTGGTAACTCTCCAGGTCTGGTGGGACTGGGGAAACCAGGTTTTTACTTGTGTTAGCAAGGATGCGAGATAGTAATCTCTGATCACTACATGTCCCACTCAAACTGCTCTTGTTGCTGTTATAAGCTAAGCCTTTTTTCCCTTCAATAGATATTTATTAATTAGAGATTGGTCTGTTTTGAAAAAGGCCATTGCATGATAGGGAGGGTTCTAAACAGATAAATAAGTTGAGGAAACAAAACCATCTTGAAGGCTGCCAACCTACCAGACCAAGACACTTCTGATTGTGCTAGAGTGATTGTGGGTATATCTAGCCCCAATATGTGAGATTTAGATACACTCACTTTATAATAACATATTTGAGTAAACAACATCAAGGTCAAATGTACCAAAACCGGGGAAGTTTCAACATTTGTTAACATTAAGATGATTTTGTCTGCAAAAATACTGATAACATGGCTGGAATTCTGGAATTGGAAGCTGTTAATCTGTGGATGGGATCGTATGTAGCCAACGTTTCTTCAAGAGATTACATATCAATAATGATAGGGGCATCCATGGCGAGTACCATTAAATATTGTGAATGGTGTGGAAAGCATCCCTGCTGAATAAACCTGGGCAGAGGGATTTTTGTATAGTGCCATGATGATAACTGTGAATAGTGGGCCCTCGAAACCAAAAGCCCCCAGCACCTGAGCCAGGTAGTCCCAGTGGATTCTGTTGAACACCTGCTCTGCATCCAACACAAAAAGCAGAGAAGGGGTTCATTGCAATTTTGGATTATGTTTATTAGTCTGCGGGTAGCGTCGGCGGTTTGACACCCCTTAGGGAATTCGGACTGATCTGGATGTATGAGGGAGGGTAGTATATCAATAAAGCGCTGGGCAATTAGATGGGTGTCATTTTTTTAGACCATTGTTTAAGAGAGAGAGGGGTTTGAAATTTTGGGGTTAAAAGGGGTCCTTCCCTGGCTTGGGTAGAGTGATGATTAACACTTTAAGCATTTCCTGCAGGAAGGGCGAAGAGGCAGCCGCGGCATTAAACATTTTAACCATGTAAGGTAACAAGATGTGTTTAAAGGTTGTATAATACTCCCCTGTTTGGTAGAGATTATATGACTTACTGAATTTCTATGGGTGTGAACGGGGAATTCAGTATTGAGAGTTGGTCTTGGGGTAGTTGCTGAAGTTTTACTTTTTGTAAGAATTCTGCTATTATATCTGGCTTTGGTTGGGCAGTATGAGGGTCTTTTTTCAAAGTATACAGCGAGCTGTAATACTTACTGAAAGCATCAGCAATGTCTTGGGGGGGTGGCATCATTTAGCATTGGTGGATGGGTGGTGTAAGTTCTGAATCTTAGTTCTCTGTCTTTGGCCCTTCAATTTATGTGCTAGCAGTTTCCCTGCTCTGTTTCCATATGCATAGTAGGTCATTTTCAGTCTTCTATTTACCTTTTTGAAATCTGCTAGCAGAAGGGAACGTAAATTATTTTATAATTTAAACAATTTTTGGGAAAGGGCGAATGTTGGTTTAATCCTATTTTGGGCATCCACGGTGTCAATCTCCGTAATCAGATTATCAATGCGTTTGTACCATTGCCTCTTTGCCCTTGCTCCTAATTTAATGAAAAAAGCCCCTTATGAACGTCTTGTGGGCATTCCACAGCATAAAGAGGTCATTCACAGAGAGATTGTTTAATTCTTAGAATTCTATGAGATGTTTTTCAAACTCATCCTTGGTGTCAGCCTGTTGTAATAGTTGAGAGTTAGCTCTCCAAATGGGAGTAGTCTGGGATGATAAAGAGTCCTTAATAGGACTGAAGCATGGTCTGACCACGTAATGGAATTATTAGACGTAGCTGTAACTCTCTCCAGTAACCAGTAAGAGATGGAGTTTTCAGTTTACGTGAAGATATGGAATCTATAGTCAGATGTGGGGTGATAGTAAAGTAATCCACCCTGTTGGTGTTTGTGTACAGTCTTCAAGAGCATATTAACCACTTCCCGCCCGCCCTATAGGCAATTGACGGTGGGAAAGTGGTTACATTATCCTGACTGGAGTCTTATGACGGCGGCAGGATAATGCGCTTTGCACGCAGAGCGGCGATCGGTGAGAGGGGCACGCAGAGCGGCGATCGGTGCTGCGGCGTATCACTCTGACACACTGCATCTCCGATCTTGGTAAAGAGCCTACTGACATAGGCTATTTACCATGTGACCAGCTGTGTCCAATCACAGCTGGTCACATAATACACAGGAAGAGCCATTGATCGGCTTTCCTTAGTTCGTGCCTGACAGGCACGAGTATAGGAGAGCCGATCTGCGGCTCTACTGACAGGGGGGGTCTGCACTGGTAATAAGAGCATTGATTACCAGTGCAGATCATTAGGGGGGTGCCACTAGAACCACCAGGGATGCCCACCCATGACCCTAGGAAGGCCCACCCATGACCCCAGGGATGCCCACCATGGCCACCAGGGATGGCAATCAGGGCTCAGGGAGCCCGCCAGTGCCCTCCCCATCAGTGCTGCCCGCCAGTGCCCTCCCCATCAGTGATGCCCACCAGTGCCCATCATTGCCATCTATCAGTGCCCCCCACCAGTGCACATTATTGCCCTCCAGTGATGCCTATCAGTGCCCATTAGTGCCCATCAGTGCCACCTATCAGTGCCCCTCAGTGGCACCTATCAGTGCCCATCATTGCCCATCAGTGTTCCCTATCAGTGCTCATCAGTGCTGCCTATCAGTGCCCATCAATGCCACCTATTAGTGCCCAGCAGTGCCGCCTATCAGTGCCCACCAATGCTGCATATCAGTGCTACCTATCAGTGCCACATATCAGTGCCCATCAGTGCTGCCTATCAGTGCTACCTATCAGTGCCGCATATTTGTGCCACCCCATCAGTGCCACCCCATCAGTGCCACCCCATTAGTGCCTGTCAGTGCGGCCTCATCAGTGCAGGAAAAAATGTATCTATTTACAAAATTGTATAACATAAACAAAAATAAAAACCTTGCAGTGATCAAATACCACCAAAAGAAAGCTCTATTTGTGGGGGGGGGGAAAATGACATAAATTTGGTTTAGGTACAGTGTTGCATGACCGTGCAATTGTCATTCAAAATGCAACAGCGCTAAAAGCTGAAAATTGGCCTGGACAGAAAGGGGGTGAAAGTGCCCTGTATGGAAGTGGTTAAAAAACATATTTGGTTTGCATTGGGAGCCCTACGAATTTACCAATGTTATAGTCGTACAATAATGTCACATACTAGTATAAAATATTTGCCTTTAATAATCTTTAATTTCCTTGTGGAATTCACAGTATCCTTAGAGGCCGTTGGGACTCCCCCATTTTTTTTTTTTTTTGTCTGCATTGGCAGAGAATTTGGGGAAAATTCCTGTGTGTGCATTGAGGTGGTGATTTGTTGCAGAAGTGTGTCTCCTGCACACATAGGACATACTATTTAAAATGCAGGGCTTCTTGCCACAAAGATTTACGCTTAACAGGATGTTTATGGCCATTTAAGTTCATGGATAGGGGATTCAGTCCCATAGATTGTTGAGAGGAGATTGAGTGTGTGGTTGCAGTTTATGTTTTTCACTAACTGTGGATGTTGGATTGCCTCTAGTGGCCGAATCTGGAAGTGTCCATACTTCAGAACTTAGACAAATGTGTGGGAGACATGAAGAGGAAGTGTATCTTCGATGGAACGTGACCGTACTCAGGAGAAATAAAACATAAACAGAGAAAACAATGAAAAAACATTTGGATTGTATGCTTAAAAGAAAACAACCAAGGAAACTTAGCACAAATGGGTATGATACCCGTATGCAGCAACTGCTGCTTAGGTTTTATGGGGGGTATAGAGAACTAAAGTCCATTCTCCACCGTACAAGGAGACCTGAGAATATATATCTTGTCCCATGCCAGGATTAAGTACGTTTTCGGGAATTTTTATTTGTCACAATTTTCCACTCCGGGTTAACATGGTTAGCATTCCTAACTGATGAGGAAGGAACAGACTCGTCTGGGAGTATCTGCCAGGTTTTCAGTGGGGAAACACCCTTTTCCAGGGAGTCTATGACATAGGCTGATTTGTCTTTCGTGATCGTGATTTTTGTGGTGTATCCCCATTTGTAGTTAATGTCATGATTCCTTTTGTTATAGTATTGAGGTTTTTTCTCTTCATAAAGTATACTGGTAGAGATCTGCATAGAATTGGAGCCCCGTGTAATGAGAAGGGATGTGGTCCTTTCTATGCATTGCAAACATAAGCTTCTCCTTAAAGTGAAAAAAGTGCAGACGTAAAATCACATCTCTGGGAATTTGGTCTGGGAGATGAGAAGGTTTTGGGAGATGGTGCACTTTGTCTTCTGTATCATCCAGGTCAGATGCTTCAGGGAGTATAGCCTTAAACATCTCAGTGACATAGGAGCAAAGATCTGCATGTGCTACTGATTCAGGCATCCCTCTAATTTTCAAGTTGTTTCTTCTAGTCCTGTCTTCAATGCCTGCGATTTTGGCTTTGACCCACTCCATTTACTCATCTTTCCCTTCAGAGTCGTCTACAAAATCATTGATTGTAGTAGCAAACTCCCCCATTTTATTTTCAATGTGATCTACTCTGCTTTCTACATTTTTCAGTTCTTTATGGAATGTATGCATGCATGACATTAGATCTGCTTGGAGTGAGCTTCTCAGTGACATCAACATGTCTTTCATCACTGTGTCTAATACTGGCTGGTTGGAAGTTAAAAACTCCTCAATGGAGGGGGTTCCCTTGTGTCTTCCCAATAGTCAGCACTTAAGCTCATTTCAGGGTCCTTACTCTGCTTATCTATTCTGAATTTGGATTTATCTGGGCTTCCAGACAAAGGTGTGGAATTACCTGAGTTAGGGCTGGGTGGTGAGTTTCAGACTGGAGCATGTATTCCCTGATGTGAGGGTTGTGGTGTCACTCTGGAGACCAGGGTAGAAGGCCCACTGACGCCATCTTGCTTGGTCCCACATTTCTGCTGCCGATAGAATGCTGTCAGTTTTTGAGGTTTCCGAACCTCCTTATGTTTTCTGGACATGGTCGCGGGTGTCACGGGCGCCTGGAGGGCAATTCACCAGTGTGGGGAGAGAGATAGGGAGTTCTGGCAGGTTGCTGTGTGCTGATCTGTCTCCTCTACTGCTGGAGCTTCTCCTTCAGACGTTAATTCTGCTCCATGACTAGCTCTGCCCCCATTTCCCCTTTTTATAAGTGTTCACATTCCCTCTGTTCCCTCTGTTCTCAGCTGTATAGGAACTCGGGGGAGGAGAAGCAGCAGCACACTGAGTTTCCCAGTGACAGGCTGTGCAGGGGAGGCATGTCAGGAAAAGTCTGTGTAACAGATCCCCAATACTTGGACCAAGTATTTCTGTCTTAGGTCTTCAGAATCTCACGTGATGCAGTGACCTGGCCCCTCAATTCCCCCCAAACATCAGCCTAAGCTCGATGAAGGGTAAAACAAAATACATTTTATTCAACAACTCACTTCCAATATATACAGTCTCATGTGTTTGATTTCATTATCATATGCAAATGTAATTGTATACAGAACATAGTTAACATACCTTGGCCATCTGGAAAGAGACAATAGGTGAATGAGACTGCAACATTATCATAATTAACTCAACAAACAACAAGACCCCAAAACAAAGCCGAGTACGTATTCCTAGAAGTGTAAATACAAAACCACCTCTAGACAGATGAAAGTAGAAGACATAGGCTTGCAGACTGCCCTTCTCCATTTTCAAAATACCTTATGATAAGTGTCAATACACATCCCCACAGTAGATAATGGCTGAATTTGACGTCGTTAGCATCTCTTTAGTCTCTCATTGTGTGGAGAAGTCCTCTGCTGTAACAGGCAGCTTTAGGCCTGTAACATGGATCTTAGTCTCAGAGTTTGTATCTTGGGGTGACATGGATTTGAGTACAAAGCAACACTACTCCCACGGTCCTCCAGCATATACCCCCACACAGAGGTGCACTCCCCTACAAGCCAGGGCCCATAGTCCGTGGGCAGGAGTCTGGCCTCCACACACCTCCAGCATCCCGTTGCGAACGTCCCAGCAAATGGGCGTTCGTCACAGTCTGATCATTGGAGGAGAGTAGGCTGAGTTCCCAGCATAGCTATAAAACTGACCACGTTGTGTTCTCCTGCTTAGTGTGGTCGGTTTTTATTCAGACAGCAAAGGAACTAGCAGAATCACCAGGGATTTCACATAAAGAAAGCAATAGAAAGAAAACAGGATACTTTTTCATACAAGTACATGGTACAGCAGGCACATTTCAGGAATATGAAATGTTGTGGTAACAGACACTTTAAGAAGGTTGTAAACCAAAAAAAAAAACTACAAAAAATTATAACATGAAAGGCAAAAGCACATTGCATACTAGCTCATTATAAAATACTTACCTTAAAACGAAGCCCCTGCAGTGCCACTCACACAACACTAACACTGCTGACATGTTAACCCATTTTCATTCTGGGTTCATGTCCTCCAGCCATCTGATTGGAGCACGCATGCCATGCTGCTTCCCAAGGGTAAAAAGCAGCAGTTTTTAAGAAAACTGTTAATGCTTCCTTCTCCTCCTCCTGGAGGAGAAAGGTTGTGGTCCAGACAGTGAGGAGAGATGTGGCTTTGGCATTGAGGAGAAGTGTAGCAAAAAAAAGGCCACTCACTCTTCTACAGTATAGGGGGAAGGGTGGGCAGCATGAAGAAGTGAGTAAAATAATATGGCCAGGGGAAAGGGCACGTATCATCAAAAGTTTAAAATCCCACAGCCATAGGCTGCCTTCTCTATCTCAAATCTTCCTTCAACAGAAAAATGGACAGAGGGGTCCAGATCAAGTTCTTTTCTGTCATACACCTGATGTTGGGTTGGTCTGTTTGTAGCTGGTATATACATTTGATTTACATGTTATTTACAAATATTATATATAAATTTAATTTGGCCAATTGTTTGCATTGCAACCACTCTCATATGATCAAACAGAAAGTTACAATACTTTTTTTCTCCTCCTCCTTCTTAAGAGTACTGAACAGCCATTTATTTTAAAATGTAAAATGTATTCTAACACAACCTTTATCTACTTCTCCTCCACATAGGTGCAAAGTGTTGGAGTGCTTGCAGAAAGGAGGAGGAGGGTTGGGTTGCTGATGGTAATGAGAAGTAGTTTTGTAATGATGGCAGTAAGGAGGAGGAGAAAATCTGGGGCGACTTTCAGAGGGACATTTTACAGCATCCCAATCTTGTGTAATTTTAAGGCTTGACATGTTTGGCATATATTTACTTGAAGCATCCTGATTGTTTATATTTTACTAAAGAAAATGGTAAAAAAAAATGTGTTTTTGTGCACTGAAACTAAATTTAGTGTATTTTTTTTTTCTGATAATACTGTATATATAGTGAGCAATTTTAATGTGACATTAAAAATGCAACTACCACCACTTTATTTTCTGGGGTCTCTGGTTTCAAAAAATGTTTATTGCTTTTGGGGTTTTAATTAATCTTAGATTCAAACTTAAATGTGCAATTTAACATGTGTGCAAAAAAACAAAAACAAAAGGATGGCTTTGATAGTTAAAGCGGAGTTCCACCCGAAATTTATACTTACCTCCATCTTCTCGCTCCCGGTCACCTGAAAAACAAATGGATAATCGCAATTTTTTTTTTTTTCACTTACCTTTTAGAGAAAATATACTCACCTTACTTCCTTCTTCCTCCCCTCGGCGGCCACGGCGATTCGTCACTTCCTGGCTTTTGCAATGATTCCTGGGAGCTGAACGTCATCGCTCCCAGGAATCATTGCGCCTGCACCGGCCCCGACGTCAGTTCCGGGGCGCGAGACCCGGAAGTGACGTCGGGGCCGGTGCAGTGCATCGTGGGACCAAAGAAGAAGGAAGAGGACCGAAGAGGACGCGGAAGAGGATCGCGCTGGCTTCAAGCTGCCCACACCTGAGATGGCAGCGCTGGACAAGACAATTTCAAGGTAAGTATTTCTCCTGAAAGGTAAGTGCAACCCGGGACAGATCAGAGGCTAGCCATTGTGGAATGTGCTAGCCCTGACTGTCCCGGGGGTATTTTTATAAAAAAACGTATAACGAGGGTGGAACTCCGCTTTAAGGTAGTTAAGTGGTTAAGGAATTTCTAAGCAAATGTCAAACAAAAATCATACTAAAAGGGAAGAGAAACCTAAGAGGAAACAAATTGCCCATTAAAAGATAAAATAATTATACTTTTAATCTAGAGCTTTCCCCTGCAGTCCTTTTTTACCATAACAAGAAATCCCCAGTCTAATGTTCAACATTATTGATCCTCCTTTCTCTAAGCCCAGAATGTCTTGGACTCAATCAAGCATTTAAATGGACAGAGAAAGAAGAAGCAACCCTGCTATGAGTTCATCTTTCTTTCACTTTGCCCTCCTATCAGCATGCTCAGTGCAAGCACATGACCTGATTGGTTCTTTCTGTTACTTGTTCTGCTGAACACTGATTTCATTTAAAACCTAAAATGAGTTATGTTTTTATTCATACTTACAGAGCTGCAATCATTTTTGTATATTATATCTCCTTAGAGATACATAGGTCCAATTTTCCCCCTGGACCAGTAACAACCATCTCTTTGTGATATTAGCATGGCAATATGGGTGTTTTGGAAATAGTAAGACATAGTACAGATAGATAGATAGATAGATAGATAGATAGATAGATAGATAGATAGATAGATAGATAGATAGATAGATAGATAGATAGATAGATAGATAGATAGATAGATAGATAGATAGATAGATAGATAGATAGATAGATAGATAGATAGATAGATAGATAGAGTATCTCACAAAAGTGAGTACACCCCTCACATTTTTGTAAATATTTTAATATATCTTTTCATGTGACAACACTGCAGAAATGACACTTTGCTACAATATAAAGCAGTGAATGTACAGCTTGTATAACAGTGTAAATTTGCTGCCCCCTAAAAAAAAACTCAACACACAGCCATTTATGCCATTTATGTCTAAACCACTGGCAACAAAAGGGTGTACACCCCTAAGTGAAAATGTCCAAATTGGGCCCAAAGTGTCAATATTTTGTGTGTCCACCTCTATTTTCCATCACTTCCTTAACCCTCTTGGGCATGGAGTTAACCAGAGCTTCACAGGTTGCCACTGGAGTCCTCTTCCACTCCTCCATGTAACATCACAGGGCTGGTGGATGTTAGAGACCTTGCTCTCCTCCACCTTTCATTTGAGGATACCCCACAGATGCTAAATAGGGCCTAGGTCTGGAGGCATGCTTGGCCAGTCTATTACCATTACCTTCAGCTTCTTTAGCAAGGCAGTGGTCATCTTGGAGGTGTGTTTAGGGTCGTTATCATGTAGGAATACTGCCCTACGGTCCAGTCTCCGAAGGGAGGGGATCATGCTCTGCTTCAGTATGTCACAGTACATGTTGGCATTCATGGTTCCCTCAATGAACTATAGCTCCCTAGTGCTAGCAGCACTCATGCATTCCCCAGACCATGACACTCCCACCACCATGCTTGACTGTAGGCAAGACACACTTGTCTTTGTACACCCCACCTGGTTGCCACCACACTTGCTTGACACCATCTGAACCAAATAATTTTATGTTGGTCTAATCAGACCACAGGACATGGTTCCAGTAATTCTTGTCCTTGGTCTGCTTGTCTTCAGCAAACTGTTTGTGGGCTTTCTTCTGCATCATCTTTAGAAGAGGCTTCCTTCTGGGATGATAGCCATGCAGACCCATTTAAAGCAGTGTGAGGCGTATGTTCTGAACACTGACAGGCTGACCCCCACCCCTTCAACCTCTGCAGCAATGCTGGCAGCACTCATACATCTATTTCCCAAAGACAACCTCTGGATATGATGCTGAGCACGTGCACTTACCTTCTTTGGTTGACCGTGGCGAGGCCTGTTCTAAATGAAACCTGTCCTGGTAAACCGCTATAAGGTTTTGGCCACCATGCTGCAGCTCAGTTTCAGGGTCTTGGCAAGCCTCTTATAGCCTAGGCCATCTTTATGTAGAGCAACAATTCTTTTTTTCAGATCCTCAGAAAGTTCTTTGCCATGAGGTGCCATGTTAAACTTCCAGTGACCAGTATGATAGAGTGAGAGCGATAACACCAAATGTAACACACCTGATCAATATTCTCCCCTGAGACCTTGTAACACTAATGCGTCACATGACACCGGGGAGGGAATATGGCTAATTGGGCCCAATTTGGGCATTTTCACTTGGGGGGGCAACTTTGTTGCCAGCAGTTTAGAAATTAATGGCTGTGTGTTGAGTTATTTTGAGGGGACAGAACATTTACACAAGCTGTACACTCACTACTTTACATTGTAGCAAAATGTAATTTCCTTAGTGTTGTCACATGAAAAGATATAATATAATATTTACAAAAAATGTGAGGGGTGTACTCACTTTTGTGAGATACTGTAGATTGATAGATAGATAGATAGATAGATAGATAGATAGATAGATAGATAGATAGATAGATAGATAGATAGATAGATAGATAGATAGATAGATAGATAGATAGATAGATAGATAGATAGATAGATAGATAGATAGATAGATAGACAGACAGATAGTTAGAGCTTAAAGATTGTCTAGCTGATTGACTTTTAGGGCACATTTATTCATCCAATACTAACATAGGTAGTAGAATGTTAAAGTCTTTTACAACGTGTGAAAAGAACAGATGGCAGAATAATATTAACAATCATACTTTGCTCAGTGAAAGGTCTGTCCTTCACATTTAAAGTATTATAGGAATAACATATAGTCTTCCATTATATAGTTTAAAGATGACACCTTTATCACTGTGCCTCACAGGCAGCTGTAAAGCTTTAATACACTATTTAATTTGTTTTATTGTTTGACCTCATTGTACGTATTAACAGAATGATACGCGGCTGCTAATTTAATTTGTTATAAGCGACTATGACCTTTAATACATCAGTGTTATAGTGCTCCTAAATAAGTAAAAAGGAATTCAAGCTAATTTCCATTTAGAACAAAGCATGTTAACAATGATTTTTTTTATCACGTAATGTTTTTTAAGACACCAACATGTGAACACAATTTTATTCAGTTTTTTATTCAACCGTAGTTAGAAATGTGAAGAGAATTACTTATCATAAAAAAGTAATTTCAAGGAACAGCAATAGTTCACTGAGAGTTCACAAAAAAATGATTTTATTTGCAAATCTATATCAATTAAATGTAAGCTATGTTTTTATTTATTTATTTGGGTTTTTGTAAAAAAAAAAAAAAAACATTAGTAAACTAGTGCACACTTTGGCTTTTAAGGCTTTATTTGTTCTATGAGCTCAAAGTCTCTCTGATGTTATTGGATGAAAATATATGTAACTTAGCTAGCTTATGCTGACAAACCCTAAAGGGGAGATTTACTAAAACTGGTGCACACAGCATCTGGTGCAGCTGTGCATTGGAACTTATCAGCTTCTAGGTTTTATTGTCAAAGCTTAATTGAACATGCTGAAGTTAGAAGCTGATTGGCTACTATGAACTGCTGCACCAGTGCCCAGTTCAACAATAATTCAATTCAAACATGCAGCTGAGCTGGAGTTAGATAATATAACATTTGATAAGTACTGGCTGCATTTGACCTGTTTTACCTGCATTTTAAATTTCATGTTAATTGGGCATACTCAGCTGATTCAATAAAGAAACAACACTTTTATAGTGGTATGGCCCCTTTGACAAGACCTGCACCTAATTTTAATTTTAGAGTGCCTTGTACACCTTTGGAACCGGTACCAAAACATGCATCAGATTCAGGTAGTTCTTACTACTGCCACTTTTAGAGACTTTCACTATGTCTGTGAGAGATTCCAAAAGACCAACAGCCAACAGATAAGCAAATTGGTGGTAATAAAGGCCAACTTCCAGGTGGTGTACAGAGAGACCCTAGTTCTAGGAGTGGGCTATTTTGTGCTGGGAAGTTGTCATGAATATTTTTGCTTAACTCCTTTACACCAATCTCACACATATATATGGCATAGCATTGCAGAAGAGAGCCTTCTTCCAAGGCGCTCCATATCTGTGCTCAGTGTTTTTGTTGGAAGTGCATTCCCAGCACGGAGTCTGTGATGTCACTGACAGCCTACTAAGGATTGGAAAACGGGAGGATCGATTTCAGTCACATAATGGCAGTGATAGCCGGTGATTGGCTAATGCTCAATCACTTAATAAAACCTTTCCCTGTGCTGTCTTTTTTCTCTGTAAAAAAAAAAAAAAAAGAGTGTGTTTAAAATAAATAAAAAAAAATTATGAAAATAAAGGAAAAATAAAAGATTTAAATTGTGGGATCAGAGCTTAATCTCATTTTTTTTTTTCTTTTTTTAATTTAAAGTCAGCGTTAGTGACAGTGTGTTTAAGTAGGATAAGCAATATGTGAACAGTTGTTTCTCGGCCCTCCTATGGATACAAAAAACAAATAATATACACATATGTGGTATTGCTGTTATTGTCAAAGTGCAAGGATTTTTTTTTTACTATTTTAGGCCAGCTTTCTTTTGAGAAAAAAAAGTCAAGAGATATCTTTCACCATTTATTACTAAATGAAGGCTCAATTTGTCCTGAACATTGATCAATGAATCCAAGTTCATATTAAATACTGCAATAGAAAAAAGGCGAAAAAGATATAGCCAACGTCTTTCCAAATAACTTGTATGTTTATTCAGCGCATTTGAGGTTTTCTATAAACATGCTTATGTAGGTATCGCATTAATATTACAATTGTACTTTTAAGCTAAAAAAGGAGTAGCTGAAGCAGTACATGGTTGGGCTAGTTTCTTATCAGGGTCTTAGGAATGTAAGTACAAAGCAGAAGACTGTACGATGCCAAAGACATTGGCTATAGTGGACAAAACATAGAAAGTGAAATACATGTATTTACCGAGTTTAACATTTATTTTGCATCTCCCCCTTTAAATCTATATTTTACATTTGATCACCTGCTATCACCTGGAATCTCCCTGTATTTAGGTAGAGCTAGTCCGGGCCTAGGAGGTAAACTCTAATGGGAAGAAGCTAACAGTTAAGAGCCACTACATAGTTATAAGATGACCTTTTATTGTGAATAAAACTTACATAAAAGCAAAAAAAAGATTACAAAAATATTTACATGGTAATTGGATGTACATCAAGAGCTATGGCTTGGTAGATTAACTCTAGGCTTTCAAACTTAACAGAGACTCATCTGTACAATAAGAAACATGTTCTAATTAGACTATACCAAGCAAAGTTTAAACAGAAAATTGTATATTAAACAGAAGACAGATAAAAAACAAATTGACTTTAACATGGCTGCCATTAAGCACTTCACCCCCGGAAAGTTTTACCCTCTTAATGACCAGGCCATTTTTTGCGATTCGGCACTGCGTTACTTTAACAGAAAATTGCGTGGTTGTGCAACACTGTACCCAAATACAATTTATGTCCTTTTTTTTCTACAAATAGAGCTTTCTTTTGGTGGTATTTGATCACCTCTGCAATTTTTAGATTTTGTGCTATAAACAAAAAAAGAGCGACAATTATGAGAAAAAAAAAACGCCAATTTTTTTACTTTCTGATATAACACATTCCCAATAAAAAAATTTAAAAAAATTAATGTTTTTATCAGTTTAGGCCAATTTGTATTCTGCTACATATTTTTGGTAAAAAAAAATCCCAAAAAGCGTATTTTAATTCTTTTGCCCAAAAGTTATAGCGTTTACAAACTACGGGATAGATTTTTTGGACTTTTTATTTATTTATTTATTTATTTATTTATTTTTACTATTGGCGGCGATCAGCGATTTTTAGCGGGACTGCGACATTGCGTCAGACAGATTGGACCCCTAACTGACATTTTTGACACTTTTTGGGGACCAGAGACAATAATACAGTAATCAGTGCTAAATAATATGCACTGTTACTGTATAAATGACACTGGCAGGAAAGGGGTTAATACGGGGGGTGACAAAGGGGTTAAATGTATGCCTAAAGTGCTTACTTACTGTGTGTGTGTGGGGGGTTCTGTGACAGGCACAGAGAGATCGCAGTTTTAGCTTAGCTGAAACTGCTGATCTCTCCCTGCCTGTCTGACAGAAGATTCACCTGCTTTGTTTACATAAGCAGGCGAGTCTTCTTTCGTTTCTCCGATGATCGCGGGAGGGCAGATGCAATCGGCTGCTGTGTCTAAACACCCCGTAGCACGTACCACAAACCACGTCAATCAGTCACGTAGTACTACGTGACTGAGCGCAGCCAAGCAGCCCTGCCGCAGTAAAACTACGGTGGGCAGTCAGCAAGTGGTTAATATTGCCAATTAATATTAATATCACAATTGTACCTTTAGGGTAGCAAAGTGAGTAGTTGAAGAAGTACATACGTGGGATAGTTTCTTATCAGGGTGTTAGGAAAATGTGTAGGTGGCAGAAGAGTTAAGCCGTAGACAAATCAAAATTTGTCCCACCAATCAGGAACCGGGAGATTTTCAATACATGTATGGATAGGCTTGATGAGCTGAAGTTGATCTATCGATTGACTTCAGTACAACCAATCTGTCTGTTTTTTTGTTTTTTTTTTTCAATCACTGCCGACAGCTATAGCAGTCAAAATGCAATAGCAGAGCAGAGGAGGAATTCCCCCATCCATATGGACTGTGTTGATGGGGTAATCGTCAAGCAATTTTATTTACTTCAACCAATGGTTAAGGAAAGTTGCATAACAGATGACCTGCCTTGTTATGATGCCAAGGAAATTGGCTGCAAGTGGACAAAGTATACCAAATTAAATACATGTAAATACAGAGTTTAAAATGTCTTTTACACTGACATTTGTTGATCACCTGACCTTAAAGATGAACTAAAGTCTGCTCACATAATTTGTAATAAAAACCATCTTTGCTATTCTGAATATGCTGCAGACATCTCCCTCCACTTAATCTGGTTGCGGCCATTTTATCTGTGGGCAGCTGAATCTGCTGCCTGTTCACTTCCTGGATTTACACAGACACACACAGACACTCACACAAACACACTCACACCACTGCTTGCTTGCCCATTTCTCATGTCTTGATGAATATTCATGGATCTCTGCATATCGTGTTATCCACGCCTTCATCCAGCCCCCTCCAGCTCTGCAGCTCTCATTGGCTTTCCTATGACCCATCCCTCCTCCCTTGCTGGCAAACTCTCATGAGAGTGAGAGAGAGAGCTGTGCATGATGTCATTAGCCTAGACGAATTACCAGACAAGAAAGCTGAAGTGGGCTGTATAAGGAATTTACTGGCAGAAAAAAATGTTTTACTATCCAAAGTTAAAACAACAAGGCAGGAGATTTAATAGATAGAAAGATTCAAAAATCACTGAAAAGCAGCTTTAAGGCCATAATCCTTCATGTGATTAAAGTGTTGGATTTTCCACATTGTTTATTCTGAATCTATGTCAACTATAACAAATCACTTCATCTCTGTCATTGGTTACTGAGTAAAATTGACAAGTTCAACAGTTGTAGACAAATTGAAATTACTTGCTAAGATACTTCAGGTATACACTCCTGTAGGCACCTTTTTATGAAGTAATTGAAGTTAAAGGAAAAAGGTTTCTTTAATTAGTTAATGGCCTTCAATGTTAAATACCAGGGGTCTCCAAACTATGGCCCTCAAGTTTTTCAGAAACTACATTTCCCATCAAGCCTAGTCATGTCTGTGAATGTCAGAGTTTTACAATGCCTTATGGAATGTGTAGTTCCGCAACATCTGGTTGGCCGTAGTTTGGAGATCCCTGTTATATACTAATGCAACATTTAACTGATTTTGTTTGTTAAAAATATTACATTATGAAAAGCACCCTAAGATAATAATTTGGAAAAAGTGTTTATATTGTATCTGATGCTGGATGTGCAATAATACTAGTTTGAAATCTGGACCGTGATTTGAACTCTTACTACCTGTATAAAAAAAGACCCCACCTAAAGATGTCTACCATAAAAGACAATATAATCTGTAATCATTACACTACATAGACCTATTTGTCAGCTATTCTTCACACTTGTCTTAAAATTGTTTTCATTATCTTTTCTCTAAATAACTTTGTTTTATTTAGGAATATTTAAAAAAAAAAAACACACGGGTAGTGGTAACTAGTAGTACGTATGCAAATATACCTAGTGTTTGCTTTAAAAATCTTTAGTTAACAGTAAATATTTTCCTAAATAGCAAATTATGCCTACCCTATTTAATAGCATTAGAATTACTAGGAATAGACAATGCTTGCTTAGCAAATCAATGTATGGTTTGGTGTATTAAATAGCACATTGGCTTGTTAATAAAACATTCTATACCTATTTAGTAAATCTACATTTCTATATGTAGAAAAAGGTTAAAAATATGATGAAAATAGGCTTAAAGTCAAATTATAATGTGAAGAGCTTTACTTTTTGGTAAAAGCTTTAGGAAAAGCATAAAACATAATCATTATTGGCTAACCAGCAAGATTAAACTAGTAAGACTTATAAATAGATTAATTTTACCTTACTAAGTATTATGTGTGTGAGAGATTTAGTGTCTGAGGAAGAGAGTGAATCTTGCTTCGTGACTGTAAGAACACTTCAGGAGCAAAAAGAAAATGCTAATAATAAAAATAAATATGCACAACCAGTGAAACAAAAAATGGCAGCAGCTGTGCACAATCCAGACACTAGAACAATACAAGTATAAAACAGTAGCGGCTGGTGTGTTGAGGGCGCAGGGGAGCCACCCCCCCATCCATGCGTCCGGCCCCCTAATCTACATGCAGGGGCGCCGGACGCATGGAGTACAATAGGATTTTTAATTTTTTTTTTCCATCACCTGATTAGAGCCAGAGGCTCTAATAGGGCGATACAAAGGGTGGAGCCGGGGCGCAGAGCAGTGCGTCCCGACTCCACCCATTGTGTGACAATAGCGAATGAAAATTCACTATTGTCACACCGATCCTCCTCCTGGCCAATCAGGAAGCGCGTCCAATACGCGCTTCCTGATTGGCCGCAAGGCAAACCCCTTGCCATTGGCCGTGGAGGAGGCGGGATGAGGCGGGAGCGGAAGGAAACGCGCCGCTGGTCACCTCAAAAGAGGCCGCCCGCTGCGGTAGCAGAAGAAGTCGCTGGAACTGAAGCCGCCGCTGGCCGAGTATCCCTAGTCCCGCCGTCAGCAGCAGAGAGCAGCAGAGTCGGCCCGGTCCGGTCATCATGAGAGAGCAGGAGGTAAGTGATTCAATGTAGCCGCTGCCTCAGACTCTGTGCCTCCCTCCTCTCTCTCCTGTCACTGTGCGGGACTGTGGACTCGAGTCCGGCGGTGGTGGGGGGGCACACCGTGGTCACTCTACATTGAAGGGGGTACACCGTGGTCACTCTACATTGAAGGGGGAATGCTGTGGTCACTCTACATTGATGGGGGCACACCGTGGTCACTCTACATTGAAGGGGGCACACCGTGGTCACTCTACATTGAAGGGGGCATGCTGTGGTCACTCTACATTGAAGGGAGCACACCGTGGTCACTCTACATTGAAGGGGGTACACCGTGGTCACTCTACATTGAAGGGGGTACACCGTGGTCACTCTACATTGAAGGGGGTACACCTTAATCACTCTACATTGAAGGGGGTACACCGTGATCACTCTACATTGATGGGAGCACACCGTGGTCACTCTACATTGAAGGGGGCATGCTGTGGTCACTCTACATTGAAGGGGGCATGCTGTGGTCACTCTACATTGAAGGGAGCACACCGTGGTCACTCTACATTGAAGGGGGTACACCGTGGTCACTCTACATTGAAGGGGGTACACCGTGGTCACTCTACATTGAAGGGGCACGCTGTGGTCACTTTACATTGAAGGGGGCATGCTGTGGTCACATTACATTGAAGGGGGCATGCTGTGGTCACTCTACATTGATGGGAGCACACCGTGGTCACTCTACATTGAAGAGGGTACACCTTAATCACTCTACATTGAAGGGGGTACACCGTGATCACTCTACATTGAAGGGGGCATGCTGTGGTCACTCTACATTGAAGGGGGGCATGCTGTGGTCACTCTAAATTGATGGGAGCACACCGTGGTCACTCTACATTGAAGGGGGTACACCGTGGTCACTCTACATTGAAGAGGGTACACTGTGGTCACTCTACATTGAAGGGGGTACACCGTGGTCACTCTACATTGAAGGGGGCACGCTGTGGTCACTTTACATTGAAGGGGGCATGCTGTGGTCACTCTACATTGAAGGGGGCATGCTGTGGTCACTCTACATTGATGGGTGCACACCGTGGTCCCTCTACATTGAAGGGGGCACACCATGGTCACTCTACATTGAAGGGGGCATGCTGTGCTCACTTTACATTGAAGGGGGCATGCTGTGGTCACTTTACATTGATGGGGGCACACCGCGGTCACTCTACATTGAAGGGGGCATGCTGTGGGCACTCTACATTGAAGGGGGCATGCTGTGGTCACTCTACATTGAAGGGGGCATGCTGTGGTCACTCTACATGGAAGGGGGCACACCGTGGTCACTCTACATTGAAGTAAGCACACCGTGGTCACTCTACATTGAAGGGGGCACGCTGTGGTCACTCTACATTGAAGGGGGCATGCTGTGGTCACTTTACATTGATGGGGGCACACCGTGGTCACTCTACATTGAAGGGGCACACCGTGGTCACTCTACATTGATGGGGGCACTGCTCACTGGTCACTCTGCATTGATGAAGGGACACTGTACCTTGATTACTGAAGGCCCCCTTCACACTTGTGTGACCTCAAAGTCACGCTATTTTTTACCGCGTTTATTTGCCGCGAAGCAATGCCTATTACATTTTTCTGTTTGCGCCCCCCCCCCAAAAAAATTTTGAGCACCAGCCGCCACTGGTATAAAACAAAACTGCAGCCCTATAAATAAATGATATAGTGGATATATGGGAGTCCCTGTCCCATTGAAAAGTTTCAAAGTGATGAAAAGTACCCACACTCTGTGAACAGTGATGAAAAATATTGGAGGTGCCATCAGCTCGTGATCTCTGATTACTCCTGATGATGTCACGTTTGACGCACACACACTACCACACATTCGCAGTCGATGTCGGCCATTTTGACTACTGGACAAACCACTGTTGCCATCATACACATGTTTTGAAGCCGCTAAAGTAAGTGGTAATCTTTTTTACCGAATAAATTATCTTAACATTATTACGCGATGTGAGCCGTTATATTGGCATGATACCCAGGTCTCCTGAGCTTTTCTTTGGTTTACACATTGCAGTGTGAGGACGAAGTTCATGCACATTACCCCATGGTGCCATCCATCCGGCTGGAGGAGATGATATCCCAGTGATTTGGATTTTAGTTTATCAATTTAAACAAAGCAGGTGAGACCACCCTTAACAGGGAGTCACATTGCACAGGGTAAGCGCAGTGTGAGATTACAAGCTTGTGACACCTCCAATATTTTTCATCACTATTCACAGAGTGTGGGATATTTTAATCACTTTAAAACTTTTTAATGGGACTATATTTATTTTAAAACTCCTATTTGTTCATTATATCATTTATTTATAGTGCTGCACTTTTGTATTATATTAAACTCCTCCCACTGCATATAAATGGCTGGGTGGGAGCTTCCTCCTTCTGAGTGGACATTCCTGAATGTTGTTCAAAAGAAGGGAGATCGAGCGGCCACGTGCACGCGCAGGTGCACAATCTTGATGTGCCTGTGTCACCCGGACAGAGCGCAACACCGCTAGGCAGGAGAGCTCTGTGATTGGCCCCCCTGATCACAGAAAGGAGAAGGAGAGTGGATCTGTGCTGCCAGCTGGGGATGAGTGAGTATTGAGCTGCTTTACTGCTTTTTAATCACGGTGATCACCCAGCTAGAGTCCCAAACACAGTGTCCCCAACACAGTGGAAACACTTTTCACACATCTGTCCCAGTAAAATAATCTGTTACAGTGAACATCTGTCCATGATCATCTGGCCCATCTGTCCATGATTTGGCACATCTGTCCGTGATCATCTGGCGCACATCATCTGCCAGTGATCATCTGCCACATCTGTCCGTGATTATCTGGCACACCTCACCTGCCACATCTGCCAGTGATCATATGCCACATCTGTCCATGATCATCTGCCACATCTGTCCGTGATCATCTGGTGCATATCATCTGCCACATCTTTTCATGATCTTCTGCCATATCTGTCCGTGATCATCTGGCGCACATCATCTGCCACATCTGTCTGTGATCATCTGCCACATATGTCAGTGATCGGCCACATCTGTTCGTGATCTGCCACATCTGTCCGTGATCGGCCACATCTGTCCCAGACAACATCTGCCACATTCCAGTGATCAACATCTGTCACAGGACCTTCAAAAATGTGATAGGTACTCAGGCAATGAAATGTGTAATTTATGCCTTTAGAACACCTGACGGTGCTTTTTGGATGTTGGGCCTCTGTATGTGGACAGGCTGTGGAAAAGTCTCACACATGGGGTATCGCCATACTCAGGATGAGTAACAGAATGTATTTTGGGGTGTAATTTTTGCTATGTACATGCTATATGTTAGGAATATCTTATAAATTGACAACTTTGTGTAAACAAAAAAAAATGTTTTCATTTTCCTTCCCCATATTGCAACAAATTGGGGAAAAAAATGACATGTTAAAAATACTCATTATGCCTTTTAGAATATACATTGGGTTGTTTTCTTTCCAAAATATGGTCATTTTGTGAGTAATTTCATTGTCATGTTGTTCCAGGGCCTTCAAAAATGTGATAGGTACTCAGGAAATGAAATGTGTAATTTATGTCTTTAGAATGCCTGACGGTGCTTCTTGGAATGTTGGGCCTCTGTATGGGGCCAGGCTGTGAAAAAGTCTCACACATGTGGCAATACCATACTCAGGAGGAGTAGCAGAATATATTTTGGGGTGCAATTTCAAGTTTATCTATGCCATGTGTAAGAAATAACTTGTTAATTTGACACTTTTGTGGAAAACAAAAAAAAAATCTTCATTACCCAAACTATTGTGCGCAAAAAATTGCAACTTAAAAAAACTCACTATGCCTCTTACTAAATACCTTGGACTGTCATATTTACAAAAAAAGGGGTCATTTGGGGGTATTTGCACTGTCCTGACTAGGGTTGAGCGAACCCGGACTGTATTGTTTGTGTTCGTACCGGACTTTTGGGTATTCGGTACCCGGACCCAAACTCGGACATTTCATTGTATGTTCGGGTACTGTCCGTTGTTCGGTAACGTTATTTTAAATGGTTTTAATGGTGTGCTTTCAACAGGTGCAAGGCAGCCAATCATCAAGCGTTTAACTAGTGTGCCCTAGAAGCCATCACAGCCATGTCTACTAATGGCATGGCTGTGATAGGCCAGGGCAGCATGTGACCCAGACTCTATATAAGCTAGAGTCACACAGTGCCGCGCGTCACTCTGCTAATACTACTGTAGGTAAAGGTTCCTGACTGCTGCTGCTGATGGACAGATAGGACTTTACTATAGGGCGAGGCTGGAGAGATTGCTTGTAGGGAAAGCATAGGAGGAACGATCTGCTTTATCATACAGCGACCTACATTGATTTGATATTGTGGGGTGCAGTGAACGATGTTTTTGCCAGGAGGGAGAGAGGAGTTTACTGTAGGGCCAGGCTGGAGAGATTGCTTTTAGGGAAAGCATAGATAGGAACAATCTGCTTTAATCAGACAGTGATCTACATTGATTGTATTGTGTGGGGGTGCAGTAGAACGATCTTTATGCCCTGACCTGAGCCAAGTGAGGAGGAGAAGGGAGAAACAAAAAAATGTATCAGTCTGTTAGGCGTGCGGTGCTGCACATTTCATGCAACCTCAGTGCATATGTGTGTGCTTAATCTGCATTGAAAAAAGAAAAAACATTTTTTCCTTCATATTTAACTTTAAAGACTGTATGTCAGACAGACATTGCTTTTCTAACCTGCTCTTCAAAAAGCACCAACGTGAGGGGAAAGTAATTATTTTACAGTATTTAGGGTAAAAAAAATATTTTTCAGTTTTTCATTCATACATTACAGTGAGATACACCCTTTGCATACTGTTGTATTGCGCCTTGCAAAAAAAAACTATTTAGGGGCAAAAAAAGTTGATTGCGGCCCTGTCTGCATATGTTACAGTGACATACACCCATTGCATACTGTTGTATTGCGCCTTGCAATTAAAAAAAACATTTAGGGGCAAAAAAAATGTTGATTGCTGCCCTGTCTGCATACAGTATGTTACAGTTACATACACCCATTGCATACTGTTGTATTGCGCCTTGCAAAAAAAAAACTATTTAGGGGCAAAAAAAGTTGATTGCAGCCCTGTCTGCATATGTTACAGTGGGTACACCCATTGCGTACTGTTGTATTGCGCCTTGCAATAAAAAAAACTATTTAGGGGACAAAAAAGTTGTTTGCGGCCCTGTCTGAATATGTTACAGTGACATACACCCATTGCATACTGTTGTATTGCGCAGTGCAATGAAAAAAAACTATTTAGGGGACAAAAGAGTTTATTGCTGCCCTGTCCGCATATGTTACAGTGAGATACACCAATTGCATACTGTTGTATTGCACCTTGCAATAAAAAAAAAACATTTAGGGGCAAAAAAAGTTGATTGCGTCCCTGTCCGCATATGTTACAGTGAGATAAATCCATTGCATACTGTTGTATTGCACCGTGCAATAAAAAAAACTATTTAGGGGACAAAAGAGTTTATTGCTATCCTGTCTGCATATGTTAGAAGATACACCCATTGCATACTGTTGAATTGCGCCTTGCAATAAAGAAAAACTATTTAGGGGACAAAAGAGTTTATTGCTGCCCTGTCCGCATATGTTACAGTGAGATACACCCATTGCATACTGTTGTATTGCGCCTTGCAATAAAAAATATATTTAGAGGACAAAAGAGTTTATTGCTGCCCTGTCCGCATATGTTACAGTGAGATACACCCATTGCATACTGTTGTATTGCACCCTGCAATAAAAAAACTATTTAAGGGACAGAAAGATATTAAATTGCGGCTTTGTCTGTATCTGTACGTGTGAGATACACTCGTTGGATACTGTTGTTCTAGTCCGCTATTCAATAAACACCCATTTAGAGAAAGAATATTACATTGCGGTCCAGTCTGTATCTGTACGTGTGAGATACACCCGCTGTATACTGTTGTATTGCGCCTTGCAATAAAAACCCATTTCGGGGAAGATCCAAAATTCGATAAATATGAGGAGAAGGTCAAATAAGGGACGTGGCCTGGGTCGTGGTGTTGCTGGTGGAGCTCCTGTTGCAAGGAGAGGACGTGGTCGATCTGTGCCAGCTACATGCACAGGTGAAACACCTTCCTCAGCTGCGAGTAGGCGACCTGCAGCAGTATTTGGCAGAACCTAATGTGCCTCTAGAAATGTTGAGGCCAGAACAAGTACAGGCGATAGTAGATTGGGTTGCTGACGGTGCCTCCAGTTCCTTCACATTGTCTTCCACCCAGTCTTCTGCTGAAAGGTCAGAGTTGGCACCTGCAGCCGATGTCCATCAAACTGTCACCGCACCCCCTTGCATATCAGCCAAGCAGTCTGAGCCCCAATTCATGCAGAAATCTCTTCTTCTTTTTGATGACTCTCTTAGCATGGTTTCCCAGGGCCATCCATCTAGCCCTGCCCCAGAAGAGGAAGAGATTGAGTGCACCGATGACCAACCACTTATGTTTCCATATGAGTACATGGGAGGGTCATCGCAGCACGTCTCGGATGATGACGAAACACAGGTGCCAACTGCTGCAGAATTCCGAATTGCGGAGACCAACAAGGGTTGCAGGGGTGAAGAATGGGTGGAATACGATGAGGTCCTCGACCCCACATGGAATGAACGTCATGCAGGTGACCTGAGTAGTTTGGAGGAAGAGACGGTGGTCGCACAGAGCCACCAGCACCGCAGAAGAGGGAGAAGGGTGCAAAAGCAGAGCGGCCGTGCCCTAGGCACTACGCCTGCTACTGCCCAACACAGCAAGGGACCGAGCACACCAAAGCCAGCTCACAGGTGTTCCCTAGCGTGGCAGTTCTTCAGACAATGTGATGATGACAGGACACGAGTGGTTTGCACGCTGTGCAATCGGAGCCTGAAGTGAGGCATAAACCTTCTCAACCTGAGCACAACCTGCATGACCAGGCATCTAACTGCAAAGCACGAGCTGCAGTGGAGTGCACACCTCAAAAACCAAGAGAGGTCTCTGGCTTCTCCTGCTTCCTCTTCTGCTGCTGCAGTCTCGGCCTCTTAATCCACCTCTGTAGTGACAGTGGCACCTGCCACCCCGCAAACAGAGGATCCACCAACAACCATCTCCACAATGTCCCGTGGAAGCGTTCAGCTTTCTATCTCCCAAACACTGGAGCGGAAGAGGAAGTACCCCCTACCCACCCGCGATCCCTGGCCCTGAATGCCAGCATTTCAAAATTCCTGGCCTTTGAAATGCTGTCCTTCCAGCTGGTGGAGACGCAGAGTTTTAAGAGCCTTATGGCGGTGGCTGTCCCAGAGTACGTCGTGCCCAGCTGCCACTACTTTTCTAGGCAAGCCATCCCTTCCCTGCACAACCAAGTGGGTGACAAAATCAGGTGTGCACTGCCCAATGCCATCTGTGGCAAGGCCCACCTAACTACGGATATGTGGACCAGTAAGCACGGTCAGGGACGTTATATCTCCCTAACAGCACACTGGATAAATGCAGTGGCGGATGGGCCTGAGGCGGATAGCAGTTTGGCGCATGTCCTTCCACCACCGAGGATTGCAGGGTGCTTCAGTTTGCCTCCTGTTCCTAACTCCTCCTACTCCACTTCCTCATCCTCTACCGCCTCCTCTTCCGCTCAGCGTAACACCTTCACCACTAACTTCAGCACAGCCAGGGGTAAACAACAGCAGGCAGTTTTAAAACTTGCCTGTTTGGGTGAAAAACCACACACCACGCAGGAGTTGGAGGGGCATTGAACTGCAGACCGATGAGTGGTTGCTGCCAGTGAGCCTCAAGCCCGGCCTGGTGGTGTGCGATAACAGGCGAAATCTCATAGCAGCTCTGGGCCTAGCCGGTTTGACACACATCTCTTGCTTGGTGCATGTGCTGAATTTGGTGGTGCAGAGGTTCCTTAGAAATTACCCCGATATGTCAAAGCTGCTGCAGAAAGTGCAGGCCGTCTGTGCGCACTTTCGGCATTCTCACCCTGCTGCTGCTCGCCTGTCAGCGCTACAGCGTAACTTCGGCCTTCCAGCTCACTGCCTCATATGTGACGTGCCCACAAGGTGGAACTTGCACCTTGCACATGCTGGCCAGACTGTGCGAGCAGCAGCAGGCCATAGTGGAGTTTCAGCTGCAGCATGCACGCGTGAGTCGCTCTGCGGAAAAGCACCACTTCTCCACCAATAACTGGGCCACCATGCGAGACCTGTGAGCCTTGTTGCGCTGTTTCGAGTATTCCACCAACATGGCCAGTGCCGATGACGACGTTCTTAGCTTAACTATCCCACTTCTATGCCTTCTTGAAAAAACACTTTGGGCCATGATGGAAGAGGATGTGGCACAGGATGAGGAGGAGGAGGATGAAGAGGTAACATTTCCAAGGCTTTCAGGGCAGTCATTCGCAAGTGGCTCCAAAGGGTGAGTTCCTGCACACACAAACGCCAGGGACACAATTGTCCAGCAGGGGCACAGTTCTGGAGGATGAGGAGGATGAGGAGGAGGAGGAGATGGAGGAGGATATGGAACCATGTTCACAGCAGGGTGGCACCCAGGCCAGCTCATGGCCATCACTGGTGCATGGCTGGGGGGATACGGAGGACACAGAGGATACACCCCCCATAGAGGACAGCTTTTCGTTGCCTCTGGGCAGCCTGGCACACATGAGCGATTACATGCTGCAGTTTCTCCGCAACGACCGCTGAGTTTCCCACATAGTAACTTGTGCTAATTACTGGGTGGCCACCCTGCTGGATCCCCATTACAAGGACAATGTACCATCCTTAATTCCCTCACTGGAGCGTGATCGCAAGATGCGCGAGTACAAGCGCGCGCTGGTAGATGCGCTGCTAGTGGCATTCCCACCTGACAGCGGGGACACAGTGGAAGCACAAGGCCAAGGCAGGGGAGGAGGAGGAAGAGGTCATCAACGCTGCCAGGGCACCGCCAGCACCTCAGAAGGCAGGGTTAGCATGGCCGACATGTAGAAAAGCTTTGTCAGCATGCCACAACAAGCAGCAGCACCAGCAGCTGATATGGAACGTCTTAGCAGGAGGCAGCATTTCACTAACATGGTGGAGCAGTATGTGTGCACACGCCTAGACGTACTAAATGACGGGTCTGCCCCATTCATCTTCTGGGTGTGAGCTTGCCCTTTACGCCTTGGAGGTGCTGGCCTGCCCTGCAGCCAGTGTATTATCTGTACGGGTATTTAGCACGGCGGGGGGGCGTTATCACAGACAAGCGCAGCCGCCTGTCCAGAGCCAATGTGGACAAGCTCACATTCATTAAAATGAACCAGGCATGGATCCCACAGGACTTGTCCGTACCTTGTGCAGAATAGTCTTGTATACCGGCCTTACCCAGCCATTGCTGGATTTGATCTTTCTTACTCTTTTGGGGTGTACCCAAATTTTATTTTTTTTTTAATTAAAATCCAAAACCAGCGTTGGCTACCTCGTCCTCCTCCTCCACCGCCGCCGCTTCCACCTACACCACCATATCCACTGCCTTATCCTCTGCCACCTCAACCTCCTACTCCATATGGGCCTCGCCCTCCTCCTACATCATTCAAGATGATTCTTTTTTATTTTTGTGTTTTTTATGTTCTTTTAAGTTATTTCCCTATCCACATTTGTTTGCAGAGCACTTGCCATGCTCTTAAGATGTTTTTGCTGCCATTTGCAGCCCTCTAGCCCTTTCCATGTTTGTTTTAGAGGCATTTTAGTGCTCAAAAGTTCGGGTCTCCATTGACATCAATGGGGTTCGGGATCAGGACAAAGTTCGGGTTAAGTCCGGGTCACGAACCCTGACTTTTTTTCAAGTTCGGCCAAACACGAACATCCAGGTGTTCGCTCAACTCTAGTCCTGACATTTTAGGGCCTTTAAGAAATGAGATAGATGGTCAGTACATCAGGATTGATCAATTTTCAATGATACGTAGCCTAGCTTGCAGATTCTATAACTTACATACAAACCTTTTATCATACACTTATCAGGATTTTTTTTAAGGCAAAATTTGATTTTATTGGATTTCTTTTGAAACAGAAAGTAGAAAATATTGTTTTTTTTTTTTTTTTTGTTTTAATTTTTGCTTACATCGCAAAAAATAAAAAACCCAGTGGTGAAAAATATCACCAAAAGAAAGCTCTGCTCGTGTGAACAAAATTATAAAAATCTAATTTGGGTACAGTGTAGCATGCCTGAGTAATTATCCTTCAAAGTAGGAGAGCACTGAAAGCTGACAATTGGTCTGGGAAGGAAGGGGGTGAAAGTGCCCAGTATTGAAGTGGTTAAAAGAAAATGCTACTGTGCATTACTTACTCTTACCCTTATGCTTTATGCAATACTTACTTTTGATCCCTGCTTTCTGTGCAATACTTACTCTTTCCCCTGCGCTTTCTGTGTTCCTTATTCCTGACCCATATAGTTTTTGCAATTTATATTTTTTCCCATGCGCTCTGTGTGTTAGGTATTTCTGACCTCTGCACACAGTTCATTACATACTCCTGACCTCTGTGCCTTACATATTCTTGACCCTTGCCCTTTGTTTATTGGTCCTTGTGCTATGTGTGTTTTGTACTTCTGTTTTAAGAGCTCTGTGTATCATATACTTCTGTCACCTGTGCTTTGAGTGTACTACTGTCCCCCCTTTACTCTGTGCCTTACATAGTCCTTTTTCCTGCACTTTGTGTGTTACATACTCCTGACCCCTGTAACTTACATAGTCCTGACTTCTAACAGCTGCTCTTTGTTCGTTATGTCAATCTAACCCTTGTGCTCTGTACAATATGTAATCCTGACCACTGCACTCTTTGTGTTATATTCTACAATATTTGCTTCTGACTATAGTGTTCATAGTCACATCAGTTGCTGATTGAAGATGGATTTAGTTCTTGGTTTATACTCTGTGTGCAGAGTATATATTTTATATATATATATATATATATATATATATATATATATATATATATATATATATATATATATATATATATATATATATATATATATATATATATTATATTTTACCTAAAGTTTATATGTGTCTGTGAGAATCTCACTTGTTGCTCAGTAATTAAGGTGTATTTTGTGAATATGGATGTTTTTTGAGCATGTTTGGGTTTAAATTAAACAATTCTCATTTTAATTCCTACCACTTGTCAGTGGATCTGTGATAGTGAGCCATTATTGATCCCCAGCTCAGGATTCCCCAGGGCGCGGAGTCTAAGCCCCAGGCTGCTTCTTCACCAGGGCCCCTGATGGTGGGGATGGACTTGCAGCAGGCTGGAACCAGGTCGCGGCCCTCAGGTAGGCTCAGCTGAAGATGTGGAGACTGCTGGCATGTGCAGAGTAAGCAGCATACTTTAAGGATATCCAAGAGACTAGCCGAGGTCAGGACAGGCAGCATACGAACATAGATGGAGAAACGAACCCGGGGTTAGTATACAGGAAATCAGATATAATAGCCTACGGGTATACAGATGGGAGCTCAGAGAACAGTGAAGTTGCTCAGGCAAGGAGCACTGCACTGAGCACGTGTGTATATATAGGAAAGCAAACAGGGAGGTAACCCAGGAAGTAATAGAAGGGAAAAGGATATAAACCCACAGTGGAGCAGGCGACAGCCAAAGGCGAACAGAGAAGCCAAACACCAACGTGTGAAAGAATTAAGTTTGAAGCACTGCAGAAAGGAGGTAAGAATATACAAAAAAAAAAAAAAACTACAGGCTAACTTGTGACACCCCTGTTAGCACAATTTGGCCATACCCACCATTCACTGCGCTTACTGCATTTGTACTCTACAATACCAAAAATGTATGGTATTGGCAATTCCTTGCATGTTCACATTTGGCAGGAAGTCTGGTGGGGGCCATCTTATTGATGGGTAGCTATAGGGGCCTGTGTAACATTGTTTTTGTTGTGGAACTGGGGTATGCCCAATGCATGTTGATAAATGCAGCTTGCAGATTTAGACTCCTCTATCATTTGGGGAGAGGGACAGCGTGGGAGGTGGAGGAACTTTAGCCAGCATCATTTAAAAGCAGCTGATATAAGATCTGTGATTTTTATCTTGGCTGCATTATATGAGATTCCAAATTGTTGTTTTTGGACTCAAGTATGGACTGTGACACTTTGTAAAAGGACATGGTACTTGCTTACCATGTTTTACTGTTATATATTAATTTGCAATCCTTTTTTTTTCTATGCAACTTTATCTCTCTAGATACTTTGGGGACATGATCATTTGTCTGGACCAGAGTCTGATCTATCGAAACCACCATGAGTATGTCAATGTTTTGAATAGAACTATATGGAAGTTTACTATCCACAGTGGGAGGGATTTAGAGGGCTACAAAAATCCCATCCTGCATTCCTACCTAATCAATATCCATTCTGAGACCAATATTACCTAAAGTGGACCTTTCACCTCTGCAAGTGCACTTGGAAGTACAGTCACTGTAGATCTGAGGGGGACATGCAAGGAAAATAAAAAACAGCATTTTTGCTTGCACATGATTGGAAAATAGACATCCGCAGAGCTTCCCCTCATTTCAGATCTCCCCCTCAGATCTACAGTGACTGCACTTACAAATGCACTTGTAGTTCACAGTAGATTGGCCTTTAGCAAATCAACTCCAATGTTCCTATTTGGGTACTTGTATTAAATAGTTCTACAACTCATGCACTATACTCTATGACCAGCAGACAAAGATATTTTTTTTTACAAAAGAACATGTCACATGCATGTAGGGAAATTAAGCAAAATTCATGCTGTTATGTGATATTAGTATAAAAACAGGTGGTATGGCAGATACAAAGGCACAACACTATATGTATTTTCACCAATGCAATGGGTAAATCAGCCCTAAGCCTTTTCCTAGTCTGCCTACTTTTCAATTTTTTTACTTATTAACACTGCATTTTAACAACTTTCCATGTCAACCTTTTATCACTTGGAGACAAAAAGAAGAAACAGATAAAGTATTGCACAGTGAAATGCAATTGTTTTACCAGTCGTAATACATAGGCCACTAAATGTAACTTATAAGCCTTCTAATATTTCTTGAACATCATTTAATCAGAAAAATACAAGCTTATGTACTTTGTTTGGACTGAATAAGGACACTTTTTATCAAATAAAAAAACACATGCTGATAAATTGAATGTACCAGTGTGACAGTAGCTCTGATGTGACTTTTATCATTGTCAGTCAGATAGACACACTGTCAGTGATTCCCTTTATTGTAATTCCCTATGGTTTCCTCAGTAAAGAACACCTCCAGGCTGACCTTTTTCTTTCATTGACTAACTTAGAACTCTACAATTTCTCTTTTTATTACATTCATCGTATGCATTAACAAGAAACAATGCAGCTATTGTGTACTCAAGTCAGGAACTTGAAGTCTATCCTCATTTAACCCAACTTTTGATGACATGTGGCATAAACCATGCATTGCATATTGTATTTTTATTATTTCTTCAATCCTAAACCAAATAGAAAAAAAAAACTGTGGAAAAAGAATTGTAACATTGTACAAAATTGTACTTGTTTAAAATGAAAAGTTTTGATTTTCATGTAATTGTATGTAATACAATAATAAAGTATGTTTGGGGTACTTAAGATTTTTTTAAAAAAATTTGTGAGGTGCAGAAATGACTGTGCTGAGAGTTGTAAACTATAAGTAGCACAAACTGTTGAATAAACCTCTATTTTGTATATAAAGTTAATTTGTGTACAATCTTGGATATTTTTGGGTCTGAATTTATTTTCTTCTTGAGGACAAAACACTGTGGAGCATTGCTTTTAACTAAAAATTTGATATATATAAAAGTAAAATGCAGCATCAAGGCTATAGTTATTGAAATTGGCTCCAAATAAAGCTATTTTGTTTTTTGTTTTTTTGCCTAGAGGTCTTTTTTATTTTATCTTGCAAAAGTAGAGAGGAAAATATACTGAAAAATAGTCTTTCATTGTTCGTTTGTGTGTTTTTATATCTAAAACTGTCACAACTGTTTCAATGGATACCACTGGGGAGTTTTATAAAAAAAAAAAACCCATTTGAAAAATATGCTGCACATATAGCATGTTCCCTGCACAATGATTATCAATTCTAGCCAGTCTTGGTATTTACTCACCTTAGTCAGAAAGATGCAAGATGGAGCAAGGGGTGCTTGATCCAAACGTAGAGTGATCATACAGTCAAAATATAAACCATATTGAAGTTTAGAAATAGAGATGAGGTGAATGTATGTGGGTTCAGTTTATTATGGGTTCAGCAAACATTGACCAAACTTTGTGTGGCAATTCTGAACCCCAGTGAAGTCAATGAGAGCTAATTGTTAAAAAAAAATAAAAAAAAAAATAAAGCCATTTTCTAGGCTAATAGGAAAGGGATTGTGAAACAAATCATATAATGGCTGGCCACTGCCCTGGGGAACATGTACCAAAGCAAAACTCAAGGTATCCAGGTAAATCAGCACATTGAAACCACTCAGACTGCACGGCATGAAAATCTATGCTTCCAATACTGTATTCAGACACTTTGGGGCAGTATGGACTCTACAATATAGGAACCGCTCATTTATTATAAGGCCACATTTGGACCAGATATATACAGTACCTATATAGCTTATGCAGGGTCGTAACACACACTTATATACCGGCCCAGTCTCCTCTCTTATCCTCTTTTGGAGTGCCATGGATGGATCCTTGTGCTCACATGGTTACCATGGGCAGATATACCTGAATGCATTGCTTTTGAACACCCCTCTCCTGAAAAAGCATTAAGAGAAGTGTGTTGAGATATATAACTCCTCTACAGCAAAGATATATTTTGTGATTACTAGTCCCACGATTAACTCTGTATGTTACAGTTATACTTCAATTCTTGAGAACTATTGTCAACCTCTGGGTTCAGAGGGAATAATCATTTGGATGTTCTGTATGATGCTTTTAATAATGATAAGGCTATTATTGCATTTGAATACTAGCCACTCTCTGTCTAGTGGTTACATGTCAATAAAAGTTTTGATTTTTGCTAATGTGTGAGACATAATCCACCTTAAAAATCCTACAAATGGGGTGTGGCTTGACTGGGAACCTAGATGGCCGCACTGTGAAAGAGCTCTGCCATACCGAGGGACAAAACGCTGCTTTATTGGCAGCCCTTCGCCTGCAACCACCACAGGGAAGCTAGGCAGAAGCGCCTCAGCCTCCAGGACCCCTAAACCCCCCACACCCAGCTCAGTCGCAACATCCCGGGAACTATTCCACTCTCAGATGGCTGACCATCACATGCCATCCCAGGCCTAATCCCAGCGCTAGCCGAGTAGTGTTAGTGCTGCTATGGGGGGTGGAGGGAGTGGCCCATGCTCTCCCGCATCTTTTGGTGACTCCCCCAAGACTCCTAGACCTGCAAAGAGTCACCCTGGACATTAAAAGCACTGAAGACGGACATCAAGACGGTCGCCACAAGGCTAGATAGCGTGGAGCAGACGGCGCGCTTACACTCGGACGCCATTAAACAGGTACAACACACCCATGACTCCCAGCTCTCCCACCTCCTAGATATGCATAGATATATTGAGGACCTGGATAACTGGGGAAGGAGTCATAATATCCGCATGAGGGGGATCCCTGAGACAGTTGAGACAGATACCATCCAACCTACACTCTGCACTATCTTCAATGATTTGCTGGATAGGCCCCCCGAATCCCCAGTGGAGATGGAGAGGGCGCACAGAGCTCTAAGGCCCAAGCCCCAAGATATGGAGCCACCTAGAGACATTATTTGCTGCCTCATTAAATGTACCCCTTAAGGAAGAAATTATGCGGAGGGCCAGGGAGAAAGGCTGCATTCTGTTTAATGCTACGGAGGTAAAGCTATTTCAAGATTTATCCCAACTGACTTTACAGAACAGAAGAGCCCTGCGACCCCTGCTGGACATCCTCAGAGTGCGCGGGATCACATACAGGTGGAAATCCCCTTTCCCCCTGTCTGCCCACCTTTAGGGGCCGCACCGAAATCTTGAGAACCCCTGAAGATATGCGAACCTTTTGTAAGCAACTCAACATCCCACCTGTAGACCTTCCGGAGTGGTACTCCTATTTCCCAGTGGAGCAGTGGAGACCAGTATCTCACACCCCCTCCCCAAAGGCTCAGAGGCAGAGATCTCGCCACAGAAGACTGGACCCGACTTCACCGACTTCCCCTCCGTCGGAAGAGACTCAGAGCATCGGAGCCCTGGCCACCCACAGGCGCAGTTCTGAGGAATTCCCGTAAAACAAACGAGCTGCTACAGCTAAGTTCAGGCCTTTGCTACTGTAAACTGTTCTCCTGCATTTGTTTTCATTTTTCCTCTTTTTTTTCTCCTTTTTTGTGTTTTTTTTTGCTTTATTTTTCTTCAAGACATAATTATCCCTAGTGACGCCCACCCCCTTTGGCACCCAAACAGCCAGCTAAGTCTCCAAGGACCAGGCTCCGTCTGTACGAGATGATGTCACGCCCTTCACTTCACTTGTGGGGGGCACAGCGTATCTGTTTCTCCTACGGACGGTCTGCGAGGTACCGATACTTATACATTCCTTGGTGTAGAGTTAGAACTTGGCTCTAACATGCAGACACATCCACTGCACTATAATGCCCCACACATTGTAGGTCAGTTGGATTGCATTGACAGGAGTTCCCCCGTGTAGAACTCAATGCACATGGCCCAGGCATTGCTCAATGTACTTGCTCTGGACTGATATATCTGGACACAATGTCGGTGCTTAGCCTTCATTGCCTAACCCTCCTACCCACAGTCAGCTTTCCTCCTACAACAATTATGCTTATTTCAGTTATGCATGCTGTTGGAGGGTGGTCACAGATGTTCCTGCCTCCCCCGGGGGAGATTTGTGGTTTCTCTTTTTTGATTTAATCTGGCTTTTTCTTCCTAGTGTCCGGTGGCAGAGTTCCACCACACCAAGGACTTCATCGTGTCCCGAACCTTGTGCACGCAGAGACGACCTATTCAGCCTTCCAAGACTGTATTGCTTCACCACTGAGGAACAGGACATTCGATGAGCAGGGGGGTGGGGTGAGTCATGGGCCAGGGGGTGCTCCCTCTGACCCCCACTAATGTTGTTAGTACTTCCCCCATACCCAGGTGGACTGAACTAGATCATCATAGCCCATGGCTCTGAATAGCACTTGGTTGGGCGAATTGAGATGCACTGACTCTCACCCCATCCCCCTCTTTTATTTTTTTTGTATACGTGCTTGAACTTGGTTGATATTGTGTGTACTTGTCGCTGGGGCTCGGTGGGGAGCGGCGACCCCCAGTATACTCAGAGTTCTGAGGGGGGGGTTGCTCCTCCCGCTGAGCTGAATATATTTCACTGTTTAACTGTTCAAATGTTTAAAAATTTGTTGCATAGGCACAACCCTGGTGGTCCCCCTCCCTTCCTCGCCCTTCACCTCTATCAGCCTCATTTTTGTCCCATGTGTATGTAGCTACTGAACCTCCCTGGATTTTCTCACCTCCCCACACAGCACCCTCTGCCGAGGAGTGCTGACAATCCAGAGTCTTTCCACACATTCCGTGGATTAGCTGATCTAATCTCACCTCTGGTAGCTCCCTTCCCTCCCTACCTCTCCTCCCTGTACATTCTACCTCCGACTATCCCCTCCCCTATTCTTGCTATTTCTTCTTCTTGTCTCCACCTTTCCTTTTCTGGGGGTGGCCTGTCTGTTCCCTCTCCCCTCCCGAAACCTCTGCGGCCAGATGGGGCCTATTTTAAACATGCCAAACCACTCTCTGGAGTTAAAATGCATGTCACTCAATGTCAGGGGCCTACATTTGCCAGAGAAACGCTCTCAAGTGTTGGCTGCTTGGTTAAAACAAGGAGCTCATTTCATTCTGCTTCAGGAAACCCATTTTAAGACAGAAAAAATCCCACAGCTGAAAAATAGAGAAGAGACCCATGTAAACGACCAGGGACTTTCCGCTGTGGGGGCTGCTCTCATTGTCAATACATGTGTACCATCACTAACATCACCCTGCCAAATGGTAAAAAATACAAACCACAACACTATGCCAACTGCAAAACAGCTGGGGTAGTATACCTCTTACTATGCCCATGCGGCACCTATTACGTTGGCAAAACTAAATTGGAATTCCACACCAGAGCCTACCGACATGTGCTGAGCATGAAAACGGCCAACCCCGACCTTCCCTTGGGCAGGCATGTAAGGGATTTCCATCAGGGCCACTTTCCTGCTATCCAATTTCTGATTTTAGAATATATCCCAACAACAGAGGGGGCGACTGGAACAAAACACTCTTACAACGAGAAACACGTTGTATAGTGGAACTAAACGCCATCTCACCCCCAGGGCTCAATGACTCCCTAAGCTTCTGACCCTTCTTGGAGGGCTTTTTCTCAGGAGGATGGGAAAAATAATGAAAGAAAAATAATTAATATCTCTCATGCCCAATGACTAGGTCAGTCCTGTATCCTCCAATTTCAAAATGCATATGCACATTCATTATGTTGTATATCTTCAATATCTTCTTTTATTTAGACATACTCTCTTCTCCTGGCCCCACCCTCGCTCATTTGTATGCCATACATTTGATATTGTATATTTCTGTGTACCATGCTTTCTTTCCTTGTATTGCTTGCCTACAACTCTGTTTATATTAACCAGGTTTGCTGTCCCCAGACCATTAGAGGTTCCTGGTCCCAGGTTTATTTATTGATTTTTTTATTACTCACATTCTTCTATGATACAATATAATCCTTTAACATTCTAATTGCACCCACTGAATAACCTTATACTCATAAGTTGTCTATACACTACAATCCTACTATGGACAATCTTCAGGTTTTTCCGTGTTTTGAACTCATCTAAATGTCCATATGTACACACACATATGGACATACACGCTGTATATTTTGACGTATGCCAACAATGTGAATTATTTATTGACTGCATTTCTATGAAGATAATACCTATAGGCTTTGTCAACACTGTATTCTATAACATTGCTTTGCAATACTCGCAATCTTGCAACTGTTTTTGCTTCCCCACTTCCTCTTTTCTCACGCACCTCTCTCTGCTGTGTGTACCATCGCATGTGCCGACATGCATCTTCGTGTAAGGTTCTGGCACTCTCAGTGCCTCCTATCACATTATTTCCGGGTGCTTTCCATCTACCTAGATAGATGAAGCACATATAGGTGTGTTTCCCTTTAAGACTGATGCTGTCATCACTGAGCGCCGGACTGGATGGCTATTTAGATCGCCGGCTCTCACTCACATGTGTTCGTTCAAACTGCTTTGTGCCTTGATGCTAACCTGTCTTGAAGCTCTCATGCTTGCAAGCATATCTCGCTGTCGGAACCACGCTGCGCTGATCCCTGTATCCCGCTACCGGATCATCCGCTCTTGCCGAACCTCTCCTCTGCTACATTGCAATTAGTGATAAGTACCCCGCAGGGGAAACCTCTATAACCTTTTATACTAAAGCTTACACTATCTAGCATACTAAGGACTATTACTACATCTGCATTATCTAAGATTGCTAGCTCTTGAGCCTACTACCACCTGTTCTTGCACTGGGTTGATCTCTCTTGTATGTCCACCTGCTACTCTGTCACCTGCTACCATACATGATTGCTAAACCTATCTGCATCCCATCTGCTACTATCTTACTTTCAAGAACATTTCCTTTCAAGTGTCTGTCATCTACCATCTCTACCCAACCTGTCTCTTCAGCCTATCATCACTGTGTTACAATATACATAAGTCACTCTAGGAAACATCTTATTGAGTGTGTGTATTTACTTGCTGAATTGAGATCCTCCACACATGATGAGTCATTGAGAGTTGGGAATGGTGTCTCAGCGTTTCTCTTACATGACTACTGAAGTGGAATATTTCTGCAGCTGAAAATCCACATCATACATAAAACGCAGGAGCGTTACAGATTGAATGAACCAGATCAAATGGATTCAGCAGAAATAACCACTCAGGTGACACAATTAAAACAGCAAGTAACTGCGTTAATACACGCACTTGCTGAATTAAAAGAAGACAATCAGGCTCTGTCGCAGCAGGTAATTAGACTGACACAACTTACCACTGCTCAGTCCCCTGAACCCAAAATAAATCCTCCTTTGGTATTTACAGGCGATCGCAAAAAATTTCGCGAATTTAAAAACGCATGTGAGTTACTTTTCTTGCTAAAACCCCGTACCTACCTTACTGATCACATTAAGGTTTGTACTATTATTTCTTACCTAACAGGCGATCCTCGGGCCTGGGCAGACTCTCTTTTTGAGAAAAGCGATCAGCTTCTCAACTCCTATGCCTTGTTTCTAGCAGAACTTACTAGCCTATATGATGATCCCAATAGGCAGAGTACTGCCGATTTTCAATTAAGATCCTTGAAACAAGGTGGGAGACCTGTGGAAGACTTTGTCGCAGAATTCCAAGAGATGGACCCTTTATTCAGAATGGAATGATGCATCTCTGAAAACCCAATTTAGGCTTGGCCTATCAGAGGCCGTTAAAGACGAGCTCGCCCGAGCGGATCTGCCAAAAACCCTGGATGCATTGATACAACTCAGTATCACCATAGATAGAAGACTACGAGAAAGAAAGTCTGAAAAAATGGGAATGCCATTATCCAGTTCTTCTCGGATTTCGGCCGTTGACCCCACTCCTAAACCTGCTCCAGGTAACCGCAGACCCCGGCTACCTAGGGAAAAAAGGAAACCAAATAAATATGGTGATCCTGCCTGGTCATGGTCCAAGCCTGCCTTAAACAGTCAGCCTTGTCACTCTGACACATCTCATTTGAACCCTGATCCTACAGAGATGGATGAGGAGCCTATGGAGATTGGTGCCGTACATACTAAGTTGTCCTTACAAAAAAAAAGAGATCACAGGAGAATCTGTGGCCTTTGTTTTTATTGTGGAGAAGGGGGACATTTCATTACATCCTGCCCAACCCGACCCCATAGGCCTAAGGCTCTCCCAATGGAGGCCAGGCGAATCCGAACGGTCTTCCCTGAAAAACAGCCTGGAAATTACCAAGGCTGTTGCCAGCCCTGTCCCCGTTCTATATCAGAAAAGGACACCCAGAAATTGGCAGATGTTGGTATAGATACTCCTATTTTTGCAAGCACATTTTTAGCTTCCAATGAAAACATTGAGATTCTTGCACCTGACTGCGTACGCGCTTCTAATGGCACGGTGGTATGTAGGAAGGATCTGAGGATGTTTGAAGAAGCATTGGTTGCTAGGACTACTAGGATTACTTTGGATGGTTATGCGTCCGATTCTAGTGAGGGGTTCATGTAGCAGACACCCTAACAACAAGTGATCCGATTCTCACATCGGTTACCAACCTGATCCGATTCTCATATCGGCAACAAGTGATCCGATTCTCACATCGGTTACCAACCTGATCCGATTCTCATATCGGCAACAAGTGATCCGATTCTCACATCGGTTACCAATCTTATCCGATTCTCGTATCGGCAACAAGTGATCCGATTCTCACATCGGTTACCAACCTGATCCGATTCTCATATCGGCAACAAGTGATCCGATTCTCACATCGGTTACCAACCTGATCCGATTCTCATATTGGCAACAAGTGATCCGATTCTCACATCGGTTACCAACCTGATCCGATTCTCATATCGGCAACCATTTTTTTTTTCCGATTTTCACATCGGCAACCAGTCTTATCCGATTCTCGTATCGGCAACCAGTCTTATCCGATTCTCGTATCGGCAACCAGCCTTATCCAATTCTCGTATCGGCAACCAGTCTTATCCGATTCTCGTATCGGCAACCAGTATTATCCGATTCTCGTATCGGCAACCAGTCTTATCCGATTCTCGTATCGGCAACCAGTCTTATCCGATTCTCGTATCGGCAACCAGTCTTATCCGATTCTCGTATCGGCAACCAGTCTTATCCGATTCTCGTATCGGCAACCAGTCTTATCTGATTCTCGTATCGGCAACCAGTCTTATCCGATTCTCGTATTGGCAACCAGTCTTATCCGATTCTTGTATCGGCAACCAGTATTATCCGATTCTCGTATCGGCAACCAGTGTTATCCGATTCTCGTATCGGCAACCAGTCTTTTCCGATTCTTATATCAACAACCAGCCTTAGAGGCCTTCCGGACCCGGCCTTACGGGGGGGGGGTACTGTAAGGTTCTGGCACTCTCAGTGCCTCCTATCACATTATTTCCGGGTGCTTTCCATCTACCTAGATAGATGAAGCACATATAGGTGTGTTTCCCTTTAAGACTGATGCTGTCATCACTGAGCGCCAGACTGGATGGCTATTTAGATCGCCGGCTCTCACTCACATGTGTTCGTTCAAACTGCTTTGTGCCTTGATGCTAACCTGTCTTGAAGCTCTCATGCTTGCAAGCATATCTCGCTGTCGGAACCACGCTGCGCTGATCCCTGTATCCCGCTACCGGAACATCCGCTCTTGCCTAACCTCTCCTCTGCTACATTGCTATTAGTGATAAGTACCCCACAGGGGAAACCTCTATAACCTTTTATACTAAAGCTTACACTATCTAGCTCTGCATACTAAGGACTATTACTACATCTGCATTATCTAAGATTGCTAGCTCTTGAGCCTACTACCACCTGTTCTTGCACTGGGTTGATCTCTCTTGTATGTCCACCTGCTACTCTGTCACCTGCTACCATACATGATTGCTAAACCTATCTGCATCCCATCTGCTACTATCTTACTTTCAAGAACATTTCCTTTCAAGTGTCTGTCATCTACCATCTCTACCCAACCTGTCTCTTCAGCCTATCATCACTGTGTTACAATATACATAAGTCACTCTAGGAAACATCTTATTGAGTGTGTGTATTTACTTGCTGAATTGAGATCCTCCACACATGATGAGTCATTGAGAGTTGGGAATGGTGTCTCAGCGTTTCTCTTACATGACTACTGAAGTGGAATATTTCTGCAGCTGAAAATCCACATCATACATAAAACGCAGGAGCGTTACACTTCGTCCCACTGGTATATTGTTTTTTCCCTCCTCCCACAGCGGCTTCACCTGGCACACCAAGGGGGCGTGCCTCATGCGCGTCCCCCTTGCTCTGGCCTCTTCTACGGGTGCTGTCCGGTCCACCCAGAACATCCAAACTGCCCTAAAGTTCGGCCCGGATTTCAGAACCCCATTGAAATCAATAGGACCCGAACTTCGGTAATCAAAAAACACAATTTTGAAGCCCTAAAACCCAATAAATGCCCCTAAAAAGTGCCTAGGGTTCTGGGTCATACCCCAGGGACTATTAATCACACAAAAAAAGTTCTTAAAAATTGTAATTTTTGATAGAGAGCCAATTATTCAAAAAATAATGTCTTTGGATTTAGTATCTGGGGGGTCTAAAAAGTGTACCTGTGAAGTTTCAGCTCTGTAGCATGTCCAGGACCATAAAAAAAAAAGATTGTTTGTATTATGTCACTTATAGAACAGGGATATGGCTTCGCTATTTTCACACCTTGCCGGTTTAGTGGCAGGCGTTTTTTTGGGCATTTTTTGGGGTCTTTTGAGGCAGGCAAAACATCTGAACTTGTGTATAGGGGTATATATACACACATACTTATATGTATATATACACCTAGACATATATAGGTGTGATAGTAGCAGAAATATAAGCTTGCGCTAATTAAATAATTAACACTAATATGGTTCCGCTCCTATAACACCTATATATGTGTATGTGTAAAATACATATAAGTGTGTGTGTATATATACCACTATAAACAAGGTCAGATGTTTTGCCTGCCTCCAAAAAACCCTTAAAAATGCCTGCAACAACACACCTGGGCGTTTATTTTTTTGGCGCTAGCGTTTTTTTGGGCATTTTTTTGGGTTCTTTGGAGGCAGGCAAAACATCTGAACTTGTGTATACGGGTATATATACACACATACTTATATGTATATATACACCTAGACATATATAGGTGCGATAGTAGCAGAAATATATGCTTGCGCTAATGAAATAATTAACACTAATATGGCTCCGCTCCTATAACACCTTTATATGTGTAAGTGTAAAATACATATAAGTATGTGTGTATATATATACCACTATACACACATTCAGATGTTTTGCCTGCCTTCAAAAACCCCAAAAAAATGCCTGCAACAACACACCTGGGCGTTTTTTTTGGCACTAGCGTTTTTTTGGGCATTTTTTTGGGTTCTTTGGAGGCAGGCAAAACATCTGAACTTCTGTATAGGGGTATATATATATATATATATACACACACACACACTTATATGTATTTTACACATACACATATATAGGTGTGATAGGAGCGTAACTATATTGGTGTTAATTATTTCATTAGCGCAAGTAGTGTTTTCTGCTCCTTTCACACCTATATATGTGCAGGTGTATATATACATACATGGGTGTGTATATATACCCCCTATACACATGTTCAGATGTCATGCCTGACTCCAAACATGTCCTCAAAAAATCCCTATAAACGCCTGCAGCCAAAAAGCAGGCTGACCGGCGAGAAGCCATATTTGTGCACCGAATGTGACTTAAGAGAAACTATCTTTTCTCTATAGCGGTCACCCTGATATGGAAGGGTTTGGTCACCCTGCCATAGCAGTCAGTGTCAGTTCACCCTACACTACACTACGGTCACCCTGAAATGGAAGGGTTTGGTCACCCTGCCATAGCAGTTAGAGTCATGACACTTTTAAAGTAAAATTAACAGAACTGCTTCCACTCTCTTCCATGTCGCTGTATTACAATGCTAGGAATTTGGCGGGGGCTATCTTATATACTGGGGGGCGTATTCACTAATGATTGGCCTAGGGACCCCCTAGTCACTCCAATCACATTCCTAGCATTCTCCTGCCCCCTCAATTGGCTTTTACTAATGGTTCTGGTCCAATCACAGGCTTTTAAAGCCCATTTCCTGGCCCATTGCATTTTGGTCGGTTCTGGTTGCCGAATTCCGAACTTTTTCAGCAAAAAGTTCTAAATTCGGCCGAACCTCGAACAGCCAATGTTCAGGTCGATCCGACGGTCGACCCAAACCGTTCGATCATCCCTAGTCACTTACTGCGTCGGCGCCGCTGGAACGCATGCCACGCTTCCGCCTCCGGGGGCGGGGCATGCATCCCAGCGGCGGGGGATCCCATTGGCCGTGTCATCCACGCAAACAGCGGGCTTCGGCCCGCACTGCGCATGCGCCAGCTTCCCCGCCATCACATTTAAACAGCAGCAGATACTGACTCTCGATCTGCTGCTGTTCTTTGGACCAGGACACCAAGGACTCGATAAGGTATGCTAATGCTCTCATGAACTCCTCCATCTAGCATTACTTATTATGTCAACATACCTAATACTATGGTACTCTGTCTTTACAGGAGTACACCCCGGACCTGCATACCATTTAAAACCCTTGGTCTTCCATATCCAACTATTCCAGGTACTCTCCCTTTCTTCAACCCTCCTGCACTCACTTTAATACCTCCTAGACTCTCATTTAATACTGCATTTATACTATGCTCTCCCTCTCAGATCTGTGATCCAGCAACCTGAGCCAGTAACTGGATACTCCTGAGCCCTTCCATTCAGGTACTCCTGTTTTAACCGGTTGCTGACAGCCGCAAGTACATATACTGCGGTGGTCAGCCCCGGCCAGGCAAAGTGACGTACCGGTACGTCACTCGCCTGAGAGCCAATAGGGGGCGAGCGCGCGCCACAGGAGGCGCGCTCCCACCCCTGCTCGCTCACTCTGATCCCCGCGCATGTGAACGGCAGACCCGATGTCTGCCGGTCACTCACAATCGTCAGTTACAGAGGGAGAAAGGCAGGCAGCTAGTGTAAACAAAGCCGCCTGTCACTCTCCCCTGGGTAACAGCAGAGATCATACGGTCCTGCTATGTAGGACCGTTGATCTCTGATGTTACATGAAAAGCCACATCCATGCACAGTAAAAAAAACACACCCCTAGGGACACACTTAACCCCTCCTTCCCCAATAAAGTTAACCCCTTCCCTGCCAGTGTCATTTTTACAGTAACAGTGCATATTTATAGCACTGATTACTGTAGTAATGTCACTGGTACCCCCAAAAGTGTCATAAATGTCAGTCAAGGGTCCGATCTGTCCGCCGCAATGTCGCAGTCCCGCAAAAAGAAACTCATTACTCGTTAAAAAAAAACAACAAAAATGACAAAAAAATTTCCCTTAGTTAGTAAACGCAATAACTTTTGGGCAAACCAATCAAAATACGCTTTTTGCGATTTTTTTTACCAAACATATGTAGCAGAAAACAAATTGGCCTAAAATGTTAAAAATTTTTGATTTTTACATTTTTTGGGGGAATTTCATATAAAAAATGTGAAAAATATTGTTATTTTTGCAAAATTGTCGCTCTTTTTTTGTTTATAGCGCATGATAAAAAAATTGCACAGGTGATCAAATACCACCAAAAGAAAGCTCTGTTTGTGGTAAAAAAAGGCCATAAATTTAATTTGGGTACAGCATTGCACGACTGCGCAATTGTCTATTAAAGTCACGCAGTGCCGAATCGCAAAATACCCCCTGGTCAGGAAGGGGGTAAAATCTTCCGGGGCTTAAGTGGTTAAAACCACACATAAAGACTCTATATGATATATATCAATAGATATAAAACTACATACCCATGTACGCTTCCATTTTCAGTACCAACATTGGGGCCGTCCCACTCCCACTCACCCTGGAGTGACGCTGGACCTCTCCTTACCACTCTCCCTGGATGAACATCTTATTATATTTGTTACCCATTTACAACTACACCAAGGTACTCTCTAACGCAGATTTTACTAGTTTACATCCGTTCAATTTTATAAACCAGTACTCACCTAAGGTATATATGTTCCAGGAAATTAGTCTCAAGCTGGAAACACACATCTTTGCATTTGGAGCCTTCCTAAATACTCCTTAACAAACGTGTTGACACCCTCTACAAGGTATATCCCCTCTTGCCTTACTACTCAATTCAACCATTAACAACAGGTTGCACACTTTGTTAACATTACAATATACTTCCTAAACCTTCTCACCTATGTCACCAGAGACGCCTTCACGACCTTCCTATTTGGCATCCTCGCTAAAGCCCCCTGCGGGAGGGACACCACTTGGTGGGACCCCCTGGTGCACCCACAGCACTCCCCACAGCAGACTCTCCTCTTTGTTTTTAACCGCCGTGACTCTCTTGTCGCACTTTGATCATTCAACTGTAATGCACCTTTGACTATCTATAATGAAATCTACATGTGTAACGAATAACTACTATGTCAAATTCTAGAAGGAATACTAATGCGACACACCATAATTTATTTAAATAATATAATATTATCTATTATATTGTCTAGGAAATCAATATTCTCCACATCCAGACCCCTGAAGAAAGGCCTATTCGCCTGAAACGCGTCGGTTTGGATGATTTCCTTAATACCAACATATACCCCACAGTATATGTATTACTATCATTTCCATTTATTTGATTTTACACCCACACATGATTTTTGTGTATATATTGTATAAATTGTATATCTTCAGATCTTCCATAGACCTATTTTATCTTTTTGTTACTTAATAAAATGATTTAATTTTACTACTTGTGGAAGTGTGTTTGCCGTTAAAATCCCGCACTCAGGGGGAACCATTTTTCTATTTGGTACAGCTGAAAAAATAGGACCTATCCCACTGCCCACCATGCCACCAATCCTATTGCAAATTCCACCCTTGTAGCCCAATCCTCCCCTTTCCAGCTAACTGACAAGCTAGTAGACACAGAGGGACGATATCTCTTTCTGAAGGGAGCATTCACCTCCAAACCCATCACTATAGCTAACATTTACTGCCCGAACGAGCATCAAGTATCCTTCTTTCACAAGTTAGCTGACCTTCTATGCTCCTTTCAGTCCAGCATACTCATTATTGGGGGGGGGGGGGCTTTAATGTCCCGCTGAACCCATTGGTGGACACGTACTCTGGGACTTTGACCTTGCCCTATAAAGCCATTTGCCAAATAAACCTACAGTTTAGATCCCTAACTCTCAATGACTCTTGGCGGACCCTGTTTTCCGGGGATAGAGACTACACTTTCTTCTCCCATCCTCATAATAAATATTATAGGATAGACTACTTCTTCTTTTCACAGACCTAGTATCCCTCTCAAAAGCCACAATCGAGCCAATGATCCTCTCAGATCATAGTCCGATCGCTCTCATCCTCCGGTCCCTGGAGCGACTATTGAAGTCCAAGTCTTGGAGACTGAACTCCTCCTTATTTAAGGACCCGGCGGAGATCAAGCGGTTAGAGGACACCCTTACCAACTTCTTCCAAGACAATAACACACCAGGAATGTGCCCCATCACCATGTGGGAGATATCTCATAAACGATCGCAAGCTCAAAAAACGCTAACGGAACTTATCCAGGTCCGCTCGTCACTCCTGGAAGAGCTAGGCAAACAAACTAAACAGAGGCTTATTTTGAACCAGAGATTGTTCTATGAACACGGTAATAAGAGTGGCCATCTGCTGGCTCGTGCTGTGCAGTCGACTAGAACTTCAAACCAAATGCACCAACTTCAGGCTATCCTTTAGAGGAACGATGAGATTGCTTATCGATTCGAACTGTACTACCAGGAATTGTACAATATCCGCTCACGAACGCCCGCCCCCCCCCCCCCGACCCGGAGCGCATTGATCAGATTAAACACTTCCTTACACAATACAGCCTGACACCTATCAAGATTCAATCAGTTAGGGACTTAGAGTGTCCCTTCACCCCGATGAATTAGCCCGGGCAATAAAACAAATGAAGCAGGGTAAATGCCCTGGCCCAGACGGCCTATCACTCCAGTACTACAAATGTTTTCAATGACTTCTCTCCCTGAAACTCCTGGAGGTACTAAATGCCATCCCATATTCCCCCTCTTTGCCCACAAGTTTCTTAGAAGCCCACGTCACAGTGATCCCGAAAGAGGGTAAGGACGCAACGCGGGCAGAAGACTACAGACCGATATCCCTCCTTAATGTGGATGTCAAGCTGTATGCAAAAATCCTAGCAAATAGACTCCTTCCCCTCATTCCCTCCCTGATAAACCTAGACCAGGTGGGATTTATCCCGGGCAAGGAGGCCCGCAACAACTTGATCAAGGCCCTCAACATTCACCATGCTCTTTCCCTGGGTATAGAACAGGGCTTTTTCCTCTCTTTGGATGCTGAGTAGGCATTCGACAGGGTGGACTGGGATTACATGAGTGAGGTACTACAGGCGATTGGCCTACCTCCCCATGTGCTTGTGAGCATCCGGGCTCTGTATTCCAAACCCTACTGCTCGGGTGAGGGTTAATGGCCACCTGTCGGACGCCTTCGGCATCAGGAATGGAATGCACCAGGGATGCCCCCTCTCCTCTCTCATTTATGTCCTGATGCTTGATCTGGAACACTTCAGAACCTTGTCAAACTTGAAAATGAACTACGCAAAATCCCATGCCCTTAACATTTCACTATCTCCCGCACTGCAAAAGGCTTGTAAGGAAAATTCCCTTTCGCTTGGAAGCCCGACGCTATAACTTACTTAGACTTACTTAGGCATTCAAGTCCCCCGACGCCTTAAGAACCTATAGAACCTAAATTTCAAACCATTACTAGCCAAAATACAAGCAGACCTCTGGAGATGGATTGGGCTTAACCTTTCATGGTTCGGACGCAATGCACTCCTTAAAAATAAACATGCTTCCCAGATTACTCAACTTACTGAAAATGGTCCTGATTTCTCTCCCAAGCACCTTCTTTTCTGAATATAAACGGGCCTGCACAGAATTCATATGGAAGCAGTTCCTCCGGGAGGAGTGGCCCGTTGGGGAGATGTTGGCGCATCATTTCTCATTGAGGGGCAGACTCATTTCTCTGCCCCAACTGGCAGCCAAATCCCTGACAAGATCATTCCCATTCTGGTCCTATAAGCAGATTCAGCATTTCCTTAATTCCCCGCCCATGGCTGGATTCGTTGTCACAATCGTTGTCCCCTTTCGAAGCACTGTGCACTAGATGGTCCCTGCAAACCCATTTGATTTCTCACATTTACGCCCTTCCCATGGAGGACGCCCCCCAACCAACTGATAGAGCCAGAATCGCCTGGGAGTCCGATCTACAGATCTCCCTTACAGATGCAGATTGGGAAACAATCAATGAATACATCCATAGAGGATCCCTCAATACCTCGGTTCAAGAAAACTCATACAAAATAAGGAGCAGATGGTACAGAACCCCGACCCTCCTCCACAAGTTCTACCCTAATAGTTCAAAAATATGTTGGCGATGCGACCAAGAAGAGGGCTCTATGTTACACATCTGGTGGAGCTGTAGTCTCCTCCAGCCGTTCTGGAAACTGGTCAATGAGATCACCTCCCAAGTGACTTCATACCCCTTAGAATTCTCGCCTGCTCAATACCTGCTACAACATACTCTGTACCTAAACATGATTATCTTAAATCACTTGCGATGCACATGATAAATGCCGCAAAATTTTGCATCCCCACTCATTGGAAATCGGCGCGCGTTCCGACTGCAGTAGAGTGGTTCTCCAGGATAAACAAAACAGAAGAGATGGAAGAGCTCATACTCACATCTCAAGATAGAATGCACAGTTTTTTTGCTACCTGGATGTGTTGGTTTAACTTCAAGTCCTTGGTAAAATACGCAGAGGCTCGAGGGGGTGCGATGCGCCCATAGGCCAGTGTGAGTTAACCGGGTGGGGGTAGGGGGGGGGGTCGGATTGCCTGTCCACTACACTCTTGCTCCCTATTTCCCTATCTCCAGCACTTGTGCTTGGTCCACCTCCCTATTGTTTTCTTTCATTTTTCATTTTTCTCTCCTCTTCTTCCCCTCGCTCTTCTTCTCTCTTGGCCTCCCCTGTATTTCTCCTCCCTCTCTCTGATTCCCTTATACTCCTCTTGTCCTTACCCCCTTTCTTCTAACGCCCCTAACCCCTCTTCTGTCCCCCCCTTCTGTCCCACTTCCGAATGTCTGTCGGAGCGCCCAAATTTGTTCAACCCATTGGGTGAGTTGAGCGCTCTAATCCTCTACAACATTGCATATTGTCCTTACTGTTACCATAAATTTTATTTTGCTTGGGTATTTCACCCATGTATATTGTTGTGCACCATGTTAATTTTGTGCATGGTTTTCTTGATTTATCTGTTCTCGTCTTAACTGGCATGATGTTATGTAACCCGCTTTTTTCGTATACAATAAAATACTTTTTAAGGAGAAAAAAAATCCAACAAACTTCTATTTGAGGAGGCATACGATATTTGTTACTATATTTGAGATGTGGTAGTAAGAAAATCATTATATAGCTGGCATTGTGGTAAAGAAAAAAAGATACTGTTTTAAGTACTTGTAAATTATAGCTCCTAAATGCTTACTTCTGTTAGCAAACAAAGCCCTGTGGATTCCTTTTATCTATACCAGACCCTTATCCTGGATAAAGATGAAGATCGTTTATAAAAGTTAGTAGGAGACCCCACAGAAAATCCCCTAAAAATTGATACCACATCCCTGGTATGGATGCCAAGGGAGCTTGAAAAAAAAAAAAAAACAGTATGGGGGTCCTCCCTAAATTATATACCAGACCCTATAAATCTGGCATTAAATTGTTGGAGGAACCCTGAAAAAAAAAAGCAAAAAAAAAAAAAGCTTGGGTTTTCCCCCAAATTCCACACCAGACCCTTATCTAAGTATGCAGTCTGGTAGACCAGGAAAAGGGGAGGAAGAGCATGTTGCCCCCCTCTCCCCCTACCCATACCTCCTAAACCATGCCAGGGCACATACCCTCAACATGGGGGCTACCTTGTTAGAGTGTTCACATTTTTTTGTGAATTAAAAGTGGTACTTTGTACCCCTGCTCATTGGAGAAAAAAGTGTACTTTTTTGTACAGGTAATGAGGGTGGAGGTGAAAAAGGAGAAGATGGTGGAGGAGGAGGAAGAGGATGTGGAGTAGAAGTACACTTCTGCAAAGCTTATCACCTACTACTTCCACACACAGCCACTCTATATCTCTTTTATGCCAGCAGAAATATCACGGAGTGTGTCCTCCTTTTAATGCAAAGCAATTTAAATCACATGCTTTAGCGATACATTTAAGTTGTATGTGGTCTTACAAAGCATTATCCTTTTTAATAATAGGTTCAGCAACATTATATTCTTTCCTCTCATACTTTGGATGTGTAATTAATTTATCACTTACCTACATTTGGCTGCTATATTTAATCAAGTGATTAATTACACGTATAAAATATGTAATTTGATTGTTGCTGCTGCCTGCCTTTCCCCTGACTATAGAGTTTTCCACCTCCCTTCCTTCATTTGTTGCTACCTGCCATTCCCCTTTCCCTGCATTATGGAAAAACAGTCAGTTATGCCTCAAGTGTTCTGGCTATAATCAAATAAATGTACTCTATATATAATACAATTGGCTGTCTGAGTGGAGAAAGAATGTCCTGGCAAAGCACAGGAATCACAGATGTGCCAGGACTCTGTTGTGGCTGGGAATCTGCCAGCCAGCCCAGGAAACATCCACTAGATTATATAGGAAACAGGTTGCAGTACAAATAACTATGACAGAGTGGGGCACAGACTGCCGTAATTGGGGATGGTTATAGGGTAACTTTTTTGGCAGGTACAGCTGGTAGCTGATACCTGTTGCCATCTGATGCAACACTGTTCAACCACTATACTATATTTTTGGCTATTGTTTCTCAAATAGTACACTTTAATTATTGTTTCAGGATAAAGCCTTCCTCCTCTATACCTCTTATATGTATTACTGAGCTCTTATGAGTAGGGACCTCTTAACCATCTTGTATTTTATTGTATAGTAACTGTATTGTCTCACTTTACTGTATATTGTAAAGTTCTGCGAAATTGTTGGTGCTAAATAAAGCCTATATAATAATAATAATAATAATAATAATAATAATTATTATATTGCCGCCTAACCAAGTTACTTACATACTGTTCATCTATTGAACAATATTCGTGGATTTTGTCTCCAATTTTTATTGCAAAATAGAACTTGCCCGTCTCTTTCTATTTACTGCCTTTTTAATTAATCATGTACTATTCTGATATTAACCTGTTTCCACCAAACATATTTACATTTTTGAAGAATAATTTGGGATATAGGAATGGGAGGGAGTTTAAAGAATGTGGGGTTGTGATTTTCATGTGATTTTAAATTGTTTTACACTTTTAACCACTAAGAACCAAAAGGTTTTACCTCCTTAATGACCAGGCCATTTTTTTGTGATATGGCACTGCGTTACTTTAACTGACAATTACGTGTTAGTGCGATGCTGTACCCAAATAAAATTGTCCATTTTTACCAAATAGAGCTTTCTTTTTGTGATAATTGATCACCTCTGGGGTTTTTATTTTTTATGCTATAAACAAAAGAAGATTTTTTTACTTTCTGCTATAAAACCTATCTAATAAAAAAAAAAAAAAATCAAAAGTAGACACATACAGGTACGAGATTAGCCTCCAGATAATCAACCTGAACTGTCAACTATTAATTGTAAACCTTGTTTGACTTCAACTAGGCAGAACATCTAAGTGTCTACAAAATAGGAGATATATTTATGTCATTTTTATTCATTTTTTTACTAGTAATGGCGGCGATCAGCGAACAGATCAAACACAGTACTAACACTTTTGACACTTTTGAGGGGACCAGTGACATTACTACAGTAATCAGTACTAAAAATATGCATTGTCACTGTACTAATGACACTGGCAGGGAAGGGGTTAACACCAGGGGTGATCAAAGGGTTAAATGTGCTTCTAGGGAGTTTGTTCTAACTGTGTGGGGGATGTACACAATTGATGAACACAGAGACCTGTCTTCTTAAATAGTAGGATCACAGGATTCTTGTGTTCATCTGTGACAGAATGGCGGTGTGCCTCATTAACATCTGGGGAGCGATCCCGGTTGGCCGGCGGACATCGCATCCACCGTATCCGCTGATTGGCTCCTCCTCTGACTAATCAGCCCCCACTGTCTATTACACAAAACAATGTACAGGTATGTCGTTTCACGTAATAGAGCCGACCTGCTGCAGTAAAACTACAGCAACTGGTCGGCAAGTAGTTAAGGTGCAGTATGTTACTGCAGAAAAGAAAAAGAAGAAGCTCACAAACTATAGTATTAAACTTTTGTGCCACTGGCAAATGTACACTAAATTTGAGAGCTTTAGCTTTATTTATATTTACTGTATATATATATTTTAAGAGTGACCTTTCCTACAGCTTTCAGATCTGTTAAAGCTCCTACTATAACTTTTTAATTCAGATATATTACTAGTAGATAAGAATATTCGTTTTTACAGCAAAAACTACCTAAAAAGTTTTTCATTTATTTTTTTTTCAAGTTAGAATTAATCAGATCAGGTTGCTACTGCTATATTTTTAAGCCAATCTAAATGTAAGTAAGTGATAAATTAATAACCCATCCAAAAAATTTGATTCTCTCAAGTAGGGGTGTTGAAAATAATCGTTGCATCGATGCATCGCGATGCGGCCTTGAACAATTTGAATCCGATGATGTCATCCATGCATCCGGCCGCATCGACGTCGACGTCATCCCGCCCCCCCCCCGCCTCTCCCTGTCGGCTGCCAGTGCACTCTAAAGTTAAAACAAATTAGTGTCAGTGACTCTGTTTCAGGGACTGTTCCAGTATGTAAGGGTTCATGTAATTTGATTATCTCTGGTCTTTTCATCTCCGTCATAGTCACGTGCCCTCTGGCCGGCCGATCTCCTCCTCCTCCTCCCCCTCCTTCCCGCCAGCTGGAGTGCACTAGACTGACAATGAAAATACCGGAGATAAGAAGGTAATCACTCAGACATCAGTTTACATTAACCCTTACACACTGGAAGTGTCCCTGAAACTGAGTCACTGACACTAATTTTGCAAACATGTGCTGAATGTGCTAGTACAGTCCTGATGTGAAAAGTACTAGATCAAAGGGTATAAAGGTGCTAGCAAGAATGTCTAGGATAAAACATATATGAACTCACCCAATATAATATATAAGTGCAAAAAGCAGTGCAAATTGGCAAAAATAAATCACAATATATAACACAGTGCAAGTGACATAGACCCTTTTGTTTTCTTTTTTTGGGGTCGGCTGGCGGTGTGATTGATAAAGGATTTACACTGGGGGGGGCACTTTTTTTATTATTTTTTTTTATACCCATACCTTGTCACATGGGGGGGTGCTGGGATCTGGAGGCACCCTTGTTAAACATGGGGGTTAAAATGGGGGTTGTCAACATGGGAACAAGCCCCCCTGCCCAAGAGTACCCCCCCATGTTGAGGGCATGTGGCCTGGCATGTTTCGGGGGGGGGGGCTTACTAGTTGTTTTTTTTTTGCTGTCAGCGGGGGGAGAGGGAGCTGACTCATCAGTTGTTAAGGACACCGTGACCGGTTTCCCAGCCCCACTCCTTAACAACCAGCTTTTACTGCGCCCTAATTGGGCAAAGCTTTGCCCAATCTTGGCACAGTATTGCAGGATGTTCAACGGGGCAAACACCCGGTCGAACAAACACCCTGCAAATTTGGGTGTTTGGCGAACGCCCGAACGGGCACATGTTCGGCCCGAACTCATGCTCGGGTAAACCATTCGCCCATCCCTAATTGTCACCAGGACAGAAAATGAGGGTATGTGTCCCTAATAGGGACAAAGACCACAATAAAAAAACAGCCAGGATTTCTAACCTATCCCCACTCTGTCTAAAACTAAAAAAAAAGGGATTGGCTGGATCTGGGTCTTACTTTTATTTAGCTTAGACCACACACAGAAATGTTTCTGTAATACTGTACATGTTCTACCTAGCTAAATTCTAGATGCAGATAAAATCCATAAAAGTGTTATCCTAATTTATAATTATCTTTAAGGGACCTTAGTGTTACATCATGCATTAAGCTTGAGCTGCAGGCAGCTTATTTCTTTTCAGTGGGCTGCCCACATACCCTAATGCACACGGAACTGCACCTGACCCTTTTTTAGGAATGAAGAACACAGAAACACATGGTTGTGCAGGTGCATTGCTTTTTTGTGTTTGGGTACCATTCAAGATACATGTGCATAGAGAGGCACCATGCATTGAGGTAACACAAAGGTGTAAAGACGGACTTATACAGTACATAAGACTAATTAAAATCTAAACTATTATCTAGCATTAAATCAGCCCTGAGGTTTTAGATTGAAAGGGATGACTATTAAAGCAAGTTTAGCAGAATACCTAACTTTGCAAATATATTCTTAGACAATGACTAATAATCACAAGATTATATGACTAGCTGTCATCAGATTCTGAAGCAATAATCATCATAATGATCACCTTAACAAACAGAATATTAACTCCTTAAAGCACTTTATTTCTTGCTTGAACCTATTAGCTCAAAAGCAAACAAAAATGCCTAACTTACTTACCAGCCATCCTACAAAAAAACCAAATAGACCCTGTCTAATAGTTAAAAACAAGGGGTTAGTCACACACATTTGCAAATATATATGTAAACTGCAGTGGCCATGTCAACATGTCAAAGCATCCCAGTGTACTGCAGTCCTAGTTCTATACTTTTGAGAAAAAGGACAGGTGTGCCTTGAGGGAGCCCACTCCTTTAACGTACAGGGATGCATGGGACACCCAAAAAGTGCACAATGGCAGCTGAAGATTTCCAATGCGTCCTTTCATCATTTCACCAACTATACTCACAGATGGCAACCACCTCAACCTATAACTGGCCTTTGCAGCAAGGAGCACATGGAAGGGCAACGCCTGCCTGCAACAAAACCAAATTGACCCTGTCTAACAGTTTAGAATAAACCCCTACGTCCCCATGCTCAACGAGGAGCAGTCCTGTCACATTAGTGGATGGTCGTCTCCCGGTAATGGACACAGTGAGCTCCCCCTGGGGGTGTCCATAAAGGGGGTGTACCATCTAGAACTGCCATCTTATCGCCTTCCTACTGCCCCCTTTTATATCTTTCCAGGTTGATGGGACAGAGTTCGCACCTTCCCCCTACTTTGTTCTGTTCTGTGTTTCTCCCTATACCCCACTTGAGAGCACTTAGACCTACAGCATGCTTGTTTTGGCCCATGTAGCTAGGACACTTGCCCGTGCTGCATCGGCTCCTCCATGTACTGTACTGTACCTAGGTATCGCTCATATACATTACGCCTTGTCCTATAACGATATGTTTTTGTTTGTTTATCTGCTATATACTAAGGATTCTGGTACTTGGGTGAAGTTTATGTTGCTCTCTAATATGTTATGTTATTTTACTTTGTATCAGTTGGCCCCGCCACCTTGCTACTGCTTGTCATTGTTCCTTTTATATATTTTTTTTCAACAAAATGTTTATTCAAAAAAAAAAAAACAGTTCAGAATAAAAACAAAGGGTTTAGCCGCACACATTTGCAAATATATGTGTAAGCTGCAGTGGCCATGTCAAGGCACCCAGTGTACTGCTGTCCTAACTTTGAGAGTCTCACAAATTAGAGCACATATAGCAATAGGATAAATTAAGGGCAGGTGTGCCTGGAGGGAGCCCATGCTTCTTTAAAGGTACAGGGTCACACGGGACACCCAGCAAGGGCAATGTCAGATGAAGGTATTCCGTGCTCCAATTTGGAAAACTCTCAAAATTAGAGTTAAGACTGCACTACACTGAGGTGCCTTTATGTGGCCACTGTAGCTTACACATATAGGTATAAATTTGAGTGGTTGCCATCTGTTTGTACAGTTGGGGAATTGATGAGGGGACACACAAGGTACCTTCAGCTGCCACTGTGCCCTTGCAGGGTGTCCTGTGCGCCCCCATACCTTTAAGGAGGGGTGGGCTCCCTCCAACACACCTGCCCTTACTCTATCTTACTGCTGTATGTGCTCCAATTTGGGGGATTCTCAAAATTATAGAGTTAGGACTGCAGAACACTGGGGTGCCTTGACATGGCACTACAGCTTACACATATATTTGCAAATGTCTTCAACTAAACCCCTTGTTTTTTACCATGAACTATTTGGGGTTGGGGTGGTTGCCATCCATTTGAACGTACTGTATCCGCTTGCTAGTGTTTGCATGGGAAAACAGTGGCTGAAGAATAAACAATCTTTTAAAACCTGTAGTTTTCAATAAAAGAATACTTTGTTGCCTAAAAATAGACTTTTCCTCTTATTAGGGGACAACTGTCTCCCAAATGTAATTCTGTGTTGTCACCCTGCAATCAACACATTGCACAGGAATGGCCCAGTCTTGCTACTGTCTTAAAACTGGTCCACAGTAGAGATGAATGAATCAGCCTGGGCGAATCCTATCTGAAATCAGCAAAACCAGAACCTAAAACTGAACCCCATAAAAGTCTATGGGGAAGAATCTTGGTTCTACATTCTGGCCATTTTTAAGGCCAATAGCAAGATATTGTAAAAAAATTTCATGGGTAGCTGGGCACTGACATGGGAGACACTACCAGGGAGAGCGTCCTTCGTTTAATGTAATTGTGTGGGCGACATGGAAATATTTTAAATGACATGCTTGAGAGTAGGGCTGCACATCTTCACTTGTCTCACGATTCTATTCGATTATGATTATCAAGGCAATGATTCAATTCGATTCAATTCCGCAATGCATCACGATTACTGCCCAATGCCCATGCCCAGCCCACTGCCCAATGGTTTTCAAAACTTTATACGCTTTTTGTGGTCTGTCTGCTCAGTGGTTTCACGGTTCCTTTATAGGGAAGGGGATGGGCCACATTGGTGATGTTACTTGGTGGATCCACCCCTCGTGACCTCATTGACCCAGCACGCACCAGTATGTGATGTCACAAGGGGTGGGGCCACCAGGGGATGTCACTGGTGTGGCCCCGTCCCTTCCCTATATATAAGAACTGTCAAACCATGGAGCAGACCACAGGAAGCGTTTAACAAAAGTGGGCCTTTTTTTTTTCTTTTTTCTGGTTGGCGGGTCAGCGGGTTGCTTGATTGATGATGGATTTACATCGGGAGACAGTGTTTTCTTATTTTTATTTTTGAATAAAGGACTTGTCAAAAACTGTGTCTGTGTTTTATTTTTTTTGTACACTTTTTTGGTGAATGGGCAGGGGTACCATGTAGTTCGGGTTAGAACGTTTCCCCTGTTCCGGAGTTCGACTGCCAACCGAACAGGGGGGTGTTTGGCCCATCTCTAGTGACAAGTTGTTATCGGCAGTAATATTAAGGTGGCAGGGACAGAGGTAGCAATAAAGACATAGTTATTTCGTAGAGTGGAGAAGAGATTAAACATCTATCAGGTTTGTATTGCGCTCTTTGTTTTTCTGTTCTATTGACACACATACCGTAGAACAGGACATTAGCTGCTACTCAGCGCTGTGCTTATGAAACACCATAACCATATCCACTGGGAAAAACAACTGTGTCCAACAATACTAAGATGTTTCATTTCTTTTATCCCCTGCTGCACCAGCATCTTGCCAACATCTGTGCATACCTGAAGAAAAGTGAAATTTGAATTAAAATAGTGAATTGACATTATTTTGTGATTTCCCATAAGCAAAACATATGTTTACCAAATATTAAAAATTCTTAAGGTAGATTAGTCTATAGGGGGAAAGGTTCCAAGCTTTCTCCTCCTCCTAAAAGAAATACAATAAAACAATGCAAAACAGTCTGAGACTCCACCACTTATATTATTTGCTCAACTGCTCATCACAACTTATTACTGAACAATGATCTATTATTGTTTCTGGATGTTTTAACAATCGTTGCCCTAACTGCTCTATCACCTAGATGCCTTTTGACAGCCTGCTGATATAGGACACCCTAACTTTCCATTATTGGCTCTGGCCTGACAGTAACATGGTTAGTCGGGTTGAGAAAAGACACAAGTCCTATTGAGTTCAACCAATAAATGATTTCTGCTTGACACACAGTAATTTGCATTGACAATCAGTTGGCTGATGCAGATTTCCATCTCTAGGGTTACTTCAGTTTAACATAAGTACATGAGGTTTATAATATGAAATTGATTTGAACACAAATCAGCAGCAGCTTGCTATTTTGTCTGATTGGTAAAACATTGCATATTAAAGTGAGCTTTTATTATGGACAAAATTTCTTTAAATGTACATAAAAGGCAGTCTTCTTTTATAGATAATCTTTCATTTCCTGGAAGGCAGTGGTACTAATTCAAAAGGTTAATCAGCAGTTCAGAATCTAGAGTTAAGAAAGGACATTATTACTATTCCTTTGAAATCTTCACATTTAGACTCCAAGCAACGAATGTGTAACGGTGCTGTTGTCTTCATTCAACCTTACATTTCATCTTGAAAATTAAAGCTAAAAGGTAAGCTCAACCCAAAAAATTGAATATATTACTGCATACTAGTCCTTAGATTTGGTGGCTATAGTTTTTTTTCTTATTTCAAGCTTACATTTGTTTTAGAAAGTACAGAAAATACCTGTTGATCTTTCCACAATGCAATGTCCTTGTCACTTGCTTAGCTAATATGAAAGCAGAAACAACCTAATCTTTCTTCAGTAAACTACTACTCCTATCAGCACTAGTGTAAAGAAGATAAACAAAGGCACACATGTTTGAAGTTCAGACTAATTACTAGGTCATTTGCAAGTTTACTGGGTGAAAATAAAGGAACAAAGCCTGACAAATGGAAAGAGAAGAAAAAGAAATTAATAAATAGTATATCTGTATAAAACTTTTTACTGAAAAGACACACAGGGGTTACATAGTTACATAGTACATAGTTACATAGTAGGTGAGGTTGAATAAAGACAATAGTCCATCCAGTTCAACCTGTGTAGGTGTGTGTGGCTGTAATAATCTCGCATAGCCCTGAATGTTCTGATCCTTGAGATGTACGTCTAAGAGTCTTTTGAAAGCCACCATACTACCCGCAGAAACCACCTCTTGTGGTATAGAATTCCACAATCTTGTAGCCCTAACAGTAAAGTTGATTTACTAAAGGCAAGTTGACTGTGCACTTTGCATAGAGCAGTTGCTCCAGAGCTTAGTGAATGAGGTAAAGCTTCACTTGCAAAGAATACCCAATCAAGTGAAAGAAAAAAAAAAAAAAGAAAAACAGCATTTTTGCTTGCACATGATTAGATGATGAAATTCAGCAGAGCTTCTGCTCATTTACTAAGCTCTGAAACAACTGCTCTTGCAAAGTGAAACGGCACTTTGCAAAGTGCACAGTCTATTTGCCTTTAGTAAATCAATGCTACAAAGCCTCTTTTGCAATAAAAGCTTACCTGTAAACAACTAAAATAGGTGTTTAGTTTGACTTTAAGATTAGACCCTGAACCACCACAATCACATGTATGCGTATTTTGTTAGTCAGACTTATTTTTCAAAAATGCAGACTAATTATTTAGCCTGCTTCCAGATCCCTGTCCTACTCCCTCTACATGCAGGTACAGCATGATAATAAATAAAATTGCACCATAACCTTATGAACATTATTAGATGAGTAATGTCCATATAGAAAATTACAGTGCTTATCTAAACAGTAATTTACCCCAAAAAAAATATAAAAAATTGTGCTGTATTGATTTATGCATATTATACGTATATTGTTCATATATAAAAAAAAAAACACCAGTGCAGAAATCCACAAATAGTATTCTTGTGATTTGAATCCTTAACATTCAGTGAGAATCCTTCCACCACCAATGTACAAAATCCACCACCAGACAGGTAGTTTGCTTACAAGATACTAAGACAATACAGGTCCTTATATGCCTTAGGTATCGCTCAACCAGGGCTTTTAAATCACGATACGATAGGATGGACCAATGGCCTCCTGGGGGATCCTCAGCACTCAGATGACTCGATAGTGGCACTCCTCATATACCACAACAAAGGATCTCACATAGCGTAAAACCATTACAAAGTTTTATTCAAACTTAAAGGTTACACTTACATCAGCATAAGGCTCTCCAAGATCTGCCTTGCTGCGCAATATCGTCCATCCTTCCGCGTTAGATGAATTCGGTGATGTCAGCATGTCCAAGAATCAACGCGTTTCATCATAGATGACGTTGTCTTGGGGTCTTGTTGATGCTGCCTGCTGTGGGGGCACTTAACAGGAGGGAGGGGCCAGGAGCACAGAAGAGGGGCCAGAGAAGAGGAGGAGCTGCACAAAACCAACTGCACAGAGCAGGTAAGTATAACATCTTTGTCTTTTAAAAAAAACAAACAAACATACTTTATAATCACTTTAAACAATCACACTTCGTATTACATGTATCAGATTCAAACATCACAAACTGTGTTATAGGTTTATCATTACATTTGTGGTTATCTCCAGTAACCACAACATTAGAAACCAGCAACACATTGCCCTGTTCACTATTACCAGTAATGTTCAGCAATGTTTTAATTATTGAATTGCATTCTGCAGTACCTGCAAGAGGAATACACACTAAGGAGTGATTATTTCCTTTGGGGACCTCTGAAACATCAACTCACTCTGTAGGCAGCTGTCCTGACATCTGATATTTAACATACGACTCTAGATCCCTATCCAGACCTCAATTAGATGAGAACTCTTCTGACCCACCTTGCTAATTTCCACATTCAGGAATTACCCTATTTCCCTGTTTTTTTTTTTCAAGGACTTTATCAGGTTTAACGCAAAACCTACTTGTGGTTTGATGACCCCAGTCTCTTTAACCACCACTGGGCACTTTCATCAATACCTCTGGATTTGGCAACACAACCTTTTTAAACTTGTGCCCGGCTACGGACAGTATTTCTCTAATTTCTTCATCATTTCTCACCCTTCAAACCCCTGTGCTATGTCTGCTGCTGCAGTGTGCATTCCTTTGATTATAAGCTAATCAGCAGTACCTCAGACTTAAACAGCAACAATACTTTCTGTCACACTGCTATATAAAAAAACTTTTATTTGAAGGTCATATAAAAAGGTTAAAAATAAAATAAATACTGATTATGACACTGCTTATATTTAGTAATCTTTAGAAAAAAAAAACACATAAAGGGCTCCAGAATATCTGCTCTTAATGGAGAAAACAGGTTTGCAGTTTCCTCCAGGATTGGTAGCTCCTGTATTGGCTTCTGGAGTCCAGAGACTTTATAGAGACTTGGGAGGAATGAAGCCTCTAAATCTAGATTAACATTTTACTGGAAACCAGCTTCCTGATTGTGCAGGTGTCAACAACCTTTTAGTGCAAATTTATGCCCATTGCCTTTCCCATTTATGCAACTGGAAGATATTTTAGCTTCCCAAGGTTGCAGTCCTCTAACGATTGTACCTACTGCAGCTTTTTTTAAACCATGGAGATTCCCAAAAGCTTTTTGGCTCAGAATAACCTTGATAAATAAAAGTAAATAAAAGGTCAGGTCTAGGGATGTACCGATACAGATACCGGTATCGGTGCCAATATCAAGTTTTTTCACCATTTTTCACATAGTACTTGTAAAAAATGCTCCCCATACCAAAACCGATACTTTGCAGTGTGATTTGCATCCATACAAAATGAATGGGTGTAAATCACACTGCAAAGGATTGCATGCAATTTAAACAGGAATACAGTGCGGTTTCTGTCTGAATCCCATGCAGCTTCCCACACTACACCTGTGTGAACCCAGGCTGAAGTCACTATGACAAGCCTGGGTTCACACAGGAGCAGTGGGAAAACTGCATGCAATTCAGACAGGGAGCGCACCGCTTTCCTGTTCAAATTGCATGGGTTTCTGTGCAGTGTGTTTTGCGCCCATGCGTTTTGTATGGAGAAAAGTAATACTGCAAAATATCGGTACTTGATATTGGCAAGTATTGGCACGTATCGGTGTATCCCTAGTCGGGTCTTTATTTATATACCTAATAGAAAGTTGTGGAGGAGCTACATATTAGAATTATTTTAAGGAATAAAATCTTTTGAAGCCAAATTATTTAATGCTACCAAGTAGAATACAAATTTGTCACATCTTAAAATTTGAGGTGTAACACATATAGGAGTGCTTATTCATTGGTCTTTCTGCTGAACATGTTATTTTCTGTTGGTTTGGACTGAACCATTTTGATTAGATTATTATCTTTTTATTACTGTAAGTGAAAAGCTTTCAGCTGGGCTAGCTGTTTGCCAAGAGTGATTTCAGAGTTCATTGCTCTTTTTCTCCACATATAATTAGACATTAAAATATTTTACCATACCTGTAATTGAAGTTCTGTTTTAGTGATTTTGTTATATAACGCATGTACTAAAAACTGTATGTGTATCAGAAAACAAGCTGACTTTATAGCAGAAAATCAGTTTTTGTTTGTCTGCTTTCTCCCCTAATCCTTTACTAGTGATGAGTGAATTTGTTTAGGTTCAGCTCATGGGAAGATTCTCTAACCCATCCTGAAATACGAAAACGTCAAACCTAGCACCTGAACCCCATTGAAGTCAATGGTAGCTGATTCTTGTAACTTTTTTTTTTACTTTTTCAAGGCCAATTTGCATGCTTTTGGTAACAAAAAGGCACGGAAAGATGGGACACTGCCATTGGGGACATGTACTAATGCAAAAAAGAATGCCTTAAACCTGCACATGAAGTGGCACAACTATAGAATGTACTGTACGCAAAAGTGAAATTTACAAAAAAAAAAACTTGTTGCTCAATGACATTTTTAACACAACACTGTGGCACAACAATCCTCTCCTGTGGCACTCCTATTGCTAAATTACAGTTCCTGGGTGGGTCAGTTATTGAGTGCCAAATAACTTGCCATTCATGCTAATTAAGAACACATTTTTAATTTCAAACATGCTGGCATGCAGCCAAAAGCGTTTATTTAGTGGTGGTAGTAATACTGCCACTAAATGAGTGACAGAGCAGGCAGGCAAACTAAACTGGCCAAACCTGCTTATTTCCTTGCCTAATTGTGAACACCTTGTGTTTAGATTGAACCCATGGTCAAACTGGACTTGAAGCTCATCCCTACTCTTTACAAAATCAAAATTTACAAAATCTTTGCAAAAAAATGCTTTTCAGCAAATATACACAGCTTTTTATTGGAAGGTTATTTCTGTCACTTCTCACTACCAGTTCCTTCTGGGATATCTATATTAAATTGGATAAAACAACACGTATAAAATATGACACAGTACCAGATCTACATCTGCACATGGATAAAACCTAGCATCACGTCATTGGGCACCAGCTAAAAGAAACAGAAAGAGACAACCAGCTCCTTAAATATGGAGAGAAGTCGATTTAAGGAGATACATGCCAAAAGAGCTTTTGTTGCCAACAGGTCAGTACTGAATTTCATGACCTTATAATTTTTTATTTTTTTTATTTTACAGAGGAGCTATAGACAAAACAAGAAAATCAGGGGCTTAGCAGGTATAAAAATAATGTTAGATAATGTGTTTAAAGGTGCCTGCCCTTTTGCAATGACTCATCTGAAGCTTCCCTCCCCAAAGTGAAAAATTCCACCCTCAATAATTCTAAAAAGAATATGAAAATAGCGCTAACACAACCGAATGTCCATAAAAATACAAATATTAATGACCATTAATTGTGCGTAATAATCCCCACACCAAGTGAAGAAATCTATATCTGTCAGTTGGTTTTCTAGTAGTGCACCCATTACATCACTATAAAAAATGACAATCCAGTGAACTCTAACTTAATAAAGGTCAGTAAGTGTTGTGGGATTAGCCATATACACCTCCATAACAATCACACTATTCCTTAGTAGATCTTCTGAGATATAATCCTATCATCGTTAATCTTTCCAGGAATACCACAACATTAGACTACTAAAGACATATAAACTAAGTGTATTATTTTTGTTATTGCAGATAAAAATCATAAAAAGTATTCCGCTCACTTTTAAAAGTGCCCAGCCTTGGCACCAATATAAACAGCTTTGTCAGAAACTCGCACCGCCATGTTTCAGACTAGAAAACGGCGTGCGTTTCCATGGTGGCTTCCTGAAGACATGATTAGCAAAACTAGTTGAGGCTCCGCGCATGCCGTAACTTCCAGGTCCCTTCTGATGTCATGTCTGAGACACAGGGGTGAGAGTTGCTGGCAATGTTGGTTTATATTGGTGCCAAAGCTTGGCACTTTTAAAAAAAGTGAGTGGAATACTTTTTATCTTCTGTAATAAAATACTACACTTAGTTTACATTTCTTTGGTGGTCTGATGTTGTGGTGTTCCTGGAGAGATTAAAAGATGATAGGATGATATATCAGAAGATCTACTAAGGAATGATTTGGTTGATTTAGCGGTGTATATGGCTAATCCGACAGCGCTTACCTTAATTAAGTTAGAGGCCACTGAATTGGCGGTTAGTGCACATTTTTTGTGGTGGTGGTAGTGGTGTAAGTTGGTGCACTACTAGAAGAACAACTGTCAAATATAGAAGATTTCTTCATTTGGTGTGGGTATTGTCACAAGTTAGCCTGCAGTTTTTGTTTGAATACTCTTACCTCCTTGCTGCAGTGTTTGAACCTTGCTTCATTTCACATGTGTGGTTTGGCTGTGCTCACCTATGGGCGTCATCTGCAATTCTGTGGGCTTTTATTTCCTGTCCCTTCCATCACTTCCTGGTCTGCTTCCTAGTCGGCTTGTCTATATAAGACATGCTCAGTGTAACTGTTAGGGATACAGCCGTACTGGCATTTCTGCCAGTACAAGTCATGGACGCTCCTGGCTCAATCGACACAGCCCTCTGCTGGCCCGTCAGGGAAATGACCGTAGGAGAACTGGCAACATTGCCAGAAATAGCAATTGTCGTTCCACCCTCAATTGACACTGCCCTCTGCTGGCCTATAAAAGGTGGCCATAGGAGCAGACTCATTGCTGGATTATCTCTCAGCTTCCTGTGATCTTGTGCTTCCTGTTTCCTGTTTGGACTTCCTGTTGTGACCCGGCTTGTTTCTGAACCATCTGATCTCCTCCTGGTGTTTGACCTTTGGCTTGCCTCTCGGACTTTGCTTGTGCTACTACCTGCCTGTTTTCCCAGTGTATGACCCCGGCTTGCCTAAGGACTCTGTTTCTGCCTGCTCACCTGTGTATGACCCCGGCTCGTCCCTGCTCTGCTACTTACCTTGCTCTTGGACTGATTACCGGTGTTTGACCCTCGGCCTGGCTTTTACTACTCTTCTAGTTGCCTGCCTTACCCAGAGTTCCTGAAATCATCTGGTGTTCACTACAGGCGACCTGTGCTACTTGGGACGCTTCCCCTCCTGTACCACTTCCAGGGGTGACTCGCACTGAGCTGCAAGGGAAGCCCTCTCTGCACTTCGGCCTCCATCCAGATTGTGACAGTAACCCTCATTACCTGATCAACTTCACAGTTCTGAGCTCCCATTTGCATATCCCTTGGCTACTGTGTCTAATTAACCATGTACCTACCCTGGTTTCATTTACCACCTGTGTTTGTTCGATACCTGCCCTGACCACGGCTTGTCTCCTGGATATCCTTTCATCTACTGCTTCTACTCTGCACATATCAGTGGTCTCCGCATCCTTAGCTGGGCCTACCTGGGGGCCGTGACCTGGTTTCAGCTTGCTGAAAGTCCATCCCCACCATCAGGGGCTCTAGTGAAGAAGCAGGCTGGGGCTTAGACTCTGCACCCTTGGAAACCCTGAGCTGGCGATCTACAAGGGCTCACTGCCACTGACTCCTGACAGGTATTATTACGCACAATTTTTTGGACATTATTATTATTTGTATTTTTATGGACATTTGGTTGTGTTAGCGCTATTTTCTTTTATTTTTTATAATAAAAATAATGTTCATTGCTTTGTGATCTAGCACTGGTCCTTTTCTGGGTTGATTTACACAGCATCATCTAACCATCCATCCAGTTATCCTTCGGCATCATGAACACATCATCACAGTACATAGTACTCCTGGGCAAAAGAAGAGGCAGTTGCCCCAGGTAGTGTTGTTATGTAGGTGGCCACCTCTACAGCGCTGCTGTAAGTCTTCACTGTTACCACTGTGCCCACAGACTGCAACTCTGGTTGGCAAATACAGGAATCCTGTAAGGGAGGCTAGATTGTATGTATGTGTGAGGTGAAGGGGGCTGAATTGTATGTATGAAGAGGGAAGCTATTTTCTATGCATGTGTGAGAAAGGGCTTTTTTTCTGTATGTGTGAGGGGGGCTCCATTGATGTGTGAGAAATGGGGCTGCATTGCATGTATGTGTTGGGTCAAAGGGTCAGGAGCTCCAAAGTATGTGAGTTTAAGACTTAGTGGCAGCAAATTGCTTTGTACGAGGGTTCTTCAAAAAGTTTCCACGCTTTTTTTATCTTTACTAAATATTAAAAAAAACTGTGGAAACTTTCTAAAGACACCTTGTATGTGTATGTCTGGGGGGGGGGGGGGGGTTCTGCTTTTTGTGTGAGTGTGAAGAGGAGGGGGGTATGTGGCTGAAATGCGTGTGAGTATTAGCAAATGGGCAGAGGTCAGGTGCTGCAACATACAGCACAACATACAAAGTCAGCAGACAGGAATATGTAACATACAACACATTACAGTCTCATGACCACCATACTATGTACACTGTGATGTACAGTACATACAACTTACAGTTATGTGTAGTTACATGCCACACTATTTACATTGTATACTCCTTACCCCTGCACTTTATATGCCTGAAGGAATTAAATACTTATGAAAAATGTGTTTATTGTCCCAACAGTTGCTTGTTGCTAAGTAGTCCCTGACTATTTAAATCAAGTTCTTCATTAATGTAGACTCAAATGAAGTGGTAACTCTCTCTATATACATTGTGTGTGCTGGAAAGAAACTGTGTTGAAAGAGTAACAGTTTAAAAAAAATGACTGTGCTGAGACCTATATGAGTCTGAGAAATAGCCATTTGTGGCACAATAACCATATTAAACACATCACCTATCACTATATCAAACTTTTTATTTAGATGATTTATTTTATTAAAACACACAACAGAAATACTGTATGTGTTCTTTTTTTATTACTGGTTGTTTTTTTCTTTTACTTTTTAAGAGGGGATTTCTAATATCTTCCAGCTCCCCCTGCACATATAAAAGGCTTCTGTTTCAGCCTTGCACTGTCAGTGTGTGGCTTTGAAGAGAGCTGAAGACACTACCTCAGGTATGATTTAGCTCTCAAGTCTCTATACTTGCATACTGCTCTTGAACGATTGCCTAAAAAAAAAAGCTGCAACTCATAAGGCAAAGAACTAAAATATTTTGTGGGACTACAAGGACTGTGGAATATGTGTATGTGTATACAGCATGTAGGCTAAGGTCCAATTTTAAGCGGAGCTCCACCCAAAAAGGGAAGCTCTGCCTCTTCCCCCCTTCCACCGCCACATTTGGCACCTTTTGCGGGGAAGTGGCGGATCCAGGGGGGGCAACGGGTCAATTGCCCCCCCAAAAAGCTTTAAGCACCCCCACACAGCAACCCCAAAATTCACATACCAGTTCTTATATATGTCACAGTGTTTTTTAAGATTTTATTCTACCTGTAAATCCTGTACTGATGCCAGAAAGCTGGGGACTCTTTTTTTCCTGTGGAGGGATACAGGGGCTCCTGCCGCATAAGCCGATAATCTTTAGCTAGACCCGGGCAGGCAGATTTCATAGGCGGATTGATATACAGCCTCTTTGCTGCCTTCTCAGCCAATAGGAAGTGCTGAACCGTCCTACTTCTCCAGCCCGCCTTCTATGAATTCTGAGATAGAGAGGAGAGGACATGTCGGCAGCTAGATTGGAGGGAGAGGAGGGAGTGCAGCTCAGCCCAACCTGCTAAAGGGATGGAATAGAACAGAGAGATTCTCCGGCTCCTGGCTGCAGTGAGTGAGTTTTCCCTACGCTTGGTTTAAAGAGAGAGAGAGGGGGGAACAGCTTCAGTCAGCATGAATAGCACATGCTGGTTTCTGCAGTGTGGCATAATGGTGATTAGAAGGGCAGCTGTAGAGAATAAGACCATTCAGGCTGTATTCTGACACCAGCAAGGCTTTTTGGTAAAGCTCCTCTGTGGGACAGACAGAGCACACACATCCTGTATTACTTCCACACAGCACAAGGCTCATGGCTCTTACAGAGACCCTAAAAGGGAGAAAAGAATGCTGGATCTCTGTGTGTTCTGTCTGTCCATCCATCCATCTGCTTCCCTTGTCTTTGACATAAAAATTGCTGGTGTCACAATACAAAATAAATAGATTTTAAAAAGGGTTTTTTCCTCTGGTGTTATTCTAACGCTGTTTCCCAGGCTGTACGATGTACCTGGGCTGCCTGGAAGGAGGTAATTCAACTGCAATTACACAGAATGTGCTCAGCCACCTGTGTGCAAGAGACACAATCTCAATAAAATTAATGTGAACTTTCCCTCTGTACTATCTCTCCCTCCTCATGTCATGCAGTCTATTCAAGAGAATCAGCCAAATGGCAACTGTGCACTCCATGTAGCACACTCCTGAACTCTGCACCCTGTACATAGAATCCTCTTGAGCCCTGCACTCGATACTTAGTACACTCATGAGCCCTGCACTCTGTACGTAGCGTCCTCCCGAGCCCTGCACTCTGTACGTAGCGTCCTCCCGAGCCCTGCACTCTGTATGTAGTGTCCTCCCGAGCCCTGCACGTAGCATTCTCCTGAGCCCGGCACGTAGCATCCTCCTGAGCCCTGCACATATCATCTTCCTGAGCCATGCACATATCATCTTCCTGAGCCATGCACATAGCATCCTCCTGGGCCCTGCGCGTAGCATCCTCCTGAGCCCTGCACATTGCGTCCTCCTGAGCCCTGCACGTAGCGTCCCCCTGAGTCCTACACGTAGCATCCCCCTGAGCCCTGCACGTAGCATCCTCCTGAGCCCTGCACGTAGCATCCTCCTGAGCCCTGCACCCTGCACGTAGCATCCTCCTGAGACCTGCACATAACACCTGAATACAGGGGCACATACCAAATCAAGTAAAACTACCATGCAACTAAAAAAATCTCAAAAGCAATAAGAATCTTGTTAGCTGGTTCCTTTATCTAATGTGAATCAATAAAAAGCAAAATATGCAGCGCTGCCCTCTGCAAACATATTTTGAGAAATTGCAGAGCTTCAATGTGGAAATAATGGTGAAATCCCCCACATACAATAACAGAGATGCTAATCAACCGGTGTGATAGAACATAGTAGTGATGGTGTTACCCTCTGCAAAAGGTAAGAAATATTGCAGAGCTGTGATGTGCAAATTGTGGTGACGCCCCCTATATATAAAACCATAATAAAATGTAAAATATGCACATCAATTGTACATTGTATTATAATTATATATCGGGGGAGTATCACCACTATTCGCACATCGCAGCTCTGCGATATTTCTTCCCTTTTGCAGGTGTGCGCTTCACTCACCGCATTAGCACCCTCGCTTTTACCTCAAGCACCACCATAGCACCCTCAAAAAAATTGTCTGGAGCCACCCCTGCCCGGATTGGCTTTGAATTTTGCCACACCTTCCCTTCCTCCAAGTTTTTTACTCTATCTTATCTTCTTAACATTTGGTAGTCCTATCCCCAAAAAATTCTAATATATAATGAAATGAGAGAAATAATGTTTATTTCATACAATAATTCCATAAACACATCCCACATACACTGCATATATCATTTGAGGAAAATATGCTTATAAAATTGTTTACCATTTGCCAATAAAAAAAATGTCCCCGAATTTCATTTTAAAAATCTGGTCACCTATTATACTGCAGTGCACTGGTTGCTATCGCCGCCCTGCGTCTAGCAACCAGTGACGTCATCTGAGGAGAAGGAGAGCGAGGCCCCAGCATTCACTGCGGAGCCTTCTTCCTGTTGTTTTGTCTGATACACTGGCTTCTGATAAACAACACTGGCTTCTGATAAACAGTCTTAGGTCAGCACATGCAGCCAGTGACTGCAATGCTGATCAGTGTATTCTGACAGTGGGGGAATCCTGTTGTCAGAATATACAGACACAACAGGGAGGATTTCCCCATTCACCTTGAATGTGTGGATGGGGAAATTTATGCAGTTTATTTTGTTCAGCTGGCTGGCTGAATGAAAAATACTGAACCATGTATGGCGAGCTTTACTCATGGCCCCTGTACTCTATACATTATGATGTTTTGTATGTTGCTTACTCCTGCTGACCCCTGAACTTTACACAGTATATTGTACATTACATAGCCCTGACCAAAGTGTTTATTTTATAGGCACAGATTCTGTTTAATCACCCCCCTTTAACCACTTGCCGACCGCAGTAAGTACATATACTGCGGCGGTCAGCCCCTCACAGGCAAAGTGACGTATCGGTATGTCACTAGCCTGTGAGGCTCTAGGGAGCAAGCGCACGCCGCCGGATGCGCGCTCCCACTCCCGCTTGGTCACGGACCCCCTGCGCGTGTGCCCGGCGGACCCAATGTCCGCTGGTCACACGCGATCGTCCGTTAGAGTGGCAGAAAGGCAGGCGGCTAATGTAAACAAGCCGCCTGTCATTCTCCCCTGTGTAAGAATAGTGATCATACGGTTCTGCTATCTAGGACCGTTGATCACTGTTCCTACACCTCAAGCCACAGCCAATCACATTTAGAAACATGCCCCTAGGGACACACTTAACCCCTCCCTCTCCAAAAAAGTTAACCCCTTCACTGCCAGTGTCATTTTACAGTAACAGTGCATATGTATAGCACTGATTACTGTAGTAATGTCACTGGTAACCCCAAAAGTGTCAAAAATGTTAGTCAAGGGTCCGATCTGTCCGCCGCAATGTCGCAGTACCGCAAGTACTGCAGATCGCCGCCATTACGCGTTAAAAAAAAAACAACAAAAATGACAAAAATCTTTCCCTTAGTAAACGCAATAACTTTTGCGCAAACCAATCAAAATACGCTTTTTGCAATTTTTTTTACCAAAAATATGTAGCATAAAACAAATTGGCCTAAAATGTTAAAAAATTTAGATTTTTACATTTTTTTTTGGGGAATTTCATATAAAAAAATTTGAAAAATATTGTTATTTTTGCAAAATTGCTGCGCTTTTTTTTTTATAGCGCATGATCAAAATATCGCACAGGTGATCAAATACCACCAAAAGAAATCTTTGTTTGTGGGAAAAAAAGGACGTCAAATTCATTTAGGTACAACGACCGTGCAATTGTCCGTTAAATTCACGCAGTGCCGAATCACAAAATAGGCCCTGGTCAGGAAGGGGGTAAAATCTTCCGGGGCTTAAGTGGTTAAGCCCTTTCCCTTTTAGCTGGGTACACACTTAAAGGAGAAGTACGGGGAACGCTTGTTTGGCTGTACTTCTATGGATCACAGGAGTGCAGCTCGTTTTGCAATACAGTTCTGTAATCAACAACTTATTTTCTGGCAGTGCCCTTCCCGAGACTGGACTCTGGATCTGCCCCTGTTAGGGGGAGGGGGAAGCTGGTACCTGGTGTTGACAGGTACCCGCTTGCCATGGCAAACTGAGCCTGTAATTCACCCTCTTCCTTCTACTGCAGCCTTCTGGGACACTTTATAGGTCTTAGAAGACTGTGGCCCTTTCACAGCATGCTACACACATGCCCAATAGGAAACTGGCTGTGAACTTGCAAGGCTTCATTGCCAGTTTCCCTTAGCCAGGATGGTGGCACCAGCACCCAATAGCCGATTGAAGAATCAACTCAGCAAGGACACCACTGGATGCTTGGACAGGTAAGTACCCTAGTATTAAAAGTCAGCAGCTTCAGTATTTGTAGCTTCTTACTTTTAATTTTGGGAGGGGCGAACCTGGAGCTCCTCTTTACCTATATCACTTTAAGCCCATCCTACTATCAGCACAGTGCAACCACACTTTTCACTCATTGCACCACAATGTGTTTCTAGTTGCAGTCCCCAAAGCTGCCCCAGGTATTTTACAATCCTAGCCACACCCCTGGTGCCAATGCTTTCATTTTTCTATAGCTGGTCTAGTGCTATTCACAAACAGTGCAAGGAGGCCACCAGAGCCAGAGAACACACAGCAGGAAGGTCCCACGTCATCATTGTGTACTTCTGAGTCCACATGAAACCTGATTGGCAGACTCTGAGCTGTTGATGAGAGCAAAGGTTGCTGGGATTAGTATGCCAGCTGAAAAAGTGGATCAGGCTGACACATTAGGTATATGAGGAGGTGCAGCTTGGCATCTTTGCCTTGGGCACTGGAGGACTTTGTCCTGGCACTGACAGCACAGCACAAAGGCCAGAGTAGAAGAGGATGCTCTCATGATGTCAAAGACCTGACCAGAAGACTGCATAAAAAAGGAACGTGTATAATTTTCTTTTTAAAACACTGATGGCAAGCAACCCAAAATGGAGCACCGTATCTATCTATCTATCTATCTATCTATCTATCTATCTATCTATCTATCTATCTATCTATCTATCTATCTATCTATCTATCTATCTATCTATCTATCTATCTATCTATCTATCTATCTATCTATCTATCTATCTATCTATCTATCTATCTATCTATCTATCTATCTATCTATCTATCTATCTATCTATCTATCTATCTATCTATCTATCTATCTATCTATCTATCTATCTATCTATCTATCTATCTATCTATCTATCTATCTATCTATCTATCTATCTATCTATCTATCTATCTATCTATCGTCTCCTGATTAGGGGCTCTCAGGTATTTAGGAAGACCTAATATCTCACAGATAAAGTTATGTTCATGCATGACTGCTGAGAAAATCTGCCAGTCTCTGCTATTGCAGGTTAACTTTGAAATTCAACCTATTTGAGAAAAACCCACATGCAAAATAAGACCATCTTTTTACAGTATTCCCTGCCTATATTTAGCACTGCCATTGGCAATTGTCATTATTTGTTACATGTTCAATGTTAAAAGTTCTAAAACTATCATTGGAATAGAATCCTTTCATGCAATGTATATACTCAGCCTGAGTACTTCAAACCTTAGGCCACACCAGTGATATATCTCTGCTGCTTGGAAGACTTATCATTAATTCCATCAGTCCCTCAAAACCAGAATCTTTCTCTAGCATACATTTTTGTAATAACCATTATGAACATGTAAGTCATTGCCTTATGCATTCTGTTTCAACAAGACTTTGTTTCCCCTTTATTGCATTCAATTTATTCTAATTGTCCGACTGGCAGCCATTTGCCTCTGGCTGGGAATGCAGATGAGTTTCTCCTGTCAAAACAGATGAGAGTATTATTTTGGTAATGAGCAGAGCAAGGTTCTGGCTAAAGTTCTCCCTCAGTAACATTCCTGAAGACATATCATCTGAACTATGGTAAAGGAAAAAAATACTAACAATAATAATACTAATAATAAAAAAAAAAACATTGGATGCCAATAACAATAGATAAGCATTGATTTATAGTTAATCTGAGAAAATATTAAAAGGTCTAATATTTCAGTTTTGAAAGACATGGAGAGATAAATTCCCTTGCAGTTTTCAAAGCAGTTTAGGTAATCCAGTCATTAAAGCATATGGGGCTGTCATTCCTGATCTTAATAAAAAAAATAAAAAATCAGGAAATTTGAAGAAAACTGAATATTTCATCATGAGGGTCTATATAGCAGCTAGGCAACTAGCGTTTTCAGAAACAAAGGTCATAAATTGCTGCCTCTTTGTTTCTTACATGAGAGATTTACTGTATTTTAGTTTTACTAGGTTCCCAGACTTGCCGTAATTAAAAGAATACCAATCTCCTTGTTTGATTTTTCTTGCTTACAGTTTTTTAATACTGTGGGGGATGCAAGAGAAACGTGTGATTACACCAAGGTGAACAGGAATAGTCCACATATCAAGATAGACTGTAAAAGATCCATGAACTATGCAACTGAGAGCTACTTTTGGAAGTCCTTAAATATGTAAAAAACTGACATACAGTATACTTAGGTAAATTGGTAAATTGGACTATGATTTTCAGGGTCTGTTTGCACTTCTCAATAAGAGTTTTTTTTTTTTTTTATGTTGAAGCTGGGCTTAAAATGAAAAAGCTCCCGAGTGCTCAGCCCTGTCAGCAGTAAAGGTGTATGAATAAATAATCTGCTCTGCTGGCAATTTACCTGGTCTGAACTTGAGATCTAATCTGCTAGGTTTAAAGCAGAACTAAACCTACCAATGTAGCGGTTTACCAAAACAGTGACATTTGCAGCATGTCTTGAATGATAACGGTTACAATTACTAGTATGCATACGTTAGATCCCACCTGAATTGCTAACCCATCAAAGGACTAGTGTCATAGCTGACCACATGTGAAGCACCATGACAACTGAAGTTCAAACTGAGGATAAGAAGGCAGCCTCCTTCTGAATCACAAGAACTTATTTTGGGCGACAGGCATCCCGCGATTCCGATTAGTTGAGCGACAATTGCAGCAAAATTGCGCCACGTTTGAAGTGCCATTGGAAGTGACGTGAATCACTCGGGAGTCCCACCATTTGCCGTGCTTCGGATCGCAGGCAGAATCTCAGTGATTCTGCCTGAGATCCAGGACGCCAATATGTAAACGGAGCCTTAACAAGGTCTGAGGTCACCTGAGGTTTGAATGTTGCAGCTTTTCAATTGTTTCATCTCACGCATGGTACATTTGGAAGATGGAGACCACAGAGAGATCCAGCTTTTAACAGGCAAGCAACCATTAGATCTCTAATGTTGTCAGCAATGCCACCTGCCTGTGAATTTTCCTTTGCTGAAATGTAATAGGTAATTGGAGTAGGTTACAGAAAAGCAAAGTGACAGTTGCATCTATAACAGCAAATCAGGTGTTATCATTCAGTTGAAGGAATGCATTTTAAAAGTTGATGTTGGTAAATGCTTTAACTTTTGCAATCATTTTATATCTTCCAGGCTTTGATATTCAGCCTTAGTGGCAGTATGTATCATTAGTAAATGCATGACACCATTAGTACATTGTTGTAGGGTTATTCCATAGGACAATGCAAAAAAGCACTGGTGCTGTGCAATTTGCAGTAACCCATGGCTATCCTTTTGGAACAATCCTACAGGCTCACCTGAGTCAGAGGACAGCTGGCTGGAGGTAGGAGTGGAGCCCAGTGGCAAGGACTGCAGGCAGGTAGTAGGTGCAGGAAGTCTGGCAGAGGCCTGGTCAGACAATCCGGGTTGGCTACGGTGGTAGCAGTGCTGGACACAGGATAGACACCAGGTAGTACTCTGACGAGGACACAGGTTCATCTGAGGTGCGGAAACAAAGTGCTAGCTGGTTTTAACTAGAGCCCCTGATGGTGGGGATAGACTTCACTGCAAGCTAACACCAGGTCGCGGTCACCAGGATCACCCAGCCAGGCAGAGTGCAGGTTCGGTCCAGAGGCGGAGGAGCAGACAAGGGATAACCAGAGAGAAGTCAAACGAGCCAAAGGTCGGGGCGGGCAGCAGTAACCGTGGTCAGACAATCCGAATTGGCAACGGAGGTAGCAGTTCAGTAGGTAGGGACAAAGCAGAAGAGTAGTCGGTAGTCAATTCCTGGTCAGCAGTGGATTTGTAGTAGTAGGCAAGAGCAGCAGGATCAAGGCTCAGGAGAAGCTCGATCAAGGCTCAGGAGCTCAATAATCAGCAAGCTGGAGTGCAAGGGGCTGGACTTCTATAGGGAAGTACCAGGTTTGGGGAATCAAGGGTGATGAGCAAGGCTTGCAAGACTAAGGTTGAATAATAGGCTTAAGGGAGGAATGTCCAGAGAGGATGGTAGCCTAGTAGGCAGGGCTACCACCTGGGATGTGGCTGGTCACGGGTTTGAATCCCGACACCTTTAGTAATTATCTCTCACCTGATCTGATTCTAGAAAAATAGAATGGTTCTATAAATGACTGGCCTTTACAGAATATCACTTCTTATAGAACAATCCTATTAGGAAAGCCCACATATGTCCTATTTCTAAATAGTATGTGCGTTAGAGGTCTCAAAAAATCATTGTATATGAATATAAAAATAAAAGGAAGAATCTAAGTGACTGCTGTGAGCAAAACATATCTGTATTTAATTAAACAAAAATACATTTGTGGATTACAGAAACATTTATGTCCCGGTAGTCTAAAAACGAATGACACTGATAAAAAAAATAAAAATAAAAACACAGATCATAAAGTGATCCAAATTAAATTATGGTACACATATACATGCTAACATTTCTAGATTTTTCTTCCATATACTTTATCATTATAATGTACAACGTACTAGTAAATGCAAATTACATAGATCCCTTCTTACCTATACAAGCAGAAAAAATATATGTGCACATGCAGTAAATACGCTTAATGACAGGAATTACTTCTGATGGTATCTGTGTTTTTTTCTGATATAACTGCTGTAATGAAAAAAACAAAAAAAACAAAGAGCATTTATCAGTACTAATTACTTGGAGCTTGAAACACACAATCTATTTTTTCTCTTTTATTTCATTTTGTATGTTGCTGTTAGTTTGTATATTTTCTCACACTACCCTTCTGTTTTAGTCGCCCACTACATCTGTCATCCCAAGGAAATGCTAATAACTATGTGCCAAGCACAAATGAGACAAGATTCACACTCAAGCTGAGAGGATTATCCTTGTATCCTACACAGGAGCACTTTGAGGGTCATGTAATTACTAGGAAGTTGCCAAAAAATTATCACTGCTGTTTCTAATGTGGGTGGGAGACAGCTTGCACCTCATTGCAGGGCAGAGCAAAGTTGCACTAAATGACAGGAAAATTAGCCTTCCCGAATACATATGCATATCAATTTCTGAACAGTAGAATGCTCATTCAGAAAGCTGCCATTTCCTGAGAAACTGACATTTCTAGGGCACTGGCTGGGATTTATAGTCAACCAACTTTTTAATGCTTCATTGTTCCTTATAAATCAATTCAACTCACACTCGCCTAACCATTATGAAGCGTTGACTAGCATATATTATTCCAAGACATGGACTTTTATTGCTATTCTTTTATTGGTGATAAATTGCTCAGATGTTATTTCCTCACTGTCTGAATGCAAAAATTGACTAACGTCAGAGTAATATTTTTGATCTTGTGTAGAGCTATTTAAATGGAGAGTTGATCATTTTGCATATATTACCACCCTATAATGAAGATTTCTAGTCTGAATAGGAATTCATTATTTATTTGAGACACTTCCATGCAACAAAACAATGAAATCCCCCGAAGAGCTTCACAGGTTGGTAAACAGAATGTGACCCTGTATGCCTTTACTTGTGGTCCCATCTGCAATTAAGACATATTTTCTAAGTTGCTAAGTTTTTATATTTTTGGGATTCTATAGGAAGTCTTGGGGTTTAGCTAACCTATCTGTACTTAAAAAGTAGTGATCTCTAAGCATAAGTGTATTTCTCTGCCACCTGTTTTGCCTTGCTCCAACAGGTGGCATTAGTGAGGTGACCTATGTTAAGAATGTATATTAAAAAAAAAATAGCGCACACATGCAAAAGAAATGACTATCAAATATGGAGACAATCCATAAATAAAAATGGGGATTTGGTCCCACCATATGGCCATATCGTGCTCAAGCCCACCACTACGTCAAAGTACCCCATTGTCAGTGGGTCCTACACTATCCATAAAAAACGTTTTTTTTTTAGCCCACCACTACGTCAAAGTACCCCATTTTCAGCTTGAGCACGATATGGCCATATGGTGGGACCAAATCCCCATTTTTATTTATGGATTGTCTCAATATTTGATAGTCATTTCTTTTGCATGTGTGCGCTATTCTTTTTTAATATACATGTCGCTTGGTTCATAGCTGCACCGGCTTTAGATATACATGTTCAGGGTTTGCTCCCCCATTTTTTTTCTTGTTTATTATGTTAAGAATGTGTAATAACCATACTGTTTGAAAAGGATTTGGGGGCCTGGTGATGCATGCTGAGAGAACTTTTAAATATTTGTGTCACTTCCTATTCTGCCTTTTCCCTTATGGGCTTTTGCCCTTTAAGGATGCCACTGTAAAAGATCAAAAGAGAAGAAAGTGAGATCTTGGATTCTTTTATTTATGTATATTCAAGTAGGCAAGTAAAATTATGACTTGGGCTCAATAGCTATGGTTCAGAAGCTTTCCACAAAGCAGGGGGGCCCTTGGAAAAGGAAGTGACCGACAAATAAGAATTTGTGTATATGAGACTAATAAAACACTCTTATTGCTTCACAGTTTTGAGGTACAGGGTATGTTGTGACTTTCAAACCATCAAAAACTATCCCCGGTTACTGAAGAATAGGGATTTGTTGAACCCTAAAAATTATTGGCTGCTATAGTCTGTCCTGCCATTAACTTATTATCAATAAAGATATTGGATTGAGTATTAGCTTGGTGCTCTTATTAGTTTAGTCTGTCTAAAATGTGAAAGAGCTTTCTTTCTCCCTAGTTCTTTGGTCCTAGCGACTGAAAAGAAGCAGGAATATCCCCTCCTGGAAGGTGTTCTGAAGATGTTGTCTGCTAGAGTTTTCTTTCTCCCAAGTTCTTTGGACCTAGCGACTGAAAAGAAGCAGGAATATCACCTCTTGGAAGGTGTTCTGAAGATGTTGTCTGCTAGAGGGTTAAATAGTGCTAGGGGAAGCAATTGTGACTGTCCCCCATAAGAGATGTGGTGATTTACTAACAGAGAGGAGCATACACAAGAGCATTTTTAGCAGTCCTGTCTTGAAATATCGGGATTAAAACATTAATAGAGCCTTAAGCTTCAAGGAGTCAAACCCTTGAAAACATTTAGACAGCATAGTCTGTGTTCAGAAGGTACAGACTACAGAGAGACAGTGGGATGGATTTATTTAAAGCAAATACTTTGCAAATGCAGTTGCACTGCTTTTCCATGGAACTTAGTGAATGTGGCGAATCTTCACTATGTGAAAAATACTCATACAGATGACAAGAAAATAAAAAACAGAATTTTTTCTTGCACATGATTGGATGACGGAAATCAGCATACCACATTCTCTAAGCTCTTGGGAAAACGGATGCAACTGCACTTGCGGAGTCTATATGCCTTTAGTAAATCAACCACTTTGTGGGAAATTAGAAAATTGTAAGCGATTGGAGCCTAGTCTGGTGTTTGAGATCATCCATGTTTCGGGGATAACCTGATTCATGCTTTGCACTTATTCTGATGTTACCATGTGCCATAAACTAATTCTTGTTTTTACATTATTATTATTATTATTATACAGGATTTATATAGCGCCAACAGTTTGTGCAGCGCTTACATCACTAAAGTGACTGGCACCTACCCTTTGTACATTCTGGGGGAAAAAAAACATGTCTGATATTGCATGTGCCTGGGGATCCTAATGCCATATAAGGGCCAGTTTACACCTTTTGAATGACTTTTTTTTGTTGAGCTGTGAACAGTTTTTCTTTTTCTGTTTAATACATTTTTATTGGTATTTTTACAAAAAGTACAGACAAATACCAGGGTGCAGTCCCCAAGGCACTGCACAGAATACAAAGGGGAAAAAAAGAAAGCAATAAACAGTAACAATGATATACAGCCAATAGAGTTCCGTCACGTGGTATCAGTGAACAAGTACAATGAGACACCTCAACCCAGAAACTTTAACCACTTCAATACTGGGGCACTTTCACCCCCCTTTCTGCCCAGGCCAATTTTCAGCTTCTAGTGCTGTCGCACTTTAAATGACAATTGTGAGGTTTTTAACAACACTGTACTCATATCAATTTTTTATCATTTTTTTGAGATACGGAGCTCCATTTTGGTGATTTATTCACCACTGGATTTTTTATTTTTTGCTAAACAAACGAAAAAAGACTGAACATTTTTATTCGTTTCTGTTATAAAATTTTGCAAAAAAGTAATTTTTTTTCTTCACTAATGTGCACTGATTAGGCTGCACTGTTGGGCAATGATGAGGTTGCAATTATGGGCACTGGTGAGGCTGCCCTGAGCACTAGTGAGGCTGCACTGATGAGCACTGGGAAGGCCGCACGGATGTGCCCTAATCAGGCTGCACTGATGTGCACTGATGGACACTGCTGAGGCTGCACTGATGAGGTGGTAGTGATGGACACTGATGAGGTGGCACTGATAGGCACTGATGAGGCTGCAGTTATGGGCACAGGTAAGGCTGCACTGATGTGCCCTGTGAGGATGCACTGATGGACACTGCTGAGGCTGCACTGTTGAGGTGGTAGTGATAGGCACTGATGAGGTGGCACTGATGGTCACTGATAGGCCCCTTTCACACATGTGGACCATTCGTTTGATTAGATCAGTCACTTTTTTTTAAAGAAAAAACACAGAAGAAGTTTTCATTTGTTTTTCGTCCTATTTTTACATCTGCCGGCTAAAGTTCTTAACCACTTGAGTCCCAGAGCCATTTTTTCATGCAAAAACAGACCCTTCATCTGTTTACATCCGTTTTTTTGTCTGGTCTGTTTATTTAACGGATAACAATAGGTCTTTCATCCATTCAAAAAAACGGATGTTCATGGAAGTGGATGAAAACAGATGTAAATGGATGATCATCCATTTACATCCATTTTTCCATAGGAATGCATTGATGTCCGTTTTTCATCCGTCAACAGATGAATGAAGAACGGACCTTTATTCTGTATGTGTGAAAAGGGCCTTAAGCTGCACTGATGGGCATGAGGCTGCATGCTGCACTGATGAGGTGGAACTGATGGACACTGATAAACACTGATAGGTGGCACTGATGGTCAGTGCCCTGATTATTAGTGTAAATGTACCTTGTCAGCCTTTCCAGTTATCGGCTAGCCTTTCCTCAAACAGTGACAGCTTGTGAGGAAAGGAATGCCAATTACCGGAAAGCTTGTTTACATGCCATCAGCTGTGATTGGACACAGTTGTTCACATGGTAAACGGCTGCTGTGATTCACCCTTACCTCGATCTATGCTAAACTGTGCGAAAAGAACATAGTGGTCCCAGAGCTTTCTACAAAAAAAAACTTCTACAAAAAAAAAACTTTAAAACACAGAAGGTTCCTCATCTGTAGCAAACGCTTCACAAAAGCATTTCATGCGACAAATTCTCTAGCTCAGACAAAAGGGGTCTCCGTATTGCTCAGCAAAGACCCTGACTTATCTGTGACTGACCAATTTCTTGACCCAGAAGGAAGATGTATGTCTTTCTTAAGGGAACATGGAACGGCTAACCTTAGCAAATGTATATTTTTAGCACACATTTTTTTTGTCAACATATAGTAGACAAATTAAAATAGTTTACCACAGGAGGTATAATTTTAGCAGGGGACTTTAACATTCCTCTTAACCCACTTCAGGATACTTTCTCAGGCAAAAACTTGAATTACATATCGCATGCATGAACTTGCATGAACATAAAAGCATGAGCATAAACATGAACATGTTGCATGAGCATGAACATATCGCATGAATGCAAAAACTTGAATTACATATCGTAATGCATATCACGCATTCCCATTGCGAAAAGCGTTGACGTCACTAGCGGCCGGGATATCGCAATTTCAATCCCCTTCAGATGACGGACCACGATTGATCTGTTACCTCTTACACAGAAGGGTGGATACATGGATACTTGGTAACTTCACAGCGGGGTCATTACACTGGAACTTTTGCAATACTTTATCTTCTATCTCTGCATTAAGAAGCCAAAGCAGAAACTAAGGGAAGATTTAATAGCTCTGCTGATCAAAAAGAGGTATTTAAATATCTTCAAACAATGAGAGAATTGTTGTGTTCCATTTAGCCGCTATCCACATGGCTACTATGACTTCAAGGGGTGCACCTGAGAACTTTTGAAGTGCTGCCTTGCTGTTGAAGCTGTTTGCGTTCCCTTTCAGCATGTAAACCATTTGATTTGTGTCTTTATTGCGGATAGTGGATACATGATTTCTATTGACTGTCAATTGTTTTTGAGGAATTCCCATTGGACTCAAATGAGAAACCACTACAATAACACTAAGCACAGTTCATTTTTTTTATAAAGCAATCCTCTCATGAGTTCCTTCATCAATACTGTCTTTCGCATCCAGTTCTATTTATGACTTTGACCAACTTCCATTCACATATTCCCTTGCTGTCCAGGTTCTAGGGGAGCTGCCATTAGAGGGTGATTTTCATTATTATATGATTCACACAGCGAAAGCTGTTAATATCCCTCTATAGGCAGGAAATATTTGGATACCGGCCGGTTGTCTATTTTGTGTTTTATGTTTTTGTTTTGTCTTCTGTTTCATGTTGCAGCCATATGTACTGTATTTTCTGGCGTATAAGACTACTTTTGAACCTCGAAAAAATCCCCCAAAAATTGGGGGTCGTCTTATACGCCGAGTATAATATCTCCAAGGTAACCTAAGTTTAAGTATTACCGGTAGATGAAAATTAGGGGGGTCGTCTAATACGCCCAGTCGTCTTATACGTCGGAAAATACGGTATGTATGTTCTGGTATTAATATTTACATTTTGACCAAGAATAAATTAATGTAAAGGAATATTGTTTCTCTTTGCCAATTCATAGACAACAGTATAATCACTTTTCCCATGCTTTATATGGGATATTTTGTGTCTATATCTCAATAGATAACTCAAGCAAAGTAACTGGTACAGGAAAACGGACAGTTATAATTCAAAACATTGGTGCCACGCAGTCCCCCAAAAACTACAGTAAACCCCCCACCATTGCGGGGGTTACGTTCCGGATCCAGCCGCGAAAAGTGAAATTCCGCGAAATAGAAAAACCCTATTAAAATGCATTGTAGGCATGTTTATTTTACTGTCACTGTACGTGTAGAATCATTTTAAGGTCTTTAAACACACTTTTAAAACAATAGAAACTAATTTAAACACATAAAAGATACTAAGAGACATAGCAAGAGCTATGGAAAACACAAAAATATTTAATGTATAATGATTTATATAGTAAAATAACATTACAAAAAAAAACGCGAATTACCGGGACCGCAAAAACTGAACCGCGATGGAGCGGGGGATTACTGTATATGTGTCAAACTAAAACATGTAAAACATTATGGACAGTGCTTTCAAATCCTCTCCTACCCGCCGTCCCAAAGAATAAACAGGGAGAAAGTCAAAAGCTACTGCCAGAGGCAGAAGCATCATAAGAATATTTGTGATGCAGATGGCCGGTAATAATCCTGACCCAGCAAGGATGTGTCAATGTGGTGCTTAAAGTTGTCTTTGTATGGACAGTGCGGACCCTCTGTGCAGACAGTGCACCTCGTCCCGAATGTGTATTTAGAGGTGGAGCAAGGATTAGAGTGGACACAAGTCCAAGTCAGAGCTGTAAAGGTACCGTCCCTAATATTGGCCTCAGGGGATAATTACTCACTGTCCCTGGGTATAGCCAAATGTCAGCTTCTGCCTCCAGACACGTTGCGTTCTCAAACAAACTTGACCACACTGAAGAAGTGTAATTGAGAACACAACATGTCTGGAGGCAGGAGCTGACATTTGGCTATACCCAGTGACAGTGAGTAATTATCCCTTGAGGCCAAGATTAGGGTCAGTACCAAGATTAGGGCCAGACAGTGCACCTGGTCCCAAATGCCTATTTAGAGGTGGAGCAAGGATTAGAGTGGACACAAGTCCGAGTCAGAGCTGTAAAGGTACTGGCCCTAATCTTGGCCTCAGGGGATAATTACTCATTGTCACTGGGTATAGCCAAATGTCAGCTTCTGCCTCCAGACGTGTTGCTTTCTCAAACAAACTTGACCACACTGAAGAAGTGTAATTGAGAACACAACATGTCTGGAGGCAGGATCTGACATTTGGCTATACCCATGACCATTACTGATTTTTACGGCTGAAAGCCAGTGGATGTATACTAGGAGCATATTACAGCTGGCACGGCTTAGTGCTACATTATGTGAGAGCTCTTTTCATTTGTGTGATAATAAAAGTTTTTACAGAGAGCACTAGATATATTGTTTTTGTTTCCTATGGTGGACCATTATCTTTGAGGAAAGACCTGATACATCCAGAGACATCCATCCATCCATTCAGAGTTTGACTATCCCTAATGGGGAACAGCATTCGGTGACTCTCTGGTGAAACAGGAGTCAAAGCTGGAGGAAAAACTGGGATCCTGATACATCCAGAGACACCCATCCATCCATTCAGAGTTGGACCAGCCCTAATGGGGAACAGCGTTCTTTGACTCTCTGGTGAAACAGGAGTCAAAGCTGGATGGGAGCTGCTAGGAATCACTGGTGGTGGAGTATTTTTGAGCACTTGTTTTTGAGTTGATTATCTCACACAGAGGCAGAGTTGTATAAAGTACTCAAAACCCATACTTGAGTAAAAGTACAAGTGCTTGATCAAAAAGTGACTTGAGTAGAAGTGGAAGTGCTCAATCAAAAAGTGACTTGAGTAGAAGTACTACAGTATTCAACATTTTTTGTACTTAACTATTGCAAGTAGTTTTTTTTTTAATTTTGCTACTCAAGTACTGAAAGTAAAAGTACCAGTAGTTTTGAAAAAAATTGCTACTCAAGTACTAAAAGTAAAAGTACAAGTACTGTGTTATGTAGTTATTAAAGAAAGAAGTCAAAAGTTTGAACATCATATTGTTTTTTTATTATTTCAAATGCAGTTTTTATTTATACATACAGTAGCATTCATTTACGTATGCGCTGATAATACACATGTTTTGAGCTTCATGAAACCTGCCATCTACTGTTCTGGCAGTGGTAATTTTTATAATAGTAACGAGTAACTATGCAGCACAAAAAAAAAAATATCAGAGTAGAAGTATTGAAATCATCGAAAAAATGTAGTGAAGTAAAAGTGGAAGTAGGAGAAAAAAATTCTACTCTAGGAAAGTACAGATACCACCTTTCGGTACTTAAGTACAGTAGTGAAGTAGTTCTACTTAGTTACTATACATCTCTGCACAGAGGTGGCACGATTATCCATTGATCCTTTGGACTGATTAACCCTCCTCTTGTATTAGGGTCAGAACCGACCCGTTTTCAGGTTTTGAATGTCTATAAGTATCACATAAATTTGTTTATTGCATCAAGATTTTTTTACTTTGTCAGGAACCTCTATTTAAACAATGTAATAGAAAAAGAATCCTTTTCACTAAATTATAAAATACTGTGGTGAAAATTAAGACGTTTATGGTGTTAGGGTCAATTCTCACCCAGTTATAATAGAGGATTTTAGGACACTAATAAGTGCCAAAACTGAAATCATAAACACTCTCTCTGCTTAGTAACAGTGACAGCCAATCCCCTCTCAACCCTGTGAGCTGTAGTTAGGGAGGGGCCTATCTCTTTGCCTGCTTGTCTGCTTCTCTAAATAAAGTAAAGAAACATAGGACCAATACATTTCAGAGTTGCTGACTTTATTTTACCATTTTTTAAATTTGAAAATGAGAGGTATGCTATCAAAAGAAAGGTCTAAGGGGTCACACCAAAAATATTAAAATCAATCTTTTCAAGGATAAAGAAGCCTAACAAGGTAACCAAGAGGTAAGAAACAAATTGGATGATAAATAATTGTTCAGAGGGTATTTTATGGCTGATTTAAGACATGGGTCAAAACCGATAGTAACAGAAAGCTAACATAAGAGGAGGGTTACGTTTATTATCCCTCACAGAGGTGGCAGGATTTATTTATTTATTTATTTTTTTGGATTGATTGAATATCACTAAAGACTTTTTACCTTTGAACATGTTGTAATAGATACATTGTATGTTTATTGTATTTGGAGTTTTTTGTGTTTAGTCACTTTGTATCACTTTTGCCCCTACAGCATGAGTTAAAATAAATGGGACCCTATCAGATAAGATCCACATTTGCAATGGCACAAGACAAGGCTGCCCCAATTGTCCCATTTGCTTTATATTCTAACACTCAAACCCTTAATCTGCATGATTAACCAGAATGAGTCAATAAAGGGATTCAAGATTTTAGGCAGAGAATTTTGCCTTGCTGACTTTACTACTACTACCAAACATATGTATGTCCTTTTTAAACCCAAATAAACATATTTAAAAACAATTATTAAAAATGTAAATTTACTAAATATTTGCATTGAAGCCTGCAAAGCATTTCAACCATGATCAGTGCATGACAGGTGCAATTGCCAGGCTCCTGCATTCTGTTATGAGGCTGATGAAAGTAAACAATGTACTACAAGTGCGGTGATGGCACCTAACTTGTGCCAGTGCAATCAGTGCCACGGTGGCCGATAAGACTTTTCATCTCATCAGATGTCTGTTAATGGATAATGCAGCTCTGTGGGAAGATCCATGCACAATCATGCTGAATTAAAAAAAATAGAGACTGCTTAAAGGAAAAGCACCCTTTGATTCAGGTAAGGAGGGCAGGCTGAGGATGCAACTGTGTTTTATGTTTTACCCCAAATATACTTTTAACATAAAACATGGTCTGAAAGGTGGAGTATTTATTTAATGTTACATTGGCATACACTACAGGATAATGGTTTTTATTTCATAAGGACAGTAGCCAAAAACATGATGACACACTGTTTAAATGATGAAGTGTTCTCTTCAGTGCACTGTATTTATTTCAGTATACTGCTGTATATAATTATAGTAAATGAAATCGATATATTAGATCATTTCAACGTTGTATGACAAACTGCAAAACAGTGTGTTCAGCTTTTTTCCTCACTTTGTCCTATTACCAGAAAGACATTTATAGCTTCTGTAGCACTACATTTATTGGTTGCTATTATCACTTTGGCTACCAGTCATTTCATTTTTGTCAGGTTCCAGTAAGCAAAAGGCACACTGTTTATCTGAATCGAGGTTCTTAACTGACCATAGTTAACGATCCACAATGGGTTTCTAGCACAGCCCCGATGTTAATAAAAAATCTGATGTTTATTGTTTAGAGAAATTCATTTTGCTAATACGTTGTTCACATTTAAAATTGCAGCGGTTTCCTCTGTTTTCTTCATCTACCCTACTGTGTAATTACACCATTATGATTGCAATCCTAAATGTGTTCTTACTGGTAAGTTCATCACAATACACAAGAGGCCCATAAACAGTTTAAATGTACCCTTTTTAAATATATAACATAACTATAGCACACTGTAGTTATTTTACAGTTTTTATATGCATCAAGGTATCCACGTAATATGTGTCAACAACAACCACTATCACAAAAATGTTTTGTATTGTTTTTTTTTTTTTTTTCATATTTATCTCATTTGCATTTAGCTATTTTTTTTTCTTTACATTTTGTTACAGCCCAAGCTGTTTAAAAAAAGACAATAATATTGCCATGGGTGCTTTTAATTGCTACCTTTTATCCACATTTCTTAACCTCATGTTGCTAAACACCTTTGGCATGGGTGGTGAACTGAAATACTATTATCTCTTTTTTTTTTTTTTTTGGTCTTTAGGGAGGAGGATGTATTTAAAGTAACCCTGTCATTACCTTAAAAAATGTACAGTAAATGTACAGTAATGAGGAGATGGTGATTATACCTTATCCCACAGACACAGCGCTTGCTATAAATTTAGGTGAACAGGTGCAATATTGGGTACCAAACCTATTCTTGTTGGCTTAATAAGTACCTTCTATATATCATCAGGGATATATAAATAGTGGGAGGGGTTGTAATTTATATATCCCTGATGATATATAGAAGGTACTTATTTAGCCAACAAGAATAGGTTTGGTACCCATTATTGCACCTGTTCACCTAAATTTATAGCAAACGCTGTGTCTGTGAGATAAGGTATAATCACCTTCTCCTCATTACTGTACATTCTTTTGGGCTTTAGCAGACCAGGGTCAGAGCAGCTGCTTTGTCTATTATTATTTTTCACTTTTATTCATTCATTATTCCAGTAACATATAAATCAGATTCCTGGCACGGGGGATTTAACCACTTTAGCCCCAGAGGATTTGGCTGCTCAATGACCAGGCCCTATTTTGCCATTCAGCACTGCGTGACTTTAACAGACAATTGCACGGTTGTGCGACGCTATACCCAAACAAAATTGACGTCCTTTTTTTCCCACAAACAGAGCTTTCTTTTGGTGGTATCACCTGTGCGATTTTCATTTTTTGCGCTATAAACAAAAAAGTGCGGAATTTTGAGAAAATAACAATATTTGTCACATTTTTTATATGAAATTCTCAAAAAAAAAATGTAAAAATCTAATTTTTTTAACATTTTAGGCCAATTTGTTTTCTGCTACATATTTTTGGTAAAAAAAAATTGCAATAAGCGTATTTTACTTTCAATGGTTTTTATTGAATTTTTCAACAAAGGAAAAGAAAAGGTTACAAACAATAACAGCAGTGCAGCATTAATTTAAACATTCCACTTAGAGTAAAGGATAAGGAGAGGCGTCAATAGACTTAGTGAACTAGTAAGGCAGATCCACGTCTCAGGCATTTCATGGAATTAACGACAGGACAGGTATCGGACATTCCCCCATCCCTCCCGGGACACCCCAGTGGGAGCAAAAACTGCATCCCGGGGGGAATGGTGATCCACTTATAATGAATGGTTATTGAGAAAAGAAGATACTGCCTCAGGAGTTTAATACATTAGCATGAAGGATGCTACAACAGTGGGATAATGGTTCAAATCAGCTGTGAAGCATATGCATCCCATTTGCAGAACTAAAGCTTACTTTAGGAGAAGAGGGAGATGGTTTCCATATCCCTTACTAAACATGAGTACTGTAGTGAGGTCCATAACCCAGTATAAAGAGCCTCATTGGCATATAACTTCCTGGTCCTGATCCCCTTAGCCCTATTGGGAAGGGAGGTAATAACAGTATCTAGGTGGCAGAGAGGTCAGGACCAGCCACAACATACTATCGACTAGATAACCCGGGGAGAGAGGAACTTCAAACCCATCTTCCCCATAAACTGTATTTAGCATATACCAAAAGGAATTCTACTAGCAACAAAAACAGAACCCCTCGTCGTGTGGTTCATTGTGAAAAGTGAAAGTTATCTCAATGAAGTCAGGCAAAAAGGCCCACTGGCCTAAAATAGGAGAAGAAAGAAAGAGGCCAGGGGGAAATGGAGAAAAGGAGAAGAGGGGGAAAAGAAAAGCAGTAGAAATGCAAAAGAACAGCCGGTCTCCAGGGCCGCAGATGGTTATCATTTAATTCGGGTGCACGCCGGGAACCAATGAGATTCCCACATATGTGGCCCATGGTTCCCAGATTCTTTCAAATTTCGACACGGTGTCTGTGAGCACACTCACCAATCTCTCCTGGGCCATAACCCATGTGATCTTATTGCGAATCTTCCGAATAGAGACAGTAGATTTCTTCCAAGCTCCTGCAATAGAGAGCCTAGTACCGAGTAAAATGTATAGAATCAGCTTTTGGGTGTGTTTCGGCACCCCAGGAATTAGTGTATTTAGTAGGGCTATTTGGGCCGATTTAGGAATTCTGTGGTTAGTGACCTTGTAGATCATATGAAATATCCGATCCCATGTACCTCTTATACGTGGACATTCCCACCATACATGGATCATGGACCCTGAGAGCTGACATCCCCTGAAACACAGGGGTGAGGAGGAAGGATACATTCTGTGCAACCTCGTTGGCACCAAGTACCAGCGGGTTATGACTTTTAAGCTAGCTTCCATTAAAGATACGCTGCCTATCCCTTGAAAAGAACGGAAGCATGCTCTGCCCCATTCCTCCACATCCCAAGATTCCGCCAACTCCAATTCCCAGGCCTTCATATAAGGCAATTTGTCCCCTATGGAAGCAAGTGACAGGTATATCAGAGAGATGCCCCCTCTCTGCTCCCTGGAGTTGCAACACCATACCTCGTATTCCGTAAAGGATAGGGGGGGAGTCTCTTTCGCTGAGATTGATGAGAGGAAATGGGAGATTTGATAGAAACGGTATGTTTCAGATTTTGGCATTTTAAGCTTGTCAGTACAATGTGCAAGAGAGAAGGGTCCGCTTTGCGTAAAAAAGTGTCCGATACGATAGAGGCCCTTGTCTAGCCACCACTGGAACGCCTTGATGTCCATTCCTGGGTGAAAGGCCGGATTGTGGAATAGATGAGATAATGGACACATGCTAGAGGTGAGGGATGGCAGACATCGTAGTTTGTCCCATAAAGCGAAGGAGGACGACAGGACTGGGGATAGAATGGGAGGTCTGTTTTTAGGGGGGCACCAGAGAAGGAAATCCAGTGTGTAAGAGGGTACTGCCTGTTTTTCTATTTGAACCCAATCCGGCTTTTCGTAGCGGGAGTATATTATGGAAAGTTGAGACAACCTGGCGGCTTGATAATAGAGCCAGAAATTGGGGACTCCTAGCCCTCCTTGTTTCCTTGGGCAGTACAGAGTCTTGCGAGACAATCTGTATCCCTTGCCGCCCCAGATAAATTTTATGACAGAGTTTTGGAAAGAGCGTAACGGGGCTTTGAGAAGGGGGATCGGCAATGCTCTGAACAGGTAAAGGAGTCTCGGGAGCAGATTCATCTTTATAGCATTGATTCTACCCAACCATGATGAATGATGAAGTAACCAACCCTGCATTTCTTTACCCAAGACTTGGTAGATACTTGTGTAATTCGCTTTATGGAGATCTTCCAATTTGGCCGTCAGGTTAATCCCCAAGTATTTAATTTGCTTGTCTTTCCAGGTAAAAGCAAATGAAGATTTTAAACGTTGAGCCTCCACAGCATTAACGGAGATATTCAGAACCGATGATTTTGCCAGGTTAACTTTAAGGCCAGAGAATTTCGCAAAGTCTTCCAGCACCTTGCAAATGTTTGGCAGGGAGGTGGAAGGGGAAGTTACAAACATGAGTACATCATCCGCAAATAATGCACATTTATGTTCCTGTGGTCCGCACAACACCCCTCTTATATCCGGGTTGGTGCGGAGTGCAAGGGCCAGCGTTTCTATTGCTATGGCGAATACAAGGGGGGATAGGGGACAACCCTGCCTTGTTCCTTTTGAAATCGGGAATGCCCTCGAATAAAAGCCCTGGTATCTAATTTGTGCTGTCGGGTAGGAGTATAGAGACCTAATTATTCCCATGAAGTTATCCCCAAAGCCCCAACGTTCCAGGATCGTGAATAAATACGGCCATTCGACCGAATCGAAGGCCTTTTGCAGATCTATAGAAAGAAGAATACCTTCCTGTGGACCTCTACCATCCCACCCAGTTTGCAATATGGAGATTATGTCAATAGCGCGTCGCACCTGGTCCGGACCCTGCCTCCCCGGGATGAAGCCTACTTGGTCCTTATGAATATAATGGTTGATGAAAGACGCTAATCTATTGGCCAGAATTTTAGTGAGGATTTTTAAATCATTATTGATTAATGAGATAGGTCTGTAATTACCCACCTCACCTGGGTCCTTGTCCGGTTTTGGAATGGCGGAGATAAAGGCTAGGTTGCTTTGCTTATCTATGGGAGTCCCACCTTTGAGAGTATTAAAAAACCTCGCTAGATAGGGGGAAAGCATCTCCGAGAAGGTTTTATAGTAAATATTAGAGAAGCCATCCGGGCCAGGGCAAGAGCCTACCTTAAGGTCCTTGATTACCATTTTGATTTCTGCTACAGTGAAGTTTGCTTCCAGGATATCCCTATGTTTTGTGGAAATGCTAGGTATGGGCAATTCCCGTAAAAAGTCATGCATATTAAGAGCATTCCCGGAAGAATCAGACTTGTATAGCCTTTCAAAATAAGTTGAAAACTCCTCCATAATACGTTGTGGGTTTTGGGTCCTGCGACCCCCTTGTACTGAGATCTTAGGGAGAGCCTGGAGTCTAGGTCTAGGTCTAAGGTTGAGAGCCAGCATTGAGCCCGTCTTGTCCCTGAGGTGGTAGAACCTGGCGCTTTGCCAGCGGAGGTGCTTTTCCGCCGAGTTGGTCAGAGCCAGATTAAGTTCGGCCCTGGCTGCATCCAGAGTCCTCGCAGACTTTGCAGTAGGATTCTGTTTGTGACTGGAGCACAGGTTGGTAAACTGTTTTTCAAGGCGGTCTATATGAGATCGCCTGTCTCGTTTAATGTTTGACGCAATTTGGAGAAGCTTCCCTCTGATTGTCGTTTTATGGGCCGCCCACAGTGTTGTGGGAGATATCTCATCCTTATCGTTCAGGGAAAAGTATTCCGAGATTGCCCTTTCGAGCTCAGTTACCCTGCATGGGTCACTCAGTATTGATTCGTTCAGTCTCCACTGGAAAGGTCCCCTAGGAGCGTGGAAGCGAGACACCCTGACGGTCACCAATGAGTGGTCTGACCAGACCACATCCTTGATATCCGCTGAAGTCAGGGACGGGAGTAAAGCCTGAGAAACTAACAGATGATCAATGCGGGCGAAAGTCTGGTGAGGATGAGAAAAATGGGTATAATCTTTTGCGGTTGGGTGCAATTCCCTCCAGCTATCTACCAATCCCATCTGGTTTATCAGTTTAGCAATTTGTGAGCTATGTTTCGGTGGTTTAATCCCTCGAGAGCCCGGTGGTTTAGATTTGTCCAATCCATAATCAAAAGCAGTGTTGGAATCTCCTCCAAACACAATATGGCCCTCCAAATGTGGCAATAGCTTTTTAAACATTTTACGGAAGAAAGCGGTTTGATTTTGATTAGGCGCATAGTATGAGACAAAGGAATATAGTTGCTCATCAATAGTGCCCTTAACCAAGATGAATCTGCCCCCGGGATCCCCCATCTCAGAGTGAAGAGAAAACTGGCAGGATTTGGCAAGCAAAATAGCCACCCCGCGTTTTTTGTCATCCGCGTTAGCCAAATAGAACGTGGGGTATTTAGCATGTAAAAACCGAGGTTTGTAAGATTTCGGAAAGTGAGTTTCCTGAAGCATCAAGACCTCCACCCTCCTATGGTGAAAGTCCTGAAGTGCCTTCCTTCGCTTCACGGGAGAGTTTAGACCCTGCACATTATGAGTCGCTATCCTGAGGTATGGTACCGAACATTTAGAACTAGCCATGGGGCAGAGAGTGTGAGTGCATCTGGAATACCATGTCACTTACCTGAACCCGTGGTGAGGAATCCTGCAGGGAAACCGGACTGCTTGGGGGGGCTTGCGTGTAAATATATGTCTGAAAAGCTTGATCCTGGAGACCAACTGTAGAAGGGTAAGAATAGAAGAGGTGAATAGAACTCAGAAAAGGTAAAGAGGAGGCAGACCTACATCCAACGAGGATGACAGTTGCCGGGTCGAGGTCTGCTGCGACCCGGCAAATGGTATCGCACAGTTCCTGCCCCCCAAATTGGGGAGGCTGGAGAAGATCACGAGAGAGAACCGAGATTTTCTCTCGAGATCAAAGGAGGCGCCATCCGGCCACCCCGGCTGGGCTCCCGCCCATATCATATATCAAAAATGAAGAATAACAATGAAAGAACAGCCATATACATTATATAACGTTACACATCCCGTTTCCCAATGAAAGAATGAAAAGCAAATGACCGGAGTCATTGGACCATATTAGGTAACCTAGCCCGAGCGTATGATGTTTGCATCGATCGGGTGTATGGGAAACAGTCAAATCCAGGGGATATAATTCAAAACCCCCAAAAAAAAAAAAAAAAAAAAAAAAAAAAGGGGGAGGGGGGTGTTGTTTAAAAGGTAAATGTAGAGCAGTCAGTTGGTTGACAACAAAAATAACTTAGCAACTCGCCAGACTCAGGACATGAGGAGGAAGTCACTAAAGGGGCAAAAATACCCCAGGTATGAAAATGGTATGAGAGTCAGCTAGAGATGATCAGGGAGGCTTTCCGTCCTTGGAGCGCTTGAAGTTCGACTTGTGCCACAGGGGAGCAATAGGGCTAGATGGATTAGGGCGTTTGGCGGATCCAGAGCTCGAAGTGGAGGGGAATGGGTCCGATGTTTGAGGAAGCAAATGAAGGTGATGAAGTAGTTTTTCACCGTCTGAGAAGCTTGAAAAAGAGTATGTCTTGTTCTTGTAAGTAAACTTGAGTGCAAAGGGGAATGACCACCAGTATTTCAGTTCTTTCTGTGATAGAATGGACAATAACGGTTTTAGGGTCCTCCGACGTTGGATTGTGGACGGGGCCAGGTCTGTAAATATTTGAACTGGGTGACCCTGACAGACAATTTGCTTAGCAGCTCTAGCTCTGCTAATGATTTCTTCTTTTACTGAGAAGAAGTGGGGCTTAACCACAACATCTTTAGGATTACCATCTCTCCTAGGAGGCCCCAGTGCTCTATGGGCCCTGTCCAGCTCCAATTTATGTGCAGGAATGTCGGGGATGAGGTCCTTAATTAACCCCTGAATAGCAGTAGGAATGTCCGTGACAGAGTCAGGGAGGCCCCGCAGGCGAAAGTTATACCTGCGGGACCTGTTCTCCAGATCCTCAACTTGAAGTAAAGCAGAGTCCAATTGTTCCTGTAGGGACTGTATGAGCCCTGTGTGCTGATTCGTTTTAGCTACAGTCACGTCAAGTTTGCCCTCTATTGCTTCCATTCTGTGTCCCAAATTTTGAAAGTCCACTTTCATGTCAGTGGTAATTCTGTCAGCTATTTGGTTCAAGCCCCTGTCTAATAGGGATGACATTTTGATGAGCAGGTCATTATATAAAAGTGATTCCTGTCTGCCTTCACCCTCCATGGCTGGCATTCCTGAGGTGATGTGAGGGGAGACATAGCCAGGGGAAAAGGCCCCCAAAGTCCTGCTTAGAAGAGATTCTGTGGAGGCTGGGGAGGGTGTCAGCATGAGGGGGTTACTCACTGTGTTCCTCGGGGTCATTTCCTGAAGACCCCCGATCTGCTGCGCTGTTATAGACTGTGCCTGTCCTCCCTCCTCCATGTTCTCATTCTGAGGTGCCGGATCCGCCATTTTGGATGGATCGATTTCCCCCACAGATGCCTGGAATTGATTCAGGAGATCCCTTCTGACCCGGTTTGCGGACATAGGACGGGTGCCGCAGTTTTGTAGTGTGACCGGCGGCAGATCTGGAGGCAATTCGGGACCTGTTAGCTGATCGGGGCCGAGGAGTGAGCCATGATGTACAGCCCTAGGACGGGTGCCGCCGTTATGTAGCGTGACCGGCGGTGGATCCGGCAGCAGTACGTGCCCAGTCAGCTACTCGGGGCCGGAGAGTGAGCCAGAGAGACCGTTTCGCGGTCACAGGTCGGGTGCCGCTGCTATGTAGCGTGACCGGCGGCGGGTCCGGAGGCCGTACTTGGCCGCTTAGCTGCTCGTGGCTTGTGGCTTAAAAAAGGGTCCGGGATGACCGATCCGCGGTCATAGGATGTATGCCACCGCTTTGTAGCGTGACCGGCGGCAGATCTGAAGGCTGTGCTCGGCCGTTCTGGCGCTCGGGGCGGGAGATGAAGCCGGGATGGCGCGGAGCTCCGGGCTTAAGCGGCCATCTTAGGAGCTGCCGCGCATGCGCCTGCAATAAGCGTATTTTAATTGGTTTGCGCAAAAGTTATTGCGTTTACTAACTATGGGAAAGATTTATATAATTTTTATTGGTTTTTTTTTTTTTTGTAATGGCGGCGATCTGCAATTTGTTTTGCGGGACTGCGACATTGCGGCGGACAGATCGGACACCTAACTGACATTTTTTACACTTTTGGGGGTACCAGTGACATTACTACAGTAATCAGTGCTAAAAATATGCACTGTAACTGTAAAATTACACTGGCAGGGAAGGGGTTAACTGTACTGGTGATCAAGGGGTTAAATGTGTCCCTAAGGGCATGATTCTACCTGTGGAGGGGCGTGGCTTGTGAATTAATCACAGAGACATGCGATCCTATATAGCAGGATCACATAGCCTCAGTGATCACTTCAGGGAGAATGACAGACGGCTGTGTTTTGGGACCGGCGGCCATCGGGGCCGCCGGTCCCATGCGCTGGCTCCCCAGCTAATGAGCTCACCCCTACAGTCTTTTGAGCGAGCGACATAGTACTACGTCACTCTGCCCAGGAGCGGCTGCCTGCCGCAGTAAAACTGCGGTGTGCGGGCTGAAGTGGTTAATAAATTAAACAAAGAGATGTTAATGCCAGTTCTTTGCAATTTAAGTGATATTATAGGCACCTCTCCACACCCCCTGTCTTTTAGTTCTTCTGTTTAGAGCTGCAGCCACCATCAGAATATTCAGCGTTCAACACTTCTTGGAGTTTAAATGCCTGCATCCCCCACAGTATGCTGTGGTTCTATTATTCAACCCCCATGTCACTCCTGTGTTGAGTTGGAGGATAGAACCTCAGCATGCAGCAGATGACACAGACATCCAACACACCCAGAACTGTCAGATGCTGCAACGAAGGCTGCAATATGATGGAGGCTGAAACATGTCAAACAAAGGAAAGATAAGAGACATGGCAGCAAAAAAGAGTACAGCATTCATCATAATTAGTACCTCAGAGGGGAGGACAAATACCTCCCTAAATACAAAGGGCCCAGTGCACAAAATACAGCAATTTGACCTAGTCTGTGGAGGGTGATATGGTGAAATGGTGAATGGCACCCTCCAAAGCATAAGTCCAATCCAAGATATCACTAGCACACCATGTTTAAATAAACAGACAGGACACTTTGGGGTTTATTTACTAGAGCCTGAGAGTGCAAAATCAAACTCATGCATGCATAGAAATCAGCTTCTAACCTCAACTTGTTTAATTAAGCTTTGGCAATAAAATCTGGAAGCTGGTTTCTATGCAGAAGTGAGCCTGATTTTCCACTCTCCAGCTTTAGTAAATAAACCCCAATTTATGTGATCAAACTCCTCCAGTCACATTCAATTGAGAGGGGCCAAAAGAGATACTGCTATTTGCATCACCTGCATGGCATACACTCTCAGTGCGCACCTATTTCAGTCCAGCCAATTATGTTTTCCACAGATAAATATCCAGGGCACTTTTTCCAATTCTCTTTATTGTGTCCATTCTGCAAAGTTTAAAAGTATTTAAAATCTATTGGCCATAGACTGTTTCACATGAACAAGAGACCACGCACAAACATTGTGGACACATTTAGTGTTGAACAAAATTTCCCTGGGTTCAGTTCAAGAAGGGTTTAATGAACTTCAAAAATTTTTGAAGAAAACAAAGTCAGTATCAAATAAAAAACACTTTAATAAAATAAGCAGCACAAAGGCAGGAAGGGGAGGTACATGGGAGGGGAAGGAGGGAGAAAGCTGAGCTACTGCATAGAGCTAGAACGGCAGAAGGGGGAGGAGAGTGGGAGGGGAGAGAAAAGCAGAGAAGATATAGCTGAGCCATTAATTCTTGGCTTGCAGACTGCCAGTATCAGGGAATTTAATGTTACTACTGGAAACAGGGAGTAAAACAATAAAATTAAATAGCTGCACTGTAAATATAAGTATAAAGTATTACATTACAATATTACCATTATTGTTACTGGAGATATATTCATATATGATTAAAAAAAAAAATATATATATATATATATACAGTACATACAACAAGAAAGATATGACTATTTTATAAGTGCAATATATTATAATTCAAAACGTCCATGGGAGTGTGGACCACTATATATATGAATAAGTGAACAGTCTCAAAAAAATCTGTGAGGTTTCTTCTATCCTGTTATTTGGAGTGATCCGTGCCCCAAAATAGGTTGTGCTCTTGGTGAGTGATCCGTGCTATCCAGCTTAGATATGTGCTAGCAACTCACCAAAACTTCAGGCCTCCTGAACTTTCTGAGGACGCCATTCGGTGAAATGCATAGAGGTTAATCCCGCGGCATCACTTCCGATTACGTCACTTCCAGTTAAGGTGATTCCCGTATTGGAACGCACGCTAAACAATACAGGCCAGCTAGAGTCAGTGCTAATTCCAAAGCACTAACAAATGCGAGTTTACCAGCTTTTAAACTTACTGTATTCTTTTTAATAACTATATCTGCGCAATGAGGTTTCTATGTACTTCTTATTCCTGAGTTACCCCCGAGTCACTTGTATGTGACCTCAACCCCAAGGAGCCTGACCAGACCATACAAAGGATCTGGATAAAAACAGGATTTATACCAGCTCTATAGGTCCCGGAGGCCTGAATTTTTCTGGTGAGTTGCTAGCACATATCTAGGCTGGATAAAAATTATTTAAATTATCGATTGCACTTGGTAAAGGCACAATTGCACTTTAATACTGGAAATAGTTTTTCCAACTCTTGATTTTTTACTAAAAGATTTATATAACAACCATCACTCAGTAAGGGTAATAGCGCCTCACTATATCACATTTCTATTGAAGCACACACTTAAATTGACGACAAAATTACCCCAATTTTTCACACTTTAAGGGTAGGCGCGGCATTTTATATATAAAATTGGGTCGATGTACCATATCTGGTGGGACTGTCCCAAAATTAGAGATTTCTGGATAAAGGTGCGGCAAATCACTGAGGATATTACCGAAACAATGATTCCAAATGATCCATGGGTCTGTTTATTTCACAAATGACAATACCGTTAAAACAATATAAAACAACTCTGGTCCCAACCTTGCTAAATGCAGTAAAGGGAACAATTCCGAGGAAGTGGTATGAAGCAGAAGGTCCAAATCTAAAAGAATGGTGTAGCAGAATTAACCATGTTTTTAATATGGAATGTATTGGTAGTAGTCAGGAGGAAAACCCAACGTATATGAGAAAAAAATGGGAAAAATGGGTTGACTTTAAAAATCAAGTACGTACGCAGAAATTAATATTTAAATACCAATGAAGAAAAAAGAACAAAGGATCAATAAAAGAGAAGGGCGTAAGATATCTAATAGGAGGAGAAATAGCAAGAGAGTGGGCCATAAATTTTAATAAATTTTCACTCTTTGTTAAACTATAAATAAACAGAGAAAGGAAAGGCAGTAGAGTAAGTCAAGAGCATTAATATTGGGGGGAAGAGGGGGGAGGGGGAGAGGGGAAATAGGGGGAAAATGTTTTGTAATGTAATCATGGTTTTCTTTAATTAGCAAGGAACCTCTTTCTTTTCTCTTTTTTGAAGTGTTTTGTAAAGTTTTTTCTTGATGAAAAATTGAATAAAACATTAAAAAAAAAAAAAAAAAAATATATATATATATATATATATATATATATATATATATATATATATAATTACATATATACACACACATAAATACATACACACTGTATATATACAATACATTCATATAAAAAAGTGATATATAAAAATAAATATGTCTTGAAAATTAAATATATGCACTTATGTAAAAAGGAAAGAGAGAGAAAAAAAAAGCACAACTGATACCCATTTCTATGAGACTGAATAGTATGTAGCAAAAGGTACATGATAACAAAAGCTCAAAATATTTACCAAAATTGAAAGAACAGAGAGGAAACCGGGTACGCGCTACAAAGTATTACGCACCTCAGATTCCTCATGGAGGCCTCCTGGTGACAGAGTATTGAGGTGATATATCCAAAAGCTTTCTCTGTGGCAGAGGGTATAAAACCTCTCCACCACAGAGTCACAGTGGGGAATGTGTTTCAAAACCCAAACTCGAATGACATTGGAGCGATCATGAGTGTATTTACAATGGTGAGAACACTATGATCAGTGCTGTCTTCCTCAATGAGTCTTGTGTGTTGACCAAAACGTACCTTGACTGAATGAATAGTCCTGCCTACATTGAGGAGACCACATGGACATGAGAGGCAGTATACAACAAAACCTGTGGAACAGGAGAAGAATGAACTGATTGAATATGTTTTTCTTTTGTGATCGGTAAAACTCTTTTTGCAGTAGTTGACAAATTTGTTAAATATAAATGGTGCGCTTTTCAACTGTTTGGTGAATTCACTTAAAAAATAATGAATACTGATGTAAGTTAACCAATCAAAGGGTTAAATAAATATAAACCACAAATGGTGCTGGTGCTTAAGGTGCAATAGACCAATTAATAAAACAACAATGTTTAAAAAAAATAAATGGTCATACAGGATGTGAAATTAAATCAAATAAAATAAAATAAGAGTCCAACAATCCAAAATGTGGAGAGGGTGGGTCCTCTTCAATAGTGTTCAAATAAATATTAAATGCAGGTGATGTGACAAGTCCAGTTAGACAATTAACAATAAAGTGAATGTGACTGGAATATCCCTCCACCTGGTGAAATTCCTCCTTACCCGGCGGAAAAAGGGTAAGTGCAGTAAGTATGTTCTTGTTGATACAGCATAAGCTTATCCCTGTATTAATCCCCTCCAAGCGTGCACAGACCAGAAAACGGCTTGGCACAGACCAGAAACGGCTTGGCAATCACTGATGTGAAGTATTGGCGCTGATCCCTTCTCCTCCAATGGGGGATGGATGGCTTTCAACTCACACAGTGGATCTGCAATACATATGCAAAACAAATGGAGGCTCTCATAAATGTCTCATTTCCCAGACTGAGAGAGCTGAGTAGTCGACAAATTTACACATCTTGCATTTTCGTTTTTTACATTGAAACATCCCTACTATATTGAAGAAGGAACCCAAAGGAAGGAGGACTTATTGCTGGGTGGTAATTTGTCAGGAGCAATTTAGTTTTTTACATTGGAAACCCTTCTATAGACAAATTTAGGTATGTTTGGAAGAACCGGCCCCTAGGATCCCAACATGTCATTGGGATCATGACATGTTAATAACTTTAACATAATAACTTTATGTTAAACAAAATAACTTTCTCCGTCTGTTTGAAATGGAAGTGAAAGGTAGTCTCTGTTTCAACGGCCCTAATCTGGCTAGTGGCTCATGTTTTTAAAGGATTGTTCAACTAAACTAGGGTTAAAACCTTTAATATTCCCATTTTCTGTTATCATGTACCTATTGCTACATACCATTCAGTCTCATTGAATTAGAAATATGTATCAGTTGTGCTTTTTTTTCTCTTTCCATTTTACATAAGTGCATACATTTCATTTTCTAGACAAATGTATTTATTTATTTTTATATATCACAATTTTTATTTTATATACAGGTTATATATATATATACGTATATATATGTGTGTGTATGTGTATATATATATATATATATATATATATATATATATACAGTATATATACATATTATTTATTTAACCACATAAGGACTAGGCCTATTCCTGACACTTAATCAGTATTTTTTGCTAGAAAATTACTTAGAACCCACAAATATTATATAGATATTGTTTTGAGAAAAGACTCTGGAGAATAAAATGACGGTCATTGCAATATTTTTGTCATGCGGTATTTGCGCAACAGTCTTTCAAACGCATTTTTTTTCTGTAGAAAAAAAATGGCACTGCATATAAAAAAAAACTGAACAGTAAAGTTAGCCTGATTTTTTTTCTATCATGGTAAAGATAATGTTACACCAAGTAAATAGATACCCAACATGTCATGCTTCAACATTGTGCACGCTCGTGGAATGGCAAAAAACATTGGTACTTAAAAATCTCCATATGCGTCGCTTTAAAATTTTCTACAGGTTATCAGTTTAGAGGTACAGAGAGGGTCTAAGGCTAGAATTTTTGCTCTCTTTCTCTAATGATCATGGTGATACCTCACATGTGTGGTTTGAACACCGTTTACATGTGTGGGCGTGACTTGGTATGCTTTCGCTTCTGCACGCAAGCCCAGAGGGACTAGGCACTATCATTTTTTTTTCCCCTTTTTATTTTACCTTTTATTTTTTATTTTACACTGCCCCTTTAAAAAAAAAGATCACTTTTATTCCTATTACAAAGAATGTTAACATCCCGTGTAATAGAAATAAGCAGGACAGGTCCTCTTTAAGGTGACATCTGGTGTCAAAAAGACCTCAGATCTCACATCAACACTAAAAAGAAAAGAAAAAGTCATGATGAAAAAAAATGGGCCTTTTAAGGCCGTTGGGAGGAAGCAATGTATGACATTGCTCCGGTCCTCTAAGGCCATAGAGTCGAGTGGGGGCCAGCTTGGCCTTACTGGACTTCCAGCCTAGAAGGGGAGAGGACCGGATGGATCCCTTTTATGGGCAGCGGGAGGGTGGGGATGCACCTCTCCCGCTGCCCATAAAAGGGATCCCACTGCGAATCCGCCACTGAGACCACTTTTATGAGAAAGAGGACTGCCCACCCAATAAAAAAATACTGGGGTGATGGCAGGGGAAGTGGTTTATTTATTTATTTTTTCTTTGTTTTTTTTTTATATATTTGTCTTGTATACATCATTGTTTCCAATATACAGTATGTCCATTTTTAATCACACATGAATATATCTCTGGTAATATTCATGGTTATATTGTAATGTAATACTGTGTCCTTATATACAGTATATACAATGTAGCTATTTTATTTTCTTGTTTTACTCCCTGTTTCCAGTGGTAACACTGAATTCTCTAATACTGGTAGTCTGCAAGCCAAAGTTTAATGGCTCAGCTATGTCTCCTGTGCTTTTCTCTTCCCTCCCCCTCCCACCCTTCTAGCTCTATGCATCCGCTCAGCTTTCTCCCTCCTTCTCCTCCCATGTTCCTCCCCTTTCTGCCATTTTGGCTTTATAAGCCCATTTCTCTTTCTTTCACTGTCCATGCATTTGAAGAAGAGGGCAAAGTCCCTGGAAAAGTATCATGCACACGCCCTCTCCCGACATCCACCAGGCATTTAAAAAGCTGTGATCATTGTGTGCAGCATAGAAAGCCACTGCTAATATCCATACTTTGAGCTGGCTGGCTCCCTGTATTCCTCGGTCTCTCTTTACTCAGTGATGCCTACAGCCTCACACTGATTACAGCTGCTTGGTCTCAGGTGTTCCTAACTTCAATGTAAGTGTGCTGCTTATTTTGATAAAGTGTTTTTTATTTGATACTGATCTCAGCACCCTGCTATGTGTTTTCTTCTACAATGAGGTGATCCTACTCAGATCTTCTGCGGTAGCTGCAGAGGTTCCAGTCTCTGTCCCTTTTCCTGTTCAGCCATCCATCTATCCATCCATCCAGTTGCCTCATCCACTCTTCTACCCTGTTGATGGTCTACAAATACAGATGAAAGTTCCAATGGACCAAGGGACTTTGCACTTCTAGGACCGCTGTATGTACTGTGTACTTTTACACTCTTTGGATTCAAAAATGTTTGGATGCTGAACTCAAACCCTTTTGAAATCAATAGAAGTCAAACCTGTTAAATTAAAAATCTACTTATACTCCATCTTTTAAAAAGGACTTTCAATTGCAGATTTTGCAATCAATGTAGTTCTATATCTGCAACCAAAGAATTCATATTTTTAAAAGGGGAACTATTTAACCATAATATTTGTCCGTATACTACAAGTAGTATATTTGATGAATTGCTAACGCAATTCATTTTAGGAAGGTAAAACAAAACAGGAGTTAACAAGAGGGACCATGTAAGAATTATCAAACATGGTGATATATGGTTCCGTAATGAGCATAATCTCTCTACATATCATGGGTTTTGATCCTCAAAGGCCAGATTTAAACGTGAGAATATAGGGTATTTCTAAAAATTTGAGCTCCAACAGACCCAGGTGTAAATGATAAAAGCAGGTTTGTTCCTTTTTTGTGAAGTAAGTGCTACCCATTATTTGTTTTTTATTTGTGTGTATTTTTGTTTTTGACTTTCTAAATGTATTTATGATTGTATGTACATATATTTAATGACAAGTGTAACAGGAAGTCAGCTAAATCTGGGAATGTAGTCACAGGAAGGAGATACATTTCCACCTGACTTAGAAAGTCCATTAATTAATTTAGGGTGTTGGCTACAGAGCTAGCCAGCAGGAAGTTGAAAGGCCTTCACCTGTTCAGAATGAGGGAGTTAAGGCTCTATAATTTGTTCAGAGAAATTCCTATTGTTTGCTGCCTCCAGAAGCTGTGTCCTGAAGCCATGTGGGCTGGGAGCAGGAGGACAGTCAGCGTGTGCCTCCCGACTTTCACCAGTTCCATTTTGGAAACACTCCCTGAAAGGCACTTATTCATTTGCTTCACGTTTTCACCAACAGCCTTAGTTTTCTCCACTAGGTTTTCAGCCTGAACTGAGAAATCACCACATTTCTTACTCAGCTCCTTTGTTTGCTGAAGCTCTAATGATACATTTTCCAATGCTTGAAGTTTTTGAAGGAATGGTTTATTCCAAAGGGGTGATTCAAGCCACATGTCGTCACATTTCTGAGGCTCACTCAGGACAGACCCCAAAACACTGATCCTTTTAAAAACTGCATCAGGCACACTATCCCCTCTTTGGGACAGATCCTCTGTTGCCTGGAATTCCTCTTCCAGTTCCTGCAACGGAATCTTCATCTCTTCTAGTTGCTGTTCTAAGGCTCGCTTAGACTTTTCTAGCTCCTGAACGCTTTTCACAACATCATCCTTGGAGCTGACCAAATCTTCCATTTCTGTACACAGCTGTTGGTTAACTCTTTCTAGTTCAACCTTACACTCTAGAGCTTCCTCCAAAGAGCGAGCCAAGAACAGGGCTTTGCTCTCGTTATCACGCACCTCCGTTTCTGCACGGGCGCGTTCTTCTGCATATTTTGCAGACACAGTCTTCTCTTCACCAAGCATCTGATCAAACTTCTTTTTCACATCTTCAACACACTGTAATGAACCAACGCTTTCTTCCATGCGTTTTTTCATAACCGCTATCTGAGCTTGCAATGTTGCGACTTGCTCTGATAAGTTTTTCTTTGCTTCCGCCTCCTCTTTTAATTGTTCCAGGAAGCCATTTTTCTCATCTTCCATTTGTTTGAGCTTTGTGCTAAAACTCAGCCTTTGACACCTCTCTTCCTGTAAGAGTCCCTACTTGGAACAAAGCTTAGTGAAGCAAAGGTTCTCAAAGTTTTGTGGAAAACATTTATGGATTGCAGAGAGAGGCGTCTTAAGAATGTTGAAGACATTAAGACTAGCCCAATTGAGTTGCCTATGGATCACGGTCCTCCATGGTGGATTGGACAGACGGTTATGAGGGACAAGCTGTCTGACATTTATGAGAAAGCTGTCAATGAAGATGACAGAAACGAGAAGGAGCAAAATGATGCCAAAAATGCAGTTGAAGAATGTGTATATGAGATGAGAGACAAACTGTGTGGCATTTATGAGAAATCCGTCAATGAAGATGACAAAACAGTTTCATCCGGAAGCTTGAGGATAATAGGAGGCTTATCAGTGAGTCAGCAGTGCTTGACACATGCGTGCCTGGAAATCTGTGTCCCAACCCTAGGGTTGAAACAAGAGGGGGGGGTATGTAACAGGAAGTCAGCTAAATCTGGGAATGTAGTCACAGGAAGGAGATACATTTCCACCTGACTTAGAAAGTCCATTAATTAATTTAGGGTGTTGGCTACAGAGCTAGCCAGCAGGAAGTTGAAAGGCCTTCACCTGTTCAGAATGAGGGAGTTAAGGCTCTATAATTTGTTCAGAGAAATTCCTATTGTTTGCTGCCTCCAGAAGCTGTGTCCTGAAGCCATGTGGGCTGGGAGCAGGAGGACAGTCAGCGTGTGCCTCCCGACTTTCACCAGTTCCATTTTGGAAACACTCCCTGAAAGGCACTTATTCATTTGCTTCACGTTTTCACCAACAGCCTTAGTTTTCTCCACTAGGTTTTCAGCCTGAACTGAGAAATCACCACATTTCTTACTCAGCTCCTTTGTTTGCTGAAGCTCTAATGATACATTTTCCAATGCTTGAAGTTTTTGAAGGAACGGTTTATTCCAAAGGGGTGATTCAAGCCACATGTCGTCACATTTCTGAGGCTCACTCAGGACAGACCCCAAAACACTGATCCTTTTAAAAACTGCATCAGGCACACTATCCCCTCTTTGGGACAGATCCTCTGTTGCCTGGAATTCCTCTTCCAGTTCCTGCAACGGAATCTTCATCTCTTCTAGTTGCTGTTCTAAGGCTCGCTTAGACTTTTCTAGCTCCTGAACGCTTTTCACAACATCATCCTTGGAGCTGACCAAATCTTCCATTTCTGTACACAGCTGTTGGTTAACTCTTTCTAGTTCAACCTTACACTCTAGAGCTTCCTCCAAAGAGCGAGCCAAGAACAGGGCTTTGCTCTCGTTATCACGCACCTCCGTTTCTGCACGGGCGCGTTCTTCTGCATATTTTGCAGACACAGTCTTCTCTTCACCAAGCATCTGATCAAACTTCTTTTTCACATCTTCAACACACTGTAATGAACCAACGCTTTCTTCCATGCGTTTTTTCATAACCGCTATCTGAGCTTGCAATGTTGCGACTTGCTCTGATAAGTTTTTCTTTGCTTCCGCCTCCTCTTTTAATTGTTCCAGGAAGCCATTTTTCTCATCTTCCATTTGTTTGAGCTTTGTGCTAAAACTCAGCCTTTGACACCTCTCTTCCTGTAAGAGTTCCTGCGTGTCTTGCAGCTGCGATTCCAAGATAGAAAAATCTTCCGCAATTTCTCTAGATTTGCTGTCTGCTTGAGAAAGCTGATTTGTAACATTGTCCAACTCAACCTGCAGTCGGTTTGCCTTCTCTGACAGCTTAGCACACAATCGGTCACCTTCCGACACCTTGACTTGCGATTCCAGAAGCTGTGCCTCTACTTTTTCCCTCTTATGTTCACAATCTCCTTTTCCCTGCATAAGAGCCTTCACCTCATTGGCTAGCATCTGGGAATAAGAATGTAATTCTGCCACACAGGCTTCTTTCTCCTTTAACTGCTGCTGGACACGTTGGGCTTCCCCTTTCCAACTTTCACAGTCCGCACGCCATTCATCTACCACATTGCTCAAAGTAGTGAGCTCATACACAGTACTCAGTAATTTAGCCTCTCTTTCACTTTTCTCTTTGTCGCTGAGAGACAATGTCGCTTTCAGAGCAACATTCTGTTCCTGCGACTCCTGCAGGTCTATTTTTGTAGCTCCCAAAGACTGAAGACTTTTTTCCAGCTGATTACGCAACTCCAACATATCAGCCATACTTTGCTTCTGCAAAGTCTGAATTTCACTTTCCTTTTCCATGAGGATGGTATCTTTCTCCATTATAGTCTCTCTGCGTTTTTGCAACTCGACCAAAAGAAGAGCAGTGGATTCTTCCCACTGTGACACATGAGACTTGAGTAGTTCATTCGTTTCCTGCAAGTTTCTATGCTCCATTTTAAGCAATTCCAAGGCTTGTTCCTTTTCTTCCATTTTCCGTTGCAAGGCATCCAACTCAGCCCTGCACACATACTCGGTTTCCTCCAAACCGATGGCCTCCATTGGCTGCTGGCGTCTCTGTTTCCAGCCTGCCATGCTCTCTTGATGAGCCTTTTGTTGAGCTGCAAAGCTCTGCTGAAAATCCGCATTTGCCTGCTGTTGAGCTGCATTTGCTTGCTGTTGAGCTGCATTTGATATAATCAGATGTTTCAACATCTCCTCCATTTTGAGTTTACTTTTCATCTGAGCACACTGCGTCTCCATAGCAGTTTCATCAGTGTTGCTAGGGACAACAACCTTCCTCTTTAGTAGACTCTCTTTAGGCATGGATGGGGCTGGTTCAGACGGCAACATCCCCTCCATCCATAGAATCCGGTCTCTCATTTCATCTATCTTTGCATTTTTCAGGCGTTTGGACCGCCCCATCTTCAATAACTCCACAAACAAATTTTTCACAGTCCAGCAAACAATTTTCAGACCACTGTCTCTTCAACACATGTAGTTTTTCTCTCTCTCTTGCAAGATCTCTTTTCCTGCACACACAGTTTGTGCAGTCACTTGCACCAGACACAACAAAGTTCATCAAAAAATTTTGAGACCCCTGTCTCTTTAAAACACTTTTTTTTTTTTTTTTTTTTGTCAGGATCTTCTCTCCTGCACACATAGATTGTGCAATCTCATGCACCAGATAAAGTTCATCAAACATATGCACTTCCTTGCAGGGATCTCTGCTTATGCCCGCATCCTCCACCATATGTGAGGGATTAGCTCGGTGGTAGGCGTAGATGACCCCTTGGGGGGTGCGTTTTCCCAGAGAGGTAGCCGACAAGTGCTTGCAAACAAACAGTGTGGTTTATTAAATGGTGTTTTCTTCACCAGGCTGTATGCAGCAAAACATCCAAAATAAAATAAAACAGAAAATAAATCCTTGCCTCTGTGGGCGGCTACCTTCTCACAACTGGAACCTGCCTAAGTGTCTGTCTCCAACCTACCGTCGGGCAGACTTCCTTGTCCTACAGCGGACACTCAATAGTCCTTTTATAATAGCTTCACAGGGCAACACAGTCCTTTGTTTCTTTCACATCAACAGTTCGTCTTCTCACCTTTGAGACGTATTCACCCTTGGTTACCGTCCCGGGCACACATCACTCCGGGGGGTCTTCTCCCAGGCCCACACATCCTGTCGGGAGGCACACGCTGACTGTCCTCCTGCTCCCAGCCCACATGGCTTCAGGACACAGCTTCTGGAGGCAGCAAACAATAGGAATTTCTCTGAACAAATTATAGAGCCTTAACTCCCTCATTCTGAACAGGTGAAGGCCTTTCAACTTCCTGCTGGCTAGCTCTGTAGCCAACACCCTAAATTAATTAATGGACTTTCTAAGTCAGGTGGAAATGTATCTCCTTCCTGTGACTACATTCCCAGATTTAGCTGACTTCCTGTTACACAAGTGACGTGTCATTGGGGAACATTTTCGGTTTCCAATTCAGCATGTGGCTCATAAGCAGGCATGTATTTGGTTATCTGTTTTTCCAAAAATAATTTTTAGACATTATCATTAATTGTTCCACTTTTTTCGGTCTTGATCTTCATTTTCACTTGATTTTCTAGACAATATCTGGCTCAATGGCTGGTGAAAGGAACGGAGTGACAGGACCATAACTTTTCATTTCTTCTGAGGGGAAGATTTCCATGCACTCCAATATGCAGTGAAACCTGTAGTGCATCTCAGCTCTTTTAGTTCACATCTGTGTCACTTCCAGTCCACATCTATGATCTCATCATGCCACAGCCATTGCACACAGGAGGTTGGAAGGGAACAAAAGGAGGGCAGCATTGTGCACTCCTCTTTCTCTTGAAGCAGGTATGGATAGAGGGTGCTCCCTCTCCACTATGAGATGGCACCAGGGATGTTTCCTCTCCACTATTAGATGACACCAAGGTATGCATGGGCAAGATCACTACTTTGGATCCTGGGGTATTCTTCACATGGTATGAGTCATCTCCTAACCCACCACAGGGGTACTTCTCTCATATTTCTTTCCCACCATACAACCAAATAATCCTAAGCATGTATATGGTTTTATGATTGAAGCAAGGGTTAATGAATTGGATTCTGGGATTCAGTATATTTCTTCTTGTGTTATACAGTTAGGGGTTTTGTGAGATACATAAAATAGAAGGGATTCTGTATAGGTCTTACATGCTTACAGTCTTATTTCATGCTTTCCCTTTGTAAGATGCTACTCATAATCTACAAATATATCCTTGAAAAAGTGAATGCTGCCCAAGGAAACGCATAGGATGAACAACTGCATGTGAAGAGAATAAAAAACTGATCTGGGAGCAATGCCGCAGATGGGCACAATGTTAGATCGAAAAAAAAAAGCCAGGTAAGTATTGAATTGAATCCACATTGGCTCTGGACAGGAGGCTGTGCTTGTCTGTGATAACGCCCCCCGCCGTGCTAAATACCCGTTCAGATAATACACTGGCTGCAGGGCAGGCCAGCACCTCCAAGGCGTAAAGAGAAAGCTCAGGCCATGTGCCCAACTTGGAGACCAAGAAGTTGAAGGGGGCAGACCCGTCATTCAGTACGTCTAGAAATGTGCACACATACTGCTCCACCATGTTAGTGAAATGCTGCCTCCTGCTAAGATGTTCCATATCAACTGCAGGTGCTTCTGCTTGTTGTGGCGTGCTGACAAAGCTTTTCCAAATTTCGGCTATGCTAACCCTGCCTTCTAAGGTGCTGGCAGTGCCCTGGCAGCGTTGAGGACCTCTTCCTCCTCCTCCCTTGCCTTGACCTTGTGCTTCCACTGTGCCCCAGCTGTCAGGTGGGAATGCCACCAGCAGCGCGTCTACCAGCATGCGATTGTACTCGCGCATCTTCCGATCACGCTCCAGTGAGGGAATTAAGGACGGTACGTTGTCCTTGTAACGGGGATCCAGCAGGGTGGCCACCCAGTAATCAGCACAAGTTACTATGTGGGAAACCTGGCGGTCATTGCGGAGACACTACAGCATTTAATCGCTCATGTGTGCCAGGCTGCCCAGAGGCAACGTAAATCTGTCCTCTGTGGGAAGTGTATCCTCTGTGTCCTCCGTATCCTCCCAGCCATGCACCAGTGATGGCCACGAGCTGGCCTGGGTTCCACCCTGCTGTGAACATGGTTCCATATCCTCCTCCATCTCCTCCTCCTCATCCTCGTCATCCTCCAGAACTGTGTCCCCTGCTGGACAATTGTGTCCCTGGCGTTTGTGTGTGCAGGAACCCACCCTCTGAGCCACTTGCGAATGACTGCCCTGAAAGCCTTGGAAATGTTACCTCTTCATCCTCCTCCTCCTCTTCATCCTGTGCCACATCCTCTTCCTTTATCGCCCGAAGTGTTTTTTCAAGAAGGCGTAGAAGTGGGATAGTTAAGCTGAGAACGGCGTCATCGGCACTGGCCATGTTGGTGGAGTACTCGAAACAGTGCAACAAGGCACACAGGTCTCGCATGGTGGCCCAGTTATTGGTGGTGAAGTGTTGCTGTTCCGCAGAGCGACTCACGCATGCGTGCTGCAACTGAAACTCCACTATGGCCTGCTGCTGCTCGCACAGTCTGGCCAGCATGTGCAAGGTGGAGTTCCACCTTGTGGGCACGTCACATATGAGGTGGTGAGCGGGAAGGCCAAAGTTACCCTGCAGCGCTGACAGGCGAGCAGCAGCAGGGTGAGAATGCCAAAAGTGCGCACAGACGGCCCGCACTTTGTGCAGCAGCTCTGATATATCAGGGTAATTTCTAAGGAACCTCTGCACCACCAAATTCAGCACATGCGCCAAGCAAGGGATGTGTGTCAAACCGGCCAGGCCCAGAGCTGCTATGAGATTTCGCCCATTATCGCACACCACTAGGCCGGGCTTGGAGCTCACTGGCAGCAACCACTCATCGGTCTGCAGTTCAATGCCCCTCCACAACTCCTGCACGGTGTGTGGTTTTTCACCCAAACAGGCAAGTTTTAAAACTACCTGCTGTTGTTTACCCCTGGCTGTGCTGAAGCTGGTGGTGAAGGTGTTACGCTGACCGAAAGAGGAGGCGGTCGAGGATGAGGATGCGGAGTAGGAGGAGTTAGGAACATGAGGAAAACTGAAGCGCCCTGCAATCCTCGGTGGTGGAAGGACATGTGCCAAACTGCTATCCGCCTCAGGCCCAGCCACTGCATTTACCCAGTGTGCTGTTAGGGAGATATAATGTCCCTGAACGTGCTTACTGGTCCACGTATCTGTAGTTAGGTGGACCTTGCCCCAGATGGCGTTGCGCAGTGCACACCTGATTTTGTCACCCACTTGGTTGTGCAGGGAAGGGATGGCTTGCCTGGAAAAGTAGTGGTGGCTGGGCATGACGTACTGTCGGACAGCCACCACCAAAAGGCTCTTAAAACTCTGCGTCTCCACCAACCGGAATGACAGAATTTCAAAGGCCAGGAATTTTGAAATGTTGGCATCCGGGGCCAGGGATCGTGGGTGGGTAGGGAGGTACTTCCTCTTCCGCTCCAGTGTTTTGGAGATAGAAAGCTGAACTCTTCCACGGGACATTGTGGAGATGGTTGTTGGTGACCCAGGTGGTGGTGTTGCTGGTGGATCCTCTGTTTGCGGGGTGTCAGGTGCCACTGTCACTACAGAGGTGGATGAAGAGGCAGAGACTGCAGCAGAAGAGAAGGAAGCAGGAGGAGCCAGAGACCTTTCTTGATTTTTGAGGTGTGCACTCCACTGCAGCTCGTGCTTTGCACTTAGATGCCTGGTCATGCAGGTTGTGCTCAGGTTGAGAAGGTTTATGCTTTGCTTCAGGCTCTGATTGCACAGCGTGCAAACCACTCGTGTCCTGTCATTATCACATTGTCTGAAGAACTGCCACGCTAGGGAACTCCTGTGAGCTGGCTTTGGTGTGCTCGGTCCCTTGCTGCGTTGGGCAGTAGCAGGCGTAGTGTCTAGGGCACGGCCGCTCTGCTTTTGCACCCTGCTCCCTCTTCTGCTGTGCTGGTGGCTCTGTGCGACCACCATCTCTTCCTCCAAAGTACTCAGGTCACCTGCATGACATTGATTCCATGTGGGGTCGGGGACCTCATCGTCCTCCACATCGTCTTCCACCAAGTCTTCACCCCTACAACCCTTGTCGGTCTCCACAATTTGGAATTCCGCAGCAGTTGGCACCTGTGTTTCATCATCATCCGAGATGTGCTGCGATGGTCATTCCATGTACTCATCTGGAAACATAAGTGGTAGGGCATCGGTGCACTCAATCTCTTCCTCTTCTGGGGCAGGGCTAGATGGATGGCCCTGGGAAACCATGCTAACAGAGTCATAAAAAAGAAGAAGAGATTGCTGCATGAATTGGGGCTCAGACTGCTTGGCTGATTTGCAAGGGGGTGCAGTGACAGTTTGATGGACATCGGCTGCAGGTGCCAACTCTGTCCTTTCAGCAGAAGACTGGGTGGGAGACAATGCGAAGGAACTGGAGGCACCGTCAGTAACCCAATCTACTATCGCCTGTACTTCTTCTGGCCTCAACCATTGTAGAGGCACATTAGGCCCTGCCAAATACTGCTGCAGATTCTGTCGCCTACTCGCAGCTGAGAAAGGTGTTTCACCTGTGCGTGTAGCTGGCACAAATTGACCACATCCTCTCCTCGCAACAGGAGCTCCACCAGCAACCCCACGACCCAGGCCAAGTCCCTTATTTGACCTTCTCCTCATATTTATCGAATTTTGGATCTTCCCCGAAATGGGTTTTTATTGCAAGGTGCAATGCAACAGTATACAACGGGTGTATCTCACACGTACAGATACAGACTAGGCCGCAATTTAATATTTTTTCCCTAAGGGCTCTTTCAGACGGCCGCTCCGCTGTTTTTGTCTGCTGCGGGACTTTTTTTTTTTCACGGAGCGGATGACATTTGTGTCATCCGCTCCGTATGCCCGCATATCATCCCATCCATTTGCGGATGATATGCGGACATAATGTAACTCTATGGGCATTGCGGATGTCAGCGGATGACACCGCTGACATCCGATTTTCCTTCCTTTCCGTTTTTTGAACGGAGGAAAAATAGGGTTCTGTTCCGTTCCAAAAAACAGAACAGAACTGAAAGGAATGGTATTCCGCTGACATCCGCAATGCCATTGACTTACATTATGTCCGCAAATCATCCGCAAAACAATAGGATGATTTGGATGATTTGCGGACATACGGAGCGGCCGTGTGAAAGAGCCCTAAATTGGTGTTTATTGAATAGCGGACTAGAACAACAGTATACAACTGGTGTATCTCACACGTACAGATACAGACTAGGCTGCAATTTAATATTTTTTCCCTAAATGGGTGTTTATTGAATAGCGAACTAGAACAACAGTATACAACGGGTGTATCTCACACGTACAGATACAGACTAGGTCGCAAATTAATATTTTTTCCCTAAATGGGTGTTTATTGAATAGCGGACTAGAACAACAGTATCCAACGAGTGTATCTCACACATACAGATACAGACTAAGCAGCAATTTTATATCTTTCTGTCCCCTAAATAGTTTTTTTATTGCACGGCGCAATAGAACAGTATGCAATGGGTGTATGTCACTGTAACATATGCAGACAGGGCCGCAATCAACTTTTTTTGTCCCCTAAATAGTTATTTTTTATTGCAAGGCGCAATTCAACAGTACGCAATGGGTGTATGTCACTGTAACATATGCGGACAGGGCCGCAATAAACTTTTTTGCCCCTAAATGTTTTTTTTATTGTAAGGCGCAATAGAATAGTATGCAATGGGTGTATGTCACTGTAACATATGCGGACAGGGCATCAATAAACTCTTTTGGTCCCCTAAATAGTTTTTTTATTGCAAGGCGCAATTCAACAGTATGCAATGGGTGTATGTCACTGTAACATATGCGGACAGGGCAGCAATAAACTCTTTTGGTCCCCTAAATAGTTTTTTTATTGCAAGGCACAATTCAACAGTACGCAATGGGTGTACCTCACTGTAACATATGCGGACAGGGCCGCAATAAACTTTTTTGCCCCTGAATGTTTTTTTTTATTGTAAGGCGCAATAGAACAGTATGCAATGGGTGTATGTCACTGTAACATATGCGGACAGGGCAGCAATAAACTCTTTTGGTCCCCTAAATAGTTTTTTTATTGCAAGGCACAATTCAACAGTATGCAATGGGTGTATGTCACTGTAACATATGCAGACAGGGCAGCAATAAACTCTTTTGGTCCCCTAAATAGTTTTCTTATTGCAAGGCGCAATTCAACAGTACGCAATGGTTGTACCTCACTGTAACATATGCGGACAGGGCCGCAATAAACTTTTTTGCCCCTAAATGTTTTTTTTATTGTAAGGCGCAATAGAACAGTATGCAATGGGTGTATGTCACTGTAACATATGCGGACAGGGCAACAATAAACTCTTTTGGTCCCCTAAATAGTTTTTTTATTGCAAGGCGCAATTCAACAGTATGCAATGGGTGTATGTCACTGTAACATATGCGGACAGGGCAGCAATAAACTCTTTTGGTCCCCTAAATAGTTTTTTTATTTGCAAGGCGCAATTCAACAGTACGCAATGGGTGTATCTCACTGTAGCATATGCGGACAGGGCCGCAATAAACTTTTTTGCCCCTAAATGTTTTTTTTATTGCACGGCACAATACAACAGCACGCAATGAGTGTATGTCACTGTAACATATGCAGACAGGGCCGCAATCAATTTTTTTTGTCCCCTAAATAGTTTTTTTTATTGCAAGGCGCAATTCAACAGTACGCAATGGGTGTACCTCACTGTAACATATGCGGACAAGGCCGCAATAAACTTTTTTGCCCCTGAATGTTTTTTTTATTGCACGGCACAATACAACAGCACGCAATGAGTGTATGTCACTGTAACATATGCAGACAGGGCCGCAATCAACTTTTTTTGTCCCCTAAATAGTTTTTTTTATTGCAAGGCGCAATTCAACAGTACGCAATGGGTGTACCTCACTGTAACATATGCGGACAGGGCCGCAATAAACTTTTTTGCCCCTGAATGTTTTTTTTATTGTAAGGCGCAATAGAACAGTATGCAATGGGTGTATGTCACTGTAACATATGCGGACAGGGCAGCAATAAACTCTTTTGGTCCCCTAAATCGTTTTTTTATTGCAAGGCACAATTCAACAGTATGCAATGGGTGTATGTCACTGTAACATATGCGGACAGGGCAGCAATAAACTCTTTTGGTCCCCTAAATAGTTTTCTTATTGCAAGGGGCAATTCAACAGTACGCAATGGGTGTATCTCACTGTAACATATGCTGACAGGGCCGCAATAAACTTTTTTGCCCCTAAATGTTTTTTTTATTGCACGGCACAATACAACAGCACGCAATGAGTGTATGTCACTGTAACATATGCGGACAGGGCCGCAATCAACTTTTTTTGTCCCCTAAATAGTTTTTTTTTTTGCAAGGCGCAATTAAACAGTACGCAATGGGTGTATCTCACTGTAACATATGCGGACAGGGCCGCAATAAATTTTTTTGGCCCTAAATGTTTTTTTTATTGCACGGCGCAATAGAACAGTATGCAATGGGTGTATGTCACTGTAACATATGCGGACAGGGCAGCAATAAACTCTTTTGGTCCCCTAAATAGTTTTTTTTATTGCAAGGCACAATTCAACAGTACACAATGGGTGTATCTCACTGTAACATATGCGGACAGGGCCTCAATAAACTTTTTTGCCCCTAAATGTTTTTTTTTATTGCACAGCGCAGTGGAACAGTATGCAATGGGTGTATGTCACTGTAACATATGCGGACAGGGCAGCAATAAACTATTTTGTTCCCTAAATAGTTTTTTTTACTGCACGGCGCAATAGAACAGTATAAAATGGGTATATGTCACTGTAACATATGCGGACAGGGCAGCAATAAACTCTTTTGGTCCCCTAAATAGTTTTTTTTTATTGCAAGGCGCAATACAACAGTACGCAATGAGTGTATGTCACTGTAACATATGCAGACAGGGCCGCAATCAACTTTTTTTGTCCCCTAAATAGTTTTTTTTATTGCAAGGTGCAATTCAACAGTACGCAATTGGTGTATCTCACTGTAACATATGCGGACAGGGTCGCAATAAACTTTTTTGCCCCTAAATGTTTTTTTTATTGCACGGCGCAATAGAACAGTGTGCAATGGGTGTATGTCACTGTAACATATGCGGACAGGGCAGCAATAAACTTTTTTGGTCCCCTAAATAGTTTTTTTATTGCAAGGTGCAATTCAACAGTATGCAATGGGTGTATCTCACTGTAACATATGCGGACAAGGCCACAATAAACTTTTTTGCCCCTAAATGTTATTTTTATTGCACGGCGCAATAGAACCGTATGCAATTGGTGTATGTCACTGTAACATATGCGGACAGGGCAGCAATAAACTCTTTTGGTCCCCTAAATAGTTTTTTTATTGCAAGGCGCAATTCAACAGTGCGCAACGTGGGTATCTCACTGTAACATATGTGGACAGGGCCGCAATAAACTTTTTTGCCCCTAAATGTTTTTTTATTGCACGGTGCATTAGAACAGTATGCAATGGGTGTATGTCACTGTAACATATGTGGACAGGGCAGCAATAAACTCTTTTGTCCCCTAAATATTTTTTTTTTAATGCACGGTGCAATACCACAGTATGCAATGGGTGTATGTCACTGTAACATATGCGGACAGGGCCACAATAAACTTTTTTGCCCCTAAATGTTTTTTTTATTGCACAGCGCATAGAAAAGTATACAATGGGTGTATGTCACTGTAACATATGCGGACAGGGCAGCAATAAACTCTTTTGTCCCCTAAATTGTTTTTTTTATTGCACGGCGCAATAGAACAGTATGCAATGGGTGTATGTCAGTGTAACATATGTGGACAGGGCAGCAATAAACTCTTTTGCCCCCTAAATAGTTTTTTTTATTGCATGGCGCAATACCACAGTATGCAGTGGGTTTATGTCACTGTAACATATGCGGACACGGCTGCAATAAACTTTTTTGCCCCTAAAAGGTTTTTTTTATTGCACGGCGCAATAGAACAGTATGCAATGGGTGTATTTCACTGTAATGTGTGAATGAAAAACTGAAAAATATTTTTTTACCCTAAATACTGTAAAATAATTATTTTCCCCTCACATTGGTGCTTTTTGAACAGGAGGTTAGAAAAGCAATGTCTGTCTGACATACAGTCTTTAAAGTTAATTATGAAGGAAAAAATTTTTTTTCTTATTTAAATGCAGATTAAGCACTCACATATGCACTGAGGTTGCATGAAATGTGCAGCACCGCACGCCTAACAGACTGATAAAAGTTTTTTTGTTTCTCCCTTCGCCTCCTCACTTGGCTCAGGTCAGGGCATAAAGATTGTTCTACTGCACCACCACACAATACAATCAATGTAGATCACTGTCTGATTAAAGCAGATTGTTCCTATCTATGCTTTCCCTAAAAGCAATCTCTCCAGCCTGGCCCTACAGTAAACTGCTATCTCTCCCTCCTGGCAAAAACATTGTTCACTGCACCCCACAAAATCAAATCAATGTAGATCGCTGTATGATAAAGCAGATTGTTCCTCCTATGCTTTCCCTACAAGCAATTTCTCCAGCCTCGCCCTATAGTAAAGTCCTATCTGTCCCTCAGCAGCAGCAGTCAGGAACCTCTCCCTAGTATAGTATTAGCAGAGTGATGCACGGCGCTGTGTGACTTCAGCTTATATAGAGTCTGGGTCACATGCTGCACTGGCCTATCACAGTCATGCCATTACTAGACATGGCTGTGATGGCTTCTAGGGCACACTAGTTAAACGCTTGCTGATTGGCTGTTGAAAGCACGTCATTAAAACCGTGCCAAAACATTAAAATCACGTTACCGAACAACGGACAGTACCCGAACATACAGTGAAATGTCTGGTATGAACACGAACAATACAGTCTGGGTTCGCTCAACCCAATTCATGACTTCATGAACCATAGCGCACCAGGTTTTTTTGTCCTCAACTGCCTCCCGGAGCTGGCTTAAAGGGTAACTCCACTTTTGTGGGGGAAAAAATAGCAAATAAAGAAAAAACAATATAGTGTATACCACTACGACACAAATCATATTGTAATTGAATGTTGTTAAAAATTACCATTCCTTTTCAGCTGTTGTAATTTTCTGAAAATGCATTGCAATATGGCTACCTGGAGCTGTTCTGTACACAGAATGTGTACAAACCACACTCCAGAAACATAATTTCCTGCTTGTGTGATTGGCTTATCAATTTTCCCAGGAGTCTGCATAAGATGCAAGTCAGATTTCTGGCATCCCCTGCAACAAAAATTTCATTTTTGGTGAGATACTCCCAAAAGGGTCATGTCTAAAGGTATGTAGGCCCAGCAGCTTCCCTAATTAGAGCCCTGCAGCTGTCACAGCTGACAGATAATTATGAATCCATTTGACCCACTCAGCACAGAGGCACAGAGGAACAAACAATGATTTCTTCAGAATAACAAAAGGTAGGAATCTGCAACAAAGTTTGTTAAAATCCCTGCAATGTACAGAGATCACCCAGAGGGGAGTGTTTTTTTCTCAACAAAAGTGGAGTTACGCTTTAACTTCATGTTCATTGTTTTGCTGATGCTATCTATCCATACGGTTTTCTGTAATCCTCTTCCCCTTTTTTCTTCCATGTTTCTCAGCATCAGGGTCTTTTCCAATGAGTTCTCTCTTCACTTTAGATGGCCTGGAATCACCCAGGAATCTGCAGGAGACATCTCACAAAGGGTAGTGGCTTATAGTGACTTATAATATATCTCCTTGCTGTTTTGATCCACTGGAGGCACATGTCATACTGCATATTAGGATATCCAAATCAACTACTATACAGAGGCACCACTGGTGGCACCTGTTATACTGGTTAGATATACAAGTCAATCACAATACAGGATCCCAATGACATATAAATAAAAAGGTTATATATCAGAAAAAGCAAAGAGTTTGAATGATTGAATAGAGAATAGAGAATATGCCTATCACAGAAAGCCAGTATCAAAGGGAACTGAATATTATGTGAGAGGATTGACCATGCCAGGTCACATATAGATCTATAAATAGTAAATCCATTATTTAAAGTTCCAAATAAAAGAAATACAGAGATAGCCACATCAGACTCACTGACTCAGAATCACTGGAATGTGCCAGCATCCTAGCCGCAATTGGGTACAATACCCTTAAAATATGTGTAGGGGATATGTGGGGAATCATTCACTGACAGTCTCCCCAAACCTGGACTCCAATATGGAACACATCTGCCTAGGTCTGTCATATCCCAGAAAAAAACCTATTTCATGTTTCACAGGTCTCCTTCCTGAGGGTTCTTTTTTTATCTGATACAGGACTTATTATGGATTCAGCCAGAGTACAGGCCATTCTAGACCTAGCTCCACCCTTTTTTAAAGGCCATCCAGAGGTTCTCTAAGTGTTTCTCTTTTTTATGCAAATGTATTAAGAACTTAGGTAACAAACCCTGTCACTGCCCTCAACAGAAAGGATACTTTCTCAAAACAATGTATCCGCAAAGCATTGGCTATTTATTTATTTTTTTACCAAAAACCTTCATATTGCACCTATTTTTCATCATCCAATCCTCCTCCGGCCTTTCACTGTAGAAGTCAATGCCTCCAAGTGTAGGTGCAGTCCTCTCATAGACAGCCTCAAAAACTGGTACCACATGCCCATGTGCCTACTTATCGTAAATATACTCCTGCTGAAATGTGCTACAATATTGGTCACAGGGAATTGTTGACCAACAAGCTGGCTTAGAAGAATACAATAATTGGCTCAAAGAGGCTTGGCATAATTTCCTGGTATTAACAGACCCCAAGAATTTGGATTATATCTACTTTGTAAAAATATTTAGTTTATGTTAAGCCAGATGGTCTTGGTTTTACCCCAACTTTGATTTACTTACTTCCCAGGTTCCCACAGTGACAGAATATATTTATAATGTTTACACTGACTTTACAGCAAACATTTTTAAATGCCTCATTTTGTATTTAGTATGCTTCTTTAAATGGTACCATGGGCATATCAAATATATTCCAGATTTGACTATTATTTTGTGTCTACACCTTAAATGTATTGTATATTCTGAATTCAATCATTTATCCTGGTGGGATCATGCCTCCATTGACCTAGAAGTGCAAATCTCTAATTAGTATCTTAAAACTTGTCACTGAAGGCTGAATAAATCTCTTCTCAAGCATGCTAACTTTCAAGCTACTCTATCCTCCAAATTAAAGGAATTCTTTGAATTTATGTAAGTACCCTAGATAAGGCCTCAATATTATGGAAGGTGCACAAAGCCTTTTCCAGGGGTCATTGTAAATCAAGGGGTTAATGTATGCCTGGTGCTTACTGACGTGTGTGGGGGGAGGGGATTGTGTGACACAGGCACAGATCGCAGGTTCAGCTATGCTGAATCCTGTAATCTGTCCCTGCCTGTCACATAGGAGATCCGCCCGCTTTGTTTGCACAAGCGGGCGGATCTCCTCACTCGATCCCCGACGATCGAGGAAGAGCAGCGGTAATCACCACCTCTCCTCCCCTGGCCCGACTCCCGCTGTGTCTGAATACAGCGGGAGCGAGCCTTCGGCGGCGCGCGTGCGCCACCCACAAAGGGAGGAGTCCAGCGACGTAGGTCTACATCACTGGACGATAACGAGCCACTTTGCCGCAGTACGCTCAATGTGAGCGGTCAGCAAGTGGTTAATAACATCTGCAAGCTCCTCTTATAGTAACTTTAGCATTTAAAGAAGATAAAATGGCTAGGGGAAATTTAGGTAAATTAAACGAGGACATGAATTCATCAAATCGGAAAGAGGGATGAATCCTGGCAAGGGACAGTTAAATAATTTTTTGTAATAAGCCCCAAAAACAACAGTGATAGATTGCGGGTCATATGTGGGTGCACCATCTTCATGAATAAGATTGGGGGTAGATAGTGTAAGCCTAGCTCATAGTTTTTTTTACCAGACCTCTATGGGGCTTATTAGAGAACTCATAAATTGTCTACTTAGTCTACATGAGGGATTTCTCAAGTTTAGTCATAGCCAGAATTTTGAAGAGTGGAATAACTGAGCTTCCACTTTAGACAATTGTAAAAGTTGAGATCTGAAACAATTATTGTATCATTTAAGAGTTGCTCCTATTGAAATACAATGACCCCTGGAAAAGGCTTTGTGCACCTTCCATAATATTGAGGCCTTATCTAGGGTACTTACATAAATTCAAAGAATTCCTTTAATTTGGAGGATAGAGTAGCTTGAAAGTTAGCATGCTTGAACTGGATGGACTGGTGTCTTTTTTTCAACCTCACCAACTATGTAACTATGCAAGTTACACAGCGCTACCTTGTATCTAGATTATAAATTAAAGTGGTCATGTGATTTATATAGGTTGTGGCAGCAGTGATTTTCTTGCTTGAATCACAGTTAGGGTTTTTTTTTCATTTGTTTCTTTTTTGTTTTTTAATTCACTTGCACGGTGTGTTTGTTTGTAACTTTTAAATCATTTTTGCAACATCGCTCCACTTTGCTTAATTTTAAACTTCATTGTGTTTTATGGATCTATAGCATCTACGGGGATAATTTATTCAAACTGGAGCAAATATAATCTGGATCAATTGTGTGTGCCAACCAATCAGCTTGTAGTTTTCATTTTCAAAGCTTAACTGAACAAGCTGAGGTTAAAACTTGACTGGTTACTATACACAGTTGCTCCAGATTGGGTCAACTTTAGATTTAGTAAAAAACCCCCATGGCTATGTGTTACTGAAATATCCCCCCCCCCCCCCTCTCAATTTTGCCAGAATATATAACAATTTTAATGCAATATTAACATAAGATATAGAAAAAAGTACCTTTAAAACATTTTTATTATTTATGTTTATTGTATATGGCCTTTTGTATCATTTCCTATCTCCAACTGACCGTATCAGAGTGATGTGTGCCACTTTGAACTTCAGAGAGTTGGATGGGAAATGCTTATTAATGGTGCCAGATATTATTTATGTCATTGCCAATGCTCATACACAGGTGGCAGCAATGTGATGATATCCCCTGTAGTGCTGAGAATTACAGGGGGTGTGTCTATGACAACCAGACAGTTGATTCCTAGCTTGGACTGTGCAGGGCATCTTGTGGTCTGATAGAAGAGTGACTGTCACAGAAACAGAAAGAACACAAAATATAAGAGAGAGGTTTTTCAAAGATCATTAGGGTACATCTTCAACAAATTCCATTGTTGTATTTGAAACAATGTTACTGAGCTACTTTCCACACTAGTTTGTGTTCAATTAATCGGGTTTGGAAGAACATTTTGGAATTTTTTTACTACCCTGAACCTGATTGGGTATTGGAAGGTCATACTGTTTTGCTTTCTGTTATGGGTTTAAGACAAAATTGTGCTTCCTTGCATTCTGAAATGACTAAGCCAAGTGTATTTCCATGTTATGTTTTATTTACTTTAGCACATTTATTCAATATATACGTTTGTGGTTACAGGGTATTACTGTCATTTCTTCAATTTTCTGCGTAACAAAAACAGATTTGTTACAGACAATGTTCATATAAAATATGTTGAGCAAAAAGAGTGACATTAAAAAAATGACAATATTAATATGCACAAAAGTTATAAACTTAATTGACTGTCTAAGAGACTCACTTGGTATGTGTATAACAGATGCTAAACATTCACACATCTAGAACCTTATTAGCATAATTTAAATCCAGATGGCAATAACACTACTAAACTAAACTCCTGAATTAAATTTGTGTCATAACCATTGAAATAAAACAGCCAGGATGAAAGATTTATAATGTTTCAAAATTATGAATTACCTAATTCTTTAAACAACTTAGGATGGGAGGGCAAATTCTGCGGAACCAGGTAATAACTAATCAGTAAACAGTAAAAACACAGAAGAAACATAGTGATCGATAGTCAATATTTTAAATTTGATTTATCATAAATAACACAAGATGTAATATACCATTGGGAAGTATAAAGCATTAAGGTGGTACAATCTTTGTAAACAACATCTTCTCAGCACAATGGACAATTATTTACTGGGTTCTCCTAAAGCAGTAAGTGGGTTGGCTATGAAATAGCAATACTGTAACTAACAATAGATTAATCTCTGAAAATATTGCTCATACTTGGATAGTTACTAATTCAATTTAGTATTCAGTAATTACTTATAATTGTAATTAATAATATGTTAAACATTGTAAATCTCGTCTGACTTTGTGGGCCTTTATCTAATTCTTAGCATTACAATTTAGTTCCTTGTTCTTTCAAGATAACATTCAAATGTATTTCTTTATTTACGTTAACATGGCTTACTGTTCAGAATCACTATGGGTGATCCAGAACAACAGTGAACACGTGTTTTGTTCAAGATTAGTATGATTGTGGTGTATTTTGGTTCTTCATATTATTGCTGTCTACTCTGAAACTATATACCTGTACCTCGATTTAAAGGAGGGCCTTACAAGAAAATGAAATGTAAAATAGCTAGCACTGCAACTTTAAAGCAGAACTTTACAGCTATTGTGTTGGGTTGGCTCTTACATTATACTTGCACACTGTGACTCACTTACCTTTCAGTGTGCCCTAAGGCATTGAATGGTCAATTACATCACTCCAGCACCTGACTCCATTCTTTTCATTTTGTAGATGCTGGTAACAAGCTAGGAGTGTACACTGTGCTACACATGTGCCACAGGAAGTGAACACAGAAAAAAAATTGCTAGGAAGAAAAAAAAAAAGAAAAGATTATTGGCAGTATCCATTTTTTATGGCTATTTTGCAAAAGAAACTCAACATCCTAGCAGTTTATTTGGATGGTGTTTTGGATGGATTTGCTTTAAAGGAGTTGTAAAGGTTTTTTTTTATCTTAATGCATTCTATAAAGCAGCTTCCCCAGCATCCCCTATTACTTACCTGAGCCCCATCTCTGTCTAGCGATGTCCATCCATGAGCCCCTCGGCCACTTGGGACTTCCCCTCCTGTTTGGCTAAGACATAGCCACAGCACCATTGGCTGCCACGGCTGTCAATCCAAGTCAGTTAGGCAATCAGGAGAGAGAGGGGGCAGGGCCGAACCGCAGCTTTGTGTCTGAATTGGCACACAAAGCTGCAGCTCAGCTCGGGCGTCCCTATAGCAAGCTGCTTACTGTGGGGGCACTCAACAGGAGGGAAGGGCTAGGAGCAGAGAAAAGGGACCCAAGAAGTGAAGGATCCAGGTTGCCCTGTGCAAAACCAACTGCACAGGACAGGTAAGTATGATATGTTTTGTTTTTGTTTTTTTTTTAAATGAGACTTTACAATCATTTTAAGTAACATAGTGCTTTCTATTTAAGCCACTGATTTACTTCCAAACATACCCGTTGAGGAGCCTTAATGAAGCATTGCTGGCTTTACATCTATTTGCAAATGTGTGCAACGACACCCTCTGTCTTTGACATGAACTGATAGACAGGGCTAATTTATTTATTTTTATTTTCTTTGCAGGCTAGCTGGTAAGTGCATTGGGAAATTTTCTGTTGTTTTTATGTAGCCCCATCCATGTGCACCTGTAATGGCTTGTTATAGATTGGAGTGTTTGCCATTTCTCAGCACAGCTTATCAGCTGACTTGTGAATGGGAACACATTGGATGCTTTCAGCTGCCATTGTGCTTTTTCTGGGTGTCCCATGTGTCTCTGCAACTTTATGGAAGAGTGGGCTCCCTCCATGCAAACCTGTCCTTAATTTATCTTTTGCTATATGTGTTCCAACTTGGAGACTCTTAAAACTATAGAGTTAGGACGGCAGTATACAGAAGAGCCTTGATGACACACTGTGACTTTCACATATATTTGAAAATATGTGCAACCTAACCCTCTGTCTTTTACATGAACTGTTAGACAGGCCAAATTGTTTTCTTGGGTTTTTTTTGCAGGCTAGCTGGTAGGTGTGCTGGGAAATTTTCTGTTGTTTTTAAAACCTGTTGATTCTGTAAAACAGTGATAATTTTGAGTGCAGTCTGATCTGTTTTCCACAACATTGTCACCCTGTAGTCTGTGCTGACATTGCACTACCAGGCTGTAGGATGACACAGCCTTAGCTTTCTTGCATCACAGTGTCTGCAACATAATATTGCAGGACACTTTAAATTATGTGCTGCTGTGGGGCCGCTGCTATCTCACACACTTTGATCCAGTGAGCCTGTATAGGAACCTAGAAGAAGCATCATGTGACTGCATACCAAATGAAAAAATAAACTATTTATGGCCATGTTAAAATTAAAGCAAATTATACTCAGACTTACTGTGGATCCTATTCTGCATATGGGAATTTTTATCAGGCTTGGCTTCTGATAACTAAGTTGAAGTTAAAAAAGCAATAAATATAAAAAAAAGAGCTTTTAAAAAAATATGAAAATGAAGAAACACTATTATCATTTAAATTAAATATAACAGAATAAGTAAAATTTAAATCAAGGCGCCAAAAATTAAAAACGAACTACAGATTGCAAGTAGGAAAAATCCTAAAAAATACTTTAATTATATTATTAGTTAAAAGGTCAGGTCTGAGCATGAAGGCCCTTTACAAAATAATCTGGAGTGGGTGACTGGGGACAAAGAGAAGGCAAATTTAATAAATACCTTTGTCATGTACCTGGTAATGGAGTCTGACAGGGAGAGGAAGGTGATCTCTTACTCCTCTGGCTCAGTACCAATGATAGGGTAACATGCACTGCCCTGCACCCTGCTGTGTGCCCCATGCTCTGCATCCTCCTCTACCCTGCTGTGTTCCCCATGCCCTGCACCCTCCTGTACCCTGTTATGTGCCCTTTACCCTGTTGTGTGCCCTCTACCCTGCTATGTGCCCTGTACCATCCTGTGTGCCCTGTATCCTGATATGTGCCCTGTACCATCCTGTGTGCCCTGTACCCTGCTATGTGCCCTGTTCCATGCTCTGTACCCTGCTATGTGCCCTGTACCCCCTTGTGTGCCCTGTACCCTGCTATTTGCCATGTACCCTGTCGTGTGCCCTGTACCATGTTGTGTGCCCTGTACCATGTTGTGGGCCCTGTACTATGCTGTGCTGTGTGCCCTGTATAAAGCTATGTGCTCTGTACAATGCTGTGCAAATATATGTGCTCAGGAATAAAAAACAAAACAAAAACAAAACATTTCCCTTAAAGATATATAATGATGCCTTTGCAGTACATACCTGTTTTGTATTTGTACATTTTTATATACTGTAAGTTCTCAGGAATAAAAATTAGCAAAATCAAGAGTCATGGATTCCCCTCATGGTATGCTATTCCTGCTATGGTCACATAATTAGTCACAGTGTAGTAATAAGGGACTAGCGTACACCAACAGAACTTCTATACTATACATTTTTTTTGCCGGGTTAAAAAAATTGAATCTGGCTGCAAATTGCATTAGTCATTTTTCTAAGGACTAAATTACAAAATAAGATTCTTCAGCCAGCGTATTAAAGTAATTTAGTTTTTTAACAATCAAGATCCTTGTTGGTAAAAGGTCTGTGAATCTCTAGGATAAAGGCATTCTGAAAAACTGTATTTAGATAGACCAATTAATGAGATGAGATTAGAGGTGTGCTTCAAAGGCAGAAAACATGCACATGAAGTTTAACTACTGACATATGCTTCACTGTTCGAGAAGAATTTATTCTCATCTTTGCCCCAATCAAATGAAAATTTAGAGGAAGAACGGAAGAGATGATTAAAGCTTTAAAAAGGCTACAATTGCATTTCTAAAGGTCAGCCCAAAATTAGGCAACTTGTCTGCATATGAAAGGAATGAAATATTATGCCATTATCTCTGGGGGCTAAATCCCTGCAAGGATCATTGCAAGAGCACAGAATGCATTCCAGAAAGAGGTTTGGAAGAACCTTAGCATAACAGTGAAAGCCCCTCAGGAGTATTTTGAAAAAGCCAGTGTATATACATTAGAGGGTCAATGAACTATTCGGGAGCTTCTGAAAATCAAGGATACATATTTTAATGTTCTGTAGTTCTTCTGTAACAATATTTTGGATATTAATAAGACAAAAAAATAAATTCCCTGGAAAATACATATAATAATTTGGAGGAAAAAAGGACAGCGCCCCAATAGCAAAATATTTTTCAAGCCGTGAATTATGGTGGATGGATCATGATATGGAGTAGTTTTGTTGCATAATTGCTTGAAAATTTAGCTTATAAATAAGTAATTATTATTTCACTAAATTTCAATAAAATAGAGAATGTCAAGATAGTGGTCTGTCACCTAAGGTTGCACAGAATTTGAGTGATAAAAGCACAACGTTAAGAAAATCAGTGTCACGTGCCTTGTTTGGAGGCCAAGTTGATGAGAGGGCTTACCTTGTGGCGCTTGTTTGAGCACCCCTAAATGTGGTGACAGAGGTACATGGCTCAAAGAAGCATGGGTGCCAGTAGCTTGATAGCAGGTGACCCCCCCACAGTCAGGGACATAGCCAAGGTGAGCCGGGGTAATACACCATGAGACAGGATCATGGTCAGGAGGCAAGCTAAAGTCAGCACCAAGAGATCAGGCAGAGAATAGTCAGAAGGATATATATAGCCACTAGTAATATATTAGTGAGGTGCTTTCAAAATTACAAAATGATCCAATATCTATGTAAACTATGAATTGTGCAAAAGGATAAATAATATATAAAATGTGCATCAAATTAATTTGTGCAAATTATGCAGTGACAATCAAATTCCTAAGTGCATACAATAATTCAAATAAGGTGCATGTAATATATAAGGTGCTGGTGTTTCATTCGTGCTCTGTATAGTCCATATAAATATAAGGTGACTTTTGTGATCACAGTTCAAAAAAGGAAAGTCACTCTCCCCCTGTGAAGGTAGTAGATGGGTCACTCACTAGATGCAGTTGGACTTAGATGCCATATAGCATTAATACCAAAAAATGCTTAGTTGGCCACCAGGGCCAGGATATTTATCTGCTCTTGGTACGGTCCGTTCGTTCCTAGTGTATGGCAGGTCCTACCTTGAGCACTTGCACTTTTACTCCTATTTTGGCACTTTTTGAACTGTGATCACAAAAAGTCACCTTATATTTATATGGACTATACAGAGCACTAATGAAACACCAGCACCTTATATATACTGTATATAAGAAAGTATACATTACTTACGATAAAGTTGTTGGTAGGGATGTTGATAAAAATTGTGTGCAAAAGTAATATTTACATTGTGATAACAAAATGACCAAATTGGACCATTGGGTCAAAAGCAGGCTTCTTTGAGGAATCGGATGTAAAAAAAAGACCAGCAAGTAATTTAAAAAATGATAGCATTATCAGACATAGGGTATGTTAGAGGTAGTGACAGAAGAGGGGATTACATAGTCAGTTATAGATCAGGCTGTCCAGAAACTGAAGAAAAGGGAAAATAAAATGAGTGGCAATGGACTGTTAGAACGGTATACACACAGTAGCAGAACAAGGAAAAAGGTACAGTAGGAAAATTACAGTGGAGGGTAAAATCATCAGTGTAAACAGTGATACAATATATCAGATTAATTTTACATGATGGAAAATGGTTTTAAAGCAGGATAAACAAGGGGCAATAAAGTCTTGTAACGCTTGTCATTTACAGAGTTCATCAGGATCTGGCTGAAATTAGACATGTTCATTTCGTTTCATTTAGATTCCTTAATGTAGTTATTTCATTTCTTTAAATTTGGTTGATTCCTTCAATAAATATTTGGGATTCATATTCGGAATTTGTATTCAAAATTTGTTTTGTCTTTTTCAAATTTTCTTCAAATTTACAATTTTTTTCGATTTGAAACATTTGAATGGATACATTTTTAATTGGTCGAATCGAAAACTTTCGATTTTTTTTTTCTCTTTTCGAATGTGGCAAAGTGAACAAACAAAACAAAAATCTTCATCAAATGATTACAATGACTCTTTAAATTATCTTTGGCTTAACAAAAACAGCATTATTTCGAAATGGTACTCTTATAACACACACATGTGATTTCAGAAATCTGTTTACAGTTCGAATTCAACTGCGATTCGATGTAAAATTTGATTCAAATTTGAATTTCAAAATTCAGACAAATTGTTGTTTTGTTATTTTGAGCATTCAGTTTATTTATAGTGCAATTCGGGTATTCAGACATAACCAAATCCCTGAATAATGAAAAATTTGTCCGAATATTTATTCGGAACGAAATAAACCGCACATGTCTAGCTGAAAATTTGAGCCATGGGTGGTTGACCTGTTGAAACCCTTCTGCCTAACATCCTGCAATCTGAAAATCAAAGGAGCTGGAGGGGAAATTTGTGGCTGAATAGTGGCTGCAAATGTCAGCTATCATAATACAATAGCTGTCAGGAGAGACTTGTCAATCCACACTGTTTAGCGTGGATGGGGGAATACAGTAATTATTCTTGCTCAGCACATGGGGTTGAAGAGAGAAATTGTACAGTGTATGACCAGCCTTACTGAAAATGCACAACATAAGACTGGGGAAAGGGTCCTTAGCAACCCCACCTTAAAAGGTGATATAAAGTTGCCAAAATAAAAGTGTGGAGAAACCGATTGATACTAACAGGAAAAAAAGGCTATGACACAGGTTGATAGCAGCCAATTTGAAGCGGCTCATTGACAAGGCTAATTGCTAAAAAAGCATCTAGCATCTAGTTTAGCCAGTTCCAGTCCGTCCGCCACAGTTTTACTGCGGCAGGTAGCCCCTCCTGCGCTAACCGACCTAGAACTAGGTCGGTCACGCGCGTGGTGCTGGGATGGCTCCCATCCCCATTAGGCAGCGGGGATGCCCGGCCGATGCATGGGGATGGCGGCACCGATTGCCGATGGTTCCCCCGTGATCGCTCCCCGTTGAAAGAGAAGAACGGTCAGCTGTTGTAAACACAACCGAACTTTCTTCTCTATGAAATGATCACAGACCGCCTGTGATCCTTCTATATAGGATCACAGGTCTCTGTGGTCATTCCACAAGCCCCTCCCCCTACATTTAACCCTTTCACCGCCCACTAGGTTAACCCCTTCCTTGCCAGTGTCATTATTACAGTAACAGTGCATATTTTTAGCACCGCTTACTGTATTAATGTCACTGGTCCCCCCAAAAGTGTCAAAAAGGTCAGTTAGGGGTACTATCTGTCCGCCGCAATGTCGCAGTCTCGCTAAAAATTGCAGATCACCACCATTACTAGTAAAAAATAAATAAATAAATAAAAAGGACATAAATCTTTTCCCTAGTTTGTAGACTCAATAGCTTTTGCGCAAACCAGCCAAATATGCTTATTGAAAATTTTTTTTACCAAAAATATGTAGCAGAATACAAATTGGCCTAAAAGGATGAAAAAATTTGATTTTTTATTTGATTTTTTGGGGAATGTTATATAGCAGAAAGTGAAAAATATTGTTTTTTTCCTTCAGAATTGTTTATAGCTAGGGTTGAGCGAACCCAGACTGTATTGTTCGAATACTCGGACCCGAACCTGAACATTTCACTGTATGTTTGAGTACTGTCCGTTGTTCGGTAACATTATTTGATGTTTTGGTGCGGTTTTAATGGCACGCTTTCAACATGTGCAAGGCAGCCAATCAGCAAGCGTTTAACTAGTGTGCCCTAGAAGCCATCACAGCCATGCCTACTAATGGCATGGCTGTGATTGGCCAGTGCAGCATGTGACCCAGAGTCTATATAAGCTGGAGTCACATAGCGCCGCGCATCACTCTGCTATAACTATACTAGGTAGAGGTTCCTGATGCTGCTGAGGGAGAGATAGGAGATTACTGTAGGGTCAGGCTGGAGATTGCATTGAGGGAAAGCATAGGAAGAATCTTCTTTAATCAGACAGCGATCTACATTGATTTGAATGTGTGGGGGTGTAGTGCACAATCTTTATGCCCTGACCTGAGCCCAGTGAGGAGGAGAAAGGAGAAAAAAAAACTTTTATCAGTCTGGTAGGTGGGCGGCGTGCGGTGCTGCACATTTAATGCAAGCTCAGTGCATATGTGTCTGCTTAATCTGCATTTAAAAGAAAAAAAGAAAATTCCTTCATATTTAACTTTGACATACAGTCTTTAGACAGACACTGCTTTTCTAACCTGCTCTTCAAAAAGCACCAATGTAAGGGGAAAATAATTATTTTTCAGTATTTAGGGAAAAAAAATATTTTTCAGTTTTTCATTCAAATGGGTTTTTTCTATTCAATAGCGGAATAGAACAACAACAGTATCCAACCTGTTAGGCGTGCGGTGTGTAGCGGCCATTTCCTGCAAAGTTAATTTCGGCCTAGGCTGCATATGTTACAGTGAGATACACCCATTGCATACTGTTGTGTTGCGCATTGCAAAACAAACCCATTTAGGGGGGAAAAAAGATTAATTGCGGCGCTGTCTTCATATGTTACAGTGAGATACACCCATTGCATACTGTTGTGTTGCGCATTGCAATAAAAACCCATTTAGGGGAAAAAAAAGTTAATTGCGGCCCTGTCTGCATAAGTTACAGTGAGATACACCCATTGCATACTGTTGTATTCCACTTTGCAATACAAACCCATTTAGGGGGGAAAAAATTGTGGCCTAATCTGCATATTTTACTGTGAGATACACCATTTCTATACTGTTGTTCTATTCCACTATTCAGTAAACCCCCATTTAGGGAGAAAATAATTACATTGCGGCCTAGTCTGTATCTGTACGTGTGAGATACACCTGTTGTATACTGTTGTTCTATTCCGCTATTCAATAAACACCCATTTAGGGAAAAAATATTACATTGCAGCCTAGTCTGCATATGTTGCAGCACAACAAGGCAATCAGGTCTCGCATGGAGGCCCAGTTACTGGTGGTGAAGTGGTGCTGTTCCGCAGAGCGACTCATGCGTGCGTGCTGCAGCTGAAACTCCACTATGGCCTGCTGCTGCTCGCACAGTCTGGAGTTCCACCTTGTGGGCATGTCACATATGAGGCGGTGAGCGGGAAGGCCGACGTTACGCTGCAGCGCTGACAGGCGAGCAGCAGAAGGGTGAGAACGCCGAAAGTGTGCACAGACAGCCCGCACATTCTGCAGCAGCTCTGACATATCGGGGTCATTTCTAAGGAACCTCTGCACCACCAGCGCACTGCAATCCTCGGTGGTGGAAGGACATGCGCCAAACTGCTATCCGCCTTAGGCCCAGCCAAACTGCATTTACCCAGTGTGCTGTTAGGGAGATGTAACGTCCCTGACCGTGCTTATTGGTCCATGTATCTGTAGTTAGGTGGACCTTGCCACAGATGGTGTTGCGCAGTGCACACCTGATTTTGTCACCCACTTGGTTGTGCATGGAAGGGGTGGCTTGCCTGGAAAAGTAGTGGCGGCTGGGCACGACATACTGTGGGACAGCCACCGCCATAAAGCTTTTAAAACTCTAAGCCTCCACCGGACGGAATGACAGCATTTCAAAGGCCAGGAATTTAAAAATGCTGGCATTCAGGGCCAGGGACCACGGGTGGGCAGGGGGGGTACTTCCTCTTCGGCTCCAGCGTTTGGGAGATAGAAAGCTGAACGCTTCCACGGGACATTCTGGAGATGGTTGTTGGTGACCCAGGTGGTGGTGTTGCTGGCAGATCCTCTCTTTGCGGGGTGTCAGGTGCCGGTCTCACTACAGAGGTGGGTGAAGAGGCCGAGACTGCAGCAGAAGAGGAAGCAGGAGGAGCCAGAGACCTTTCTTGGTTTTTGAGGTGTCTACTCCACTGCAGCTCATGCTTTTTCACTTAGATGCCTGGTCATGCAGGTTGTGCTCAGGTTGAGAACGTTTATGCCTCGCTTCAGGCTCTGATTGCACAGCGTGCAAACCACTCGTGTCCTGTCATCAGCATATTTTCTGAACAACTGCCATGCTAGGGAACTCCTTTGAGCTGGCTTTGGTGTTCTCGTCCCTTGCTGTGTTGGGCAGTAGCAGGCGTATTGTCTAGGGCATGGCCGCTCCGCTTTTCCCCCCTGCTCCCTCTTCTGCTGTACTGGTGGCTCTGTGCGACCACCGCCTCTTCCTCAAAACTACTCAGGTCACCTGCATAATGTTCATTTCTTGTGGGGTCGAGAACCTCATCATCCTCCACATCATCTTCCATGCAGTCTTCACCCCTGCAACCCTTGTCGGTCTCCACAATTCAGAATTCTGCAGAAGTTGGCACCTGTGTTTCGTCATCATCCGAGACGTGCTGTGATGGTCCTCCCATGTACTCATCTTGGGACATAAGTGGTTTGGCATCGGTGCACTCAATCTCTTCCACTTCTGGGGCAGGGCTAGGTGGATGGCCCTGGAAAACCATGCTAACAGAGTCATCAAAAAGAAGAAGAGACTGCTGCATGACTTGGGGCTCAGACTGCTTGGCTGATTTGCAAGGCGGTGAGGTGAAAGATTGATGGACACCGTCTGCAGGTGCCAACTCTGATCTTTCAGCAGAAGACTGGGTGGGAGACAATGTGAAGGAACTGGAGGCACTGGAGGCAACCCAATCTACTATCGCCTGTACTTGTTCTGGCCTCAACATTTGTAGAGGCGCATTAGGCCCTGCCAAATCCTGCTGTAAGGTTCTGTCGCCTACTTGCAGCTGAGAAAGGTATTTCACTTGTGAGTGTAGCTGGCACAGATCAACCACGTCCTCTCCTTGCAACAGGAGCTCCACCAGCAGCACCACGACCCAGCACTAACATGGTGGAGCAGTATGTGTGCACACGCCTAGATGTACTGAATGACGGGTTTTCCCCCTTCAACTTCTGGCTCTCCAAATTGGGCACTTGGCCTGAGCTTGCCCTTTACGCTTTGGAGTTGCTGGCCTGCCCTTCAGCCAGTGTATTATCTAAATGTGTATTTAGCATGGTTGGGGGCGTTATCAGAGACAAGCGCAGCCGCCTGTCCATAGCCAATGTGGACAAGCTCACGTTCATTAAAATGAACCAGGCATGGATCCCACAGGACATGTCCGTACCTTGTGCAGAATAGACATGTATACCGGCCTTACCCAGCCATTGTTGTATTTTTGATCTTTCTCACTTTTTTTGGGGTGTACCCTAATTTAAAAAGAAATAAAAACAAAAACCAGTGTTGGCTACCTCGTCCTCCTCCACTGCCGCTTCCACCTACACCGCCACATCCACCGCCACCTCAACCTCCTACTCCATATGGGCCCCGTCCTCCTCCTCCACTGCCGCTGTCGCTTCCACCTACACTACAATATCCACCGCCACCGCCACCTCCTACTCCATATGTGCCTCGTCCTCCTCCTAGATCATTCAAGATTATTACTTTTTATTTTTCTGTTTTTTATGTTATTTTAAGTTATTTCCCTATCCAAATTTGTTTGCAGAACACTTGCCATGCTCTTAAGATGAGTTTGCTGCCATTTGCAGCCCTCTAGCCCTTTTCATGTTTGTTTTAGAGGCATTTTAGTGCTCAAAAGTTCGGGTCTCTATTGACTTCAATGGGGTTTGGGATCGGGGCAAAGTTCTGGTTAACTCCGGTTCACGAACCCGGACTTTTTTTTCAAGTTCGGTCGAACCCGCCGAACCCGGACATCCAGGTGTTCGCTAAACTCTATTTATAGCACAAAAAATAAAAATCGCACAGGTGATAAAATACCACCAAAAGAAAGCTCTATTTGTGGGAAAAACAAAGGACATCAATTTTATTTTGGTACAGCGTCGCATGACCGCACAATTTTCCATTTAAGTAATGCAGTGCCGTATCGCAAAAAATGGCCTGCTCATTAAAGGAGAAAATCCTTCCAGTCCAGAACTGGTTATTTTGGGTAGCCAGTCTAGCAACAACCAGACTAACCCAGAATAGAACATTAGGTGTAGCTTACCAATCAAAAACATACTTCCTGTCTTAAGCTGGCTATAGTAGATTTTCAGTGTAGAAAGAATATTTACACCAACATTTGCTTGAAAAGTTGTTGTATTGTAAAATGCTCTGTATTCAGTGACTGGATGACTTTCATTCAAAAGTACTTCAAAATTCAGTCTGCTTTTAACATTAAATTTTGGAATAAAATGGAAAATTCCTATCATACTTACCGTAATTTTCCTTTCCTGATAGTCTCCATGGCAGCCTACATGTGTGGGTTAACCCCGCCTCCACTCCAAGGGTATAGGACCCCCCTCCCATAAATTTCAGCTCTCAGGTACAGCAGGTGTTCCATATCTTAGCCGAATCCAAGACGAGAGGGTGGGTACTCCGGCTGCCATGGAGACTATCAGGAAAGGAAAATTACGGTAAGTATGATAGGAATTTTCCGTTTTCCTGTCTGTCTCCATGGCAGCCTACGTGTGGGAAATAACTAGCTCACTCCACACGGGTGGGAATGCTTTAGCAAAGAAAATTTTAATTCATGCTATTTGCAGACAAAACAGTCAAACCAAAATTAACTGAGGACAGAGAAGCAGGCTCTACACAATAGTGGGTCATAAAAGTATTGACTGATGACCACGAAGCCGCTCTGCAAATCACATCTGGAGCCACGTGCCGCGAAGCCGCCCAGGAAGTAGAGATACTCCTTGTAGAGTGCGCCGTCACCGCCTCCGGAGGAGCCAGCCCCTCAGCTCTATAGGCCTGTTGGATAGCTGCCACTATCCATGAAGCGATAGTCCTAGATGAAGCAGGTTTACCTCTGTTCTTTCCCCAGAACAGGACAAAGAGGTTGTCAGACTGCCTGAATGGTGCAGTTGCTTGAAGATAGGCTTTTAAGGATTCTCCTACATCCAACGAATGAGGATTGGACTCATTAGATGAACGGAAAGTAGGCAGGACAATCTCCTGATTCTGGTGAAACACTGAGGTGACTTTCGGATTTGAATTCAGCCTGGGTATCAGTACTACCCGATCCGGGAAAAAAGTCAAGAATGGTTCTTTACATCCGAGAGAACTTAATTCAGAGACCCTTTTAGCCGAAGTAATGGCTACCAGGAAGACAGTTCGGATGGTCAGGTCCTTGATAGAAGAAGAGGAATCTATGCCCGATTTGGAGAGGGCATTTAGGACAAGAGGTAGATCCCATTTCGGGAACCTAGGTCTTCTCTGAGGATTGAGCCTGATTGCTCCTTTGAAAAATTGTTGAATTAGTGGGTGTTGGGCCCACATGACCCCGGAGAAGGCCGATAAGGCCGAAACTTGAACTCTAAGAGTTGCCACTGAAAGGGGCATATCCAGACCAGCCTGAAGAAAACTTAGTATTTCTTGAATCCCAGGGACTGAGGAAGACATACCTTCAGGATATGCAGACTCCATGAATCTTGCCCAGATTCTACAGTATACTTTATTAGTACTTGGTCGTCTAGCATTCATCAAGGTGGAAATGGCTGTAGATGGGCAGCCGAGCGATTCCAACCTTTCCCTCTCAAGAACCAGACCGTCAACCGGAGAATTGCAGGACAGGGGTGCACTGATGTTCCCTGAAGAAGCAAGTCTGGTCTGAGGGGAAGACGGACCGGGTCCCGGTAACTCAGTTGTAGGAGTAGCGGAAACCATGGCCTGTTCGGCCAGAAAGGCGCCACCATCACTATCTCCACATCTTCCGCTTGAAGTCTTTGCAGGAATTTGAGAATGATGGGTACTGGAGGAAAGGCGTAAGCCCTGCTGAACTCCCACCTGTCGGTTAGTGCATCTGTCCCGTAAGCTTGAGGACACTTGCCTCTCGTGACATACTTCTCCAACTTGTGGTTGCAAGGGGAGGCGAACAGATCGACTTCGGGAGATACTCCCAACGACAGAATCCATTTGAACGACTCCACATGGAGCGACCATTCGTTGTGGTTCAACTGGACCCTGGACAGAAAATCCGCTTGAACATTCTGTGAACCTGGGATGTAAACTGCCGAGATGTTTACTAGGTGAGTCTGGGCCCAGGACATGATCGGGTCTAATTCTCGTAGCAGAGAGAGACTCCGTGTCCCACCTTGTCTCTTCACATAAGACACTGCCGTGGTGTTGTCCATCCGAATCATTACAGATTTCCCCTCTAGCAGGTGTTGGAAAGATCGAAGACCCTGGTAGGCTGCTCGGAGTTCCAGTATATTGGAGACTGGAGTGTGTCTCTGAAAAGACCATCTCCCCTGTGTCATCTCTGTCAGACAATGAGCCCCCCAACCTGAGTTGCTGGCGTCTGTTGTGATTATAGTCCATGAGACTGGAACCAGAGAATGACAGTTGAGCAGATTCCTGCGTTGCAGCCACCAAAGAAGACTGTATCTCATGCTGGAGGAGATATGAATGTACTGATCTTTCTCTTCTGTGTTCCATTGTTGTAGGAACCCTTTTTGGAAGGGCCTCATATGCCAGAGAGCCCATTTGACCATTGGAGCCGTGGACACCATGGTGCCAATGATTTTGAGGCACTGAGAGGCTTTCAGCCGAGGAGAGGAAAGAGCCGGAAGGATTCTCTTCCTCACTACCGGTATCTTCTCTAATGGGAGAGAGATTGAATTCTCGACGGTGTCGAATAGCACCCCAAGATAGACTAGGCGCTGAGTGGGCTCCAGCTGACTCTTTTGTAGGTTTAGCAGCCAGCCAAACTCTTTGAGGGTCGATATGACCTGATCTCTGTGTGCCAATAACTGATCCTTTTCTTGAGACAGAAGCAGAAGATCGTCTAAGTAATGATGTAGACGTATACCCTTCAATCTTACGAAGGCTACCACTGCTAGAAGAACTTTGGTGAATACTCTGGGTGAGGTAGACAGGCCGAAGGGTAGGCAAATGAATTGCAGATGCTGATTCCGAACACAGAAGCGAAGATATTTGTGGAAGTCGGTTGCCACAGGTACATGAAAATACGCATCCTTTAAATCTATTGAGGCGAGCCAATCTCCCGGCAGTACTGCCCTTTGAATAGTTGAGAGTGTTTCCATCTTGAATTTTTCGTTCTTTATGAACTTGTTCAGGTATGTGAGATCTATAACAGGTCTCCAGGCCCCGTTCTTCTTCTGGACTAAGAAGAGGGCTGAGTAAACCCCTTGAAATTTTTCTTGTTCCGGAACCGGAGCTACCGCTCCTTGAGCCACCAAAGCGTCTACATAGGCGAGCAAGACTTCTCTTCTCTCTTCTAGACAGGGTAAATGTGTTGAGATGAATCTTGGAACTGGATCTGCCAGAAATGACCATCTGTGGCCTGTAGAGACCGTCCTGACGGTCCAAAAGTCCGTGATTGAGGCCGCCCAGACATGCTGAAAATGGAGAAGACGTGCCCCCACCTGACATGCCTAGACGGGCCCAATCTCAAAAAGATTTAGTGGAATCTTGTCCAGCAGGCGCTGGATTTTTTGATGACCTCCGAGTAGAGGATTGACCACCTCTCCAGTTTCTTCGGAAATCTCTATTAGGCTTGTAAGAGCGTGCATCTCTTGATCTCTCCGTGTATTGCCTCCTAGGTTGAGGCTTCTTCTGACCAAATAGTCGTCTGTCCTGCGGGAGGAAACCTGACTTTCCGCCAGTAGCCTTGGCAATGGCGCTGTCTAGTTTGTTTCCAAAAAGGGAAGTACCCTCAAAAGGGATCTTACACCATGCCTGTTTAGAAGCTGGATCTGCAATCCACGGGCGAAGCCACAAGGCCCTCTTTGCTGTTACTGAGGATAGCATAGATCTGGACAGAAGACGCAGAACATCAATAGACGCTTCTCCTAAAAACACTGAAGCCAGCTTGAGTTCGTGAATAGGGGAACTTTCTACGGCTTCTTCCGAGAGACTTCCAAGTTTGGATTCTATATCGGAAACCCAGACTTCCATGGCTTTAGACATTGTTGCTAATGCCATCACAGGTTTGCAGGCCGCGCCGGCTGTCACAAAGATCCTCTTTAGGTCCAGATCTATCTTCCTATCCAAAGGGTCTTTGAAAGAGACCGCGTCATCTAGTGGCAAAGTGACATGCATGCTAATCTTGTAACTGCCGCATCCACAAGAGGAGCAGATTCCAGACGGGCGACATCTTCAGGTTTAAAGGGATATAATTTCCCAAGTTTGGAGGATAAGGAAGACTTACTATCCCCTTTACTCCATTCTTCAGTAATCACCTCTTGTAATTCAGAGAGGGAAGGGAAGTTGATACGCTCCTTACCAAGGTGCTTGAAGAACTTCCGCTGCTTTTTCTGAGGAGACACAGGATCCTGCCATCTGAGAGCTTCTTTATTGGCCCTGATCAGGGGTGAAACTAGAGCGAACTCAAAGCCGCCTACAGCCCCTTCTTCTTCCGAATCACTGTCAGATGACTTTGCAGAAGTAATACTCGGTTGAGAGGGGCCTTGATCTTCCTGCACTTCCGCTGGAGAACTGGATGTGGTGGGACCAAGTGGTGGGACTGTACCCCATTCTTTCAGGGACTGTTGTACTATTCTCTTCACTAGAGATTCCAATCCTTGATCCTTTTGCCCCCTCTCACCGGCTGCATGAGCAAAACATGGCTCACATAGGGACTTGTCCTCCGGGACATGCGCCCCACAACCCCAACAGGCTCTCTGGTGTGTGCGGTGACTCTGGTAACGTGTATGGTGTCTGGGGGAGGAATTAGAGCGTCTCCCTTGCTGCCTACTCCCTGATGGAGATTCACGGCGTTTAGATCTGGAGGATGAACTCCCACGAGGTCTGACAGGGTCTCTTTCTTGTGGTAAATCAGGCCTGGAAGAGCTGATGGAAAAAAGAGAAAATCGGGGAGACACTGGATTTAGCCATGACCTAGGGACCAGCAAGCCCTCCCCGCCCCCCCCTCTGAAAAATGCCAGCACCCACCTGTTGTGAGAGGGCTGGCCACAGGAGGGCGGTGACGCAGGATCCATACTTCAGGCCAAACAACCAGACTGATAAAGAAAGGTAATACATATCAGACACCATGTCAGCGATACATTGTGAGGTGACAACCCTCCGCCCCCCCCCCCTCTGCAGTCAAGTCTCCATTGCACATACCTGTAGCAAGGAATCCAGAGACACTGGGAAGCTGCCGCAACGCCCACAGTACATTCCCAAAGTACAGGGGAATCGTCAGCTGTTTAAATCTCCCGCCGGAATGACGTCAGCGGTGATGCGGCTGCGATCGCTAATGCGCATGTGCGAACCAAGCCTCGACTTCGCTCGCGGCGCACTGCACATGCGCGGGACCACGAAGCGTCTACCGATTGGACGCTAGAAGCAGAGGAGGAAGAGGAAGGGCTTGTTGGAACGCAGGAAGGGTTTGCTGGAACGCAGGAAGCGTTCCAGCGCCATTGGGCCAATACAAACAAATTGTACAGTGATAGGAAAAGAGACAAACAAAGTGTACATAAATAACAAATACCGCTGCCATGAAGGAAAGCAATGCGAATCTTCAGACCCATGTCAGAGAATGCCGATCAAGCTTCAGTCAACCGCAGAGAGCAGGGGATTTTAAATGTCACTCACCCGCCCGTGGCTGGGCTCTGGACATGCAGACACCATCCAAAGTATCCTAAGGTAAGCTGGACGTAGTAAGACATCAGAAGTGTAGGTCCTTGGAGGAGGACAAAAAATGAACACCTGCTGTACCTGAGAGCTGAAATTTATGGGAGGGGGGTCCTATACCCTTGGAGTGGAGGCGGGGTTAACCCACACATGTAGGCTGCCATGGAGACAGACAGGAAATGTAATTTCCCAAATTAAAGGCACATACATTTTTAGAAATTGGTTCATTCGAGAAAAATATTCCATCTTGCTCCTTCAATTTAACCCCACTAACCGTTAGAATAGCGAATAAATGCGCTTAAAATGAAACAATTTGAACAAAATTCTACTCATGGATATCCAGCTACAGTCTATGGAGGAGCAAAAGCCATATTTGCACAGAAACACTGCCAAACTGAGCTGAAAGTAGTGTTAGATGCATTAGCAGATTTAGATAGACCTGACTAGCAAATTTGAGCTATGTACCCACTTCTGGAATTGAATATTTTCCCCATTAGTGAGTACATCCCCCACATTTTTGTAAATATTTTATTATATCTTTTCATGTGACAACACTGAAGAAATGACACTTTGCTACTATGTATAGTAGTGAGTGTACAGCTTGTATAACAGTGTAAATTTGCTGTCCCCTCAAAATAACTCAACACACATCCATTAATGTCTAAACCACTATCAACAAAAGTGAATACACCCCTAAGTGAACATGTCTAAATTGAGTCCAATTAGCCATTTTCCCTCCCCGGTGTTATGTGACTCGTTAGTGTTACAAGGTCTCAGGTGTAAATGGGGAGGAGGTGTGTTAAATTTGGTGCTATCCCTTTCACTCTCTCAGACTGGTCACTGGAAGTTTAACATGGTACTTCATGGCAAAGAACTCTCTGAGGATCTGAAAAAAAGAATTGTTGCTTTGCATAAAGATGGCCCAGGCTATAGGAGGATTGCCAAGACCATGAAAAACTGAGCTGCAGTATGGTGGCCAAGACTATACAACAGTTTACCAGGACAGGTTCCACTCAGAACAAGCCTCGCCATGGTCGCCCAAAGAAGATGAAAGCACATGCTCAGCATCATATCCAGAGGTTGTCTTTGGAAAATAGACATATGAGTGCTGCCAGCATTGCTGCAGAGGTTGAAAGGGTGGGGGACCAGCCTGTCAGTGCTCAGACCATACATCGCACAATACATACAGTAAAATTGGTCTGCATGGCTGTTGTCCCAGAAGGAAGCATCTTCTAAAGATGATGCACAAGAAAGTCCGCAAACAGTTTGCTGAAGACAACCAGACTAAGGACACAAATTACTGGAACCATGTTCTGTGGTTTGATGAGACCAATATAAACGTATTTGGTTCAGATGGTGTCAAGCGTGTGTGGTGGCAACCAGGTGAGGAGTACAAAGACAAGTGTGTCTTACCTACAGTCAAGCATGGTGGTGGGAGTGTCATAGTCTGGGGCTGCATAAGTGCTGCTGGCACTGGAGAGCTACAGTTCATTGAAGGAACCATGAATGCCAACATGTACCCGGTACAATCACTTCCTTAAGCCGATGTACAGGTACGTTGGTTTGCGGGAAGTGGTTAAAGGAAGATGAAATATAACAGACTTGCTTGTCTGTTAGAAAATGAATGCAGCCACTACATTTAAGGATTGTTAAGCTGCAATATATAAACTTTTTGCTTTTGGGTTTAGATATACTTTAACCACTTGCCGACTGCCCACAGTAATATTACTGCGGCAGTGCGGCTCCCCTGGGTCCAGTCACGTAGTACTGCGTGACTGGAGGGGAAGGGGTTTCGGCGCAAAATTAGGCATACATTTAACCCCTTGATCACCCCCAGTATTAACCCCTTCCCTGCCAGTGTCATTATTACAGTAACAGTGCATATTTTTTAGCACTGATTACTGTAGTAATGTCACTGGTCCCCACAAAAGTGTCAAAAATGTCAGTTAGAGGTCCGATCTGTCTGCCGCAATGTCGCAGTCCCACAAAAAATCGCAGATCACTGCCATTACTAGTAAAAAAAAAAAACAATAAAAATGACATAAATCTTTCCCGTAGTTAGTAGACGCAATAACTTTTGCGCAAACCAATCAAAATACGCTTATTGCGATTTTCTTTACCTAAAATATGTAGTAGAAAACAAATTGGCCTAAAATGTTAAAAATTTTGATTTTTAATTTTTTTTTTCCGGGAGAATGTCATATAGCAGAATGTGAAAAATATTGTTTTTTTTTTTTTTGTCAAAATTGTCACTATTGTTTTGTTTATAGCACAAAAAATAAAAATCGCACAGGTGATCAAATACCACCAAAAGAAAGCTCTATTTGTGGGGAAAAAAAGGACGTAAATTTCGTTTTGGTACAGCGTTGCACAACCGCGCAATTGTCCGTTAAAATAACGCAGTGCCGAATCGCAAAATAGGGCCTGGTCAGAAAGCGGCAAATCCTTCCGGGGCTAAAGTGGTAAATATAAAAAATATGAAAGCTTCCAGTGCTTGCTTCTCTTTCTTAATATGTTTATTGCCTGCCTGGAATTTTGGCCCTCTCTCTTACCTATGTTGAATCCCTGCCACAGCACAGATTCATTGATTAGGGCTTCTATCTCCTCTCTGAATTTCTTGATCTGCTTTCCTTTTCTGAAACAGTGTATCAGGATGTATCAAAGCAAGTTTTTCAGCAAAAAGTCACACAATTAGCATTTTCAGAAACAGATAAAAATGGCAGCCCCCATATTTCTCTTATGTAGCTTTATTGTAAGATCATGTACAATTGTCTAAAAAAAAAAAAAAAAAAAAAAAAAAAAAGTAAATTAAAAAAAAGGTGAACATAGTAATTACTGTGCATTAGTAAAGTTAAATGATATAATGTTAAAGATATCATCCCAACTGCAAAGTTCCATGGAGTTGTGAGCTGACAAGAGAATGGCCTCAGACATTTTGGACCTAAAACAAAAATATCCAGCCAGGTAATGAGTTATATAATTACTTCTGTCTCTCTTTCTATCAATCTCTTAGCCACCCACTCAACGAATGTAGAGGAAAATGAAGCCTTTGGGAGGCATTTGTTGAATATTATCTGGCATCAGATTCATATCTGTAAAAGCTATACCAATTAGGGTGAATAAGCAATAAAATGAAAGGCTTGCTGAGAATCTAACTTAACTACAGTAATTTAGTATATTTACTGCTTTTCTTCACACATGCCAATGTGAATATCTTGACAGAGAAGGGAAAACTCTAAAAGATGCTTATTTGGGTATAGCATTCCCTGGTAGTTTTACCCTTTTTAGTATGTGTATATATGCAAGGTATTATTATAAACATACACTAATGTAACATTAAGCTATTGTATCTTTGCATTCAATATTAATGCAATTTATTCTGCTGCTATTTCAGATATCACTAAATATATCAGATTGCATTGATAAATAAAACAAGACAAAGGATTAGCAAGCAGTAAGACTCCTTTTAATCATTTAAACACTAAAAAAAGGCCAGTTGGTTATATGTTCTTATTCTTAGTGGCCCACGAGCATTGGGAAATGGCCCTGTCTTTCTTTTTTAACACAAACAGACAACAGAATATAACCTGCACTTAGACTGTCCAGGGCAGAGGCACCAACCAAGTCTGAACACAAGATCTGACAACTAAGCTTAAAGAAACAGGTACGCTTGTCCCTTTAGTAAAACATTTGTGCATGAAGCAAAATATTTATAGATGCAAACTTGTATTATTAAGTAACATAAAAATAAATCAAATCAATTATAAAAAACTAAAAAAATCATAAGAAAAATTAATAAAGAAAGAAAGAAAAAAACTTAAATCATAAATGTCTCAAATCAATAACAAAGTTTAAAAAAAAAATGTGCAAATATAATAAATGTGACTCCATCCTAATGTGCAAATCAAAAGAATCCAAATATGAAAATCCAAATTCCAACAGCCATGGTATAGTGTTCTCAGTGCAAAGTATCAGCGATCAAAGTGCTCCAGTGCTGGAGTGGCACTCTTATGCTTAGAAGCTTACCGACAGTAAATATATCACACACAGGAGATCTAATAAGTGGTTGTGTACTCAATAATAGGTGATTAAACTAGCCAGCTCACAAATATGAGGCTTCACTTCCACACACTGTTCACAGTTTTGTGTACCAGTTAAAGAAAAAAGAAAAAAAAGAGAAGCTTCATGGTGAAGTAAATTCCAATAAGATTTAATAGTGGACTACTTACATTTTTAAGCTGCATAAACACAGCAACAAACCACATAACAATCCGATCGAAGCACCTATGGGGGCTCCAGCAGTCAACGTGATGGAGCTGATCTGATGTTTTCCAACTTCTTGGATTTTAAACACATACAGGCCATCTTCTCTTCATGTCTTTGTATTCGTTTTTGCATTAGGTTGGAATTCATACTTGGTAATTATTGTATAGTGCTATGATGTTGGTGCTTTATAAATAAAAGATAACTATGATAATAATAAAAATCATCATTGTCATATTTGTGTTGATTTATATATATATATATATATATATATATATATACAAACTTTAGACAAAACTCTTTAATTTAGTTTTGCATTGGGAAATGTTAGGTAGGTTTTTCTTATGTGTTATTATTGGGTAGATTTTCTCTTATATCCTATCGGGATAGGTAGGAATTAAAAATATCTCCATGAAAACATAAGGACATAAGAAAAACACGTTTATATAGTGGGAAAGGTTTAAAAAATCCTACAATGTTACAATGTTATTAATAGAAGGCCACAATATATGCTTCAAATTCTGTTGAGTAAATGGACATGTATTGTCAGACCGAAATGTTAAGGTTCGGAAAATTGCTGTAATTTCCTCATTACAATAGAAACTAAGGTGTTTGAGACCACAAGCACAGTGGGTATTTTAGTACCTCAGTTTGAGAATGTATTTTTGAACAACTGAATATTTTCTGGGCTCTGTTTTACACTTCCCAACTCCCATATGCCTTTGCTGTATTTATTTGTATCAATTCAGTTCTCATGAATTTGAGAAGAGCTAAATGTTTAGCTTTGCAGATTAGAGCTTTTATAATTTACCATTCTTCAGAAAACGGTCAGAAATAATTAATGCTTTGGTAATCTGTTTAGTATGACATTTTTCACTGCAAGAGTCATAAGTGAAATATCATTATTTTTATATCTAATATAAGAAAGCTAAATATAATTAGCTGCACTTCAGTTTTCAACTGCTTCATAAGTAGTGCCTTGTAGTGTAGTTGTCTTGAGTGATAGCATGCTTAGGGTGTAGGCAATTGAAATATGCTGTTATGTTTGAAATTAACTGTAATGTCACGGTTTAGGAGTTGTGGCATCATCCTTTATAAATTAGCCAAGGCAAATATAAGACTGTTCCTCATAAATATTTCTAAAGATTGTTAAATTATTGCACAGATACTTTTCACAGTATACACTAGATACTTAAATAAAAGTTCAAATCAAAACACAATCATTGACATTTTTTTTATTTTTATTTGGAAGATAAGCAATACTATCCATCACCACTGCTGAGCTAACTTTAGACCTTCTGATTTTGTCTTCTGATTGCAAAATGTGGTCAAGATACTTTGTATAGATTTTAAATCATGGAATCTGGTTTTTGAATAGTGCTGTCAAACAGATAGAGATTTTCCACACAACAGGCTCCTCCTTTGATTCTTGCGTATGCACTAGCCACTTTCCTTTGGAACACTTCCTATGTAGAATGAATAATAAGCTAGTAATGGAGTGAAATCCTTCAGAGTATTTTGAACGCATTCCGAATACATGTGGGCAACAAGGAGACAACCCCCAAAACAGGAACGGTTTTACAGGTGGAGGCCACTGACATTTTTTTTCCCTCTGGGGGCCATTCAAACTGCTGAGTACCATTTTGAGCTATTGCATAACATTTCTGAAAAATGGACTAGCCTGCTGCATAATGTTTTCACTTTGATTTTCGGGGAGTCTTTGATTTCAGCCCTTTGTAGGTTAAACATTTTCATTTTCATAAAACAATGTGGCATCCTTTCGTTTCTAACACATGACCCAGTCAATATTAGTATAGATAGCTAAAATAGAGATCCCCTCATCCTCCTTCAATCATGGAAGTGATATCCATTCTGAACAATCGCTGTCTGATGGAATATATGTATGCCAAAACCCACCTTGATATTCCCACATTCTTAAAAAATTGGACCCCCTGGTTGATGCATCCCAAATGTTTAACCCGGATTCAATTTTAAAGTCTTAGAGTACCACAATTCAGCTTCCATACCCAATATGGCCATTCTTCTGTATAACTCCACCTTCCTCTCGGATTTTTTAGCCTCCTAAAACTCACTTATTCACCTGAAATGTCACACATTAGCAGACAAACACTATATTACTAAAAATATTGGGATGACTGCATTTACACACACATTAACTTTAATGGCATCCCGGTCTTAGTCTGTAGGGTTCACTATTGAGTTGGCCCACCTTTTGCAGCTATAACAGCTTCAACTGTTCTAGGAAAGCTGTCCACAAGTTTTAGAAGTGTATGGGAAGGTTTGACCATTCTTCCAGAAGCACATTCCCAAGGTCACATGCTGATGTGGACAAGAAGGCCTGGCTCGCATTCTCCACTTCACACCAGTCCTGACCTCAACCCAATAGAACACCTTTGGGATGAATTAGAGTGAAGACTGTGAGCCAGGCCTTCTTTTCCACATCAGTGCCTGACCTCCCAAATGCGCTCCTGGAAGAATGGTCAAACATTCCCATGAACACTCCTAAACCTAGAAGAGTTAAAGCTGTTATAGCTGCAAAGGATGGGCCAACTCAATATTGAACCCTACAGACTAAGACTGGGATGCCACTAAAGTTCATGTGCGTGTAAAGGCAGGCATCCCAATACTATAGGTAATATAGTGTATTTCTATTCCTGTTAAACCTATGCATGCCTGTTTGTTTTCTGTCATGCCTGTTTGCACCTTTTACATACCATTTTTTTTTGTAACTTGTACATGCAAAATGATTCCAAATGCTTAATGGGTCGTCTTTCTTACTTGTATTACTAAAATTGACAAAAAACTTGAAGTTTAAAAAAAAAAACAGTCTCAGGTGTGGTATTGCCATACTCGGGAGGAATATGAGAATGTGTTTTTGGGTGTAATTATATGTATGCCCCTGCTGTGTGTTAGAAATATCTTGTTAATTTAAAGTTTTGTGTAAAAAAAATAAATTTTCATTTTCCTTCCTGATTTTCCAAAAACTTGTGGCAAAAAGAATGACATTTTCAAAAGACTCACAATGTCTCTTATAAAACACCTTGGAGTGTTTTATTTCCAAAATGTGATCATTTTGTGGGTGTTTCTACTGTCCTGATGCTTCAGGGTCTTCAAAATAGGTAGTCCAGGAAATTAGATGTGTAATTTATGCAGCTAGAAAGCGGTGGGAAGTTCCTTGAATTTTTGGACCCTCTTTGCATCTAGACTGTGAAAAAGTCTCACCCATTGGTACTCCATACTTGGAAAGGGTGGCAGAATGTGTTTGAGGTATAATTGTAAGTATGTACAGTATGTTTATGCTGTGTGTGAGAAATACTGTAACTTGTTATAATGCCAATATTGTGGAAACATTTTTTTATTCCTTTCATGTTTTGCCAAAGAATTGTGGGGAAATAATGACAACTTCAAAAAAGTTCACCATGCCTCTTACTAAATATTTTGCACTCTCTACTTTCCAAAAATGGGTAATTTTGTGGGTCTTATATACTGTCCTGGTGTATTAGGGCCTCAAGAATTGAAACAGGCAGTCAAAACATCCGGACTGATCAATTTTTAAATATATACAGTATACCATAGTATACTGTAGTTTGGAGACCTTAGCTTTCACACACAGTGATGTTAAGGTCAGCTTATGAATGTAGGTTTATATGATGCTATTGTTGTTGCTTTTTATATTGCTTTGTATGTATTTGTATGCACTGTATATCTGTTAAATGTGAATATATTATTGTGTTGACATGCAGTCCCATGTGGTGTTGTGGCACAGCATCCCAGATTGCTAGGTGTTGGGTGGCCTTCCGGTTGCAAGTGTGTGGCTTCCTAACAAGGGTTTGGACTGACTTTTGCTTCTGGGCTTTTCCGTCCTCCACGCCCGCCTTGTGCTGTCTGTGGTGATCTGGGGATTGAGCTTCTGCCCTATTTGGTCTTATGCTTGGATGTGGGCACAATGCTTGTGCAGCATTTCTGGTTCCTGCACAGTGGGAAGCAGGGCTGGGTAATGTCACCTACCGGCTGCTGTGCTGGCACGGGTGTCCCATATTTATTGGGGTGCACAGGGACATTGGAATGACAGAACATTTTTTACTACATACTTTATTCAATTAAAAAAAAAAAGTGGCAGATGACAGAAAAAACCAGGACTGGATTCTATTCACACTGGATGTGGGCTTACACTACTATGAAAACATTCAGCATATCAAAAGACACCATGCATAACAATAGGCTTTTGCAAGCTGGTATCTAGATTTATGTTGTGCCCTACAACAAAAAGAAAGCATTCCATTAATAGAAACAATAAGGGTGAAGCAGTAGATATAAAACATCCAGTGCAATTGATACTTTCTATTATTAGTTTAATTTTATAAATAAATCAAAATCCCACCTGGAATTCATACCAGCAGGGGCTCTAGTATCGAGAGTAAATATCCACCAGACCTCTCTCTCAAGCAGTCTATGGTGGGAATTACCTCCCCGGAGAAGTTTATTAACCCTTTCCACACCACTAAATACAAAAAATTCCATATTTCCAGCATGCACATTTTTTCAAGTGTGTTGATACAGTAGAGTGATACCTGCCATTGGAATAAGCTGCACCATTATAGTGTTCATTCATCCTGACCCTAAGAGATCTGGAGGTGCATCCTACATATTGCAGCATGCATGCTGTGCATTCCACAACATACACAACATTCTTGATGCCACAATTAATGAAATCTCGAATTTTGTATTCTCTGCCCAGTGGATCTAGAGACTAGTCTTGTTATTCCTACTGGGATTATCACAATAATGACAGGTTCGCAGGCCACAGCAGAAAGAGCCATGAGTAAATAACCATGTATGTCTGATACCATCAGATTGAAAAAGGCTAGGAGACAAAATAGTGTCCTAGCATGTCTGCTTGAGAACCTGCAGCCCTTAGAAAGCACTTGAACAAGATCCTTGTCCGCAGAGAGTGCAGGCAGATATTTGGATATAATGCCTTTTATTTGGTTAAATCTCTGCCCTTTGTATTTTACATACACCTGACCACTTTGTACATTACATATACCAGAACCCTGGGTTCTTTGCTACATAATCCTGACACCCACTCTCAGTAAGTTACATAGCTCTGATTCCAGCACAATGTATGATCAAAACCTTTGACTTATATGTTATGTATAATACATACACCTGACCCAAGAACTTTTTAAGTTACATACGCACGAGTACCTGTCAGAAACCTGGTCAAGGCTGAAATACAAGAGGGCTTCCCATTACACCTCCTATCGTGTTTCTCCTCTAGGTGACGACAGGGCACAGAGTGGCACGGGTGACTTGTAGGAGATCTTGACGGGAAGAACCTTGGAGCAGGTTCCAAGCAGCAGGAGGAATGATGAGCTGACTAATGACTGGCTGAGACACAGCAGCAGATGTGGAACCATGGGCAGCATGCAGCTGATGACGTCATCGGCACATGAGCTCTGAAGGTCCGGCTCCCGTGTGCATCCATGGGAGTGACATCATTGCAGCTCCGGCCACTCACAGTGCTGGAGCCCACAAACCCAGAAGAAACACTGGGGAAGATGTCAGCCACCTCAGCAGTGTGCGGGCACCGCTGAGACAGCTTCGTTCTAAGGTAAGTATTTCATATTAAATGAATTTGGGTTGCATACTAGCACATTATGCCTCTGTCTTACAGTTTTTTTCCCCCCAGGGTTTACAATAGTGGAATAGCAATGGGCATCAGCAGAAAAGCTTACAATTTACTGTGGGAGAGCTTGTGACAGGGTGATTTACATGCAGGGGATTGTGGGGGACAGAGTCAAAGCAAAGTGCCCTAACAAGGACCTTTTACTGTATGTCAGTATCTTCAGCTATTATTTTCATTAAATCTAGTAAATAGCAAAACAAAAGTAGGATTTCCTGTTTTTAATTTTTAATTTACTTAGTGAAACTTATGTGAGATTTTAGTGGTTGTGTTTATATAAACTTTAAAAGAACCATAAAACGACACCCACCAGGGCTACAGGACTCTAAATATACCCACGTCAAAAATATCTCCAACCAGGAATTCATAAATCTATTAAAAAACATGGATCCATTAATGTGTTGATCCAAGAAAACAATTATAAAATACTCACTAAATGGTATCGTACCCCTCTCATATTGAGCAAATTACCCAGAGGCCCTACAGATAATTGCTGGCGCTGCCAACAACCTAACACAGATATGCTACACATATGGTGGTCATGCCCTGAAATTAGGACATTTAGGAATATGGTCGGAACATACATTAAAAAAGTCACATCCACAGACCTTCCCCTACTCCCAGCTCAATTTTTGTTACATCACCAAACTAAACCCTTCCCCAAATACTTCAAATCATTGCCTATGATAATGATTAAGGCTCCTTTCACACGGCCGCTCCGTGTGTCCGCAAATCATCCAATCCGTTTGCGGATGATTTGCGGACATAATGTAAGTGAATGGCACTGCGGGTGTCAGCGGAATACCATCCGCTGACACCCGATTTTCCTCCTGTCAGTTCTGTTCCGTTTTTACGAATGGAACAGAACCCATTTTTCCTTCCGTGTAAAAAACGGAAAGGAAGGAAAATCGGATGTCAGAGGTGTCATCCGCTGACATCCGCAGTGCCATATACTTACATTAGGTCCGCATATCATCCGCAAACGGATGGGATGATATGCGGGCACACGGAGCGGATGACAGAAATGTCATCCGCTCCGTGGAAAAAAAAAAAAAAAAGTCCCGCAGCGGACCTTTCATACGGAGCGGCCGTGTGAAAGGAGCCTAATGCAGCAAAACTTTGTATCCCTAGACCTTGGAACTCCACCTCCACCCCTTCACTTTATGCTTGGTTTTCTGAAATTGAAAAAATCTCAGATATGGAAGAACTAATATGTATATCTCAAGACAATCCTAATAAATACATTAACATCTGGCGAGAGTGGATAACATTCAGATCATCTGATGAATACCTCTGTTTCAAAGCATCAACAAAATGTCTAACTGCTTTACGTAATTTTTCCGCTCTAGTGTCCTCTCCAATGATTTCTTTTTTATAAAATATGCTGTATTTTAATAATACTTGGGTTGTGCGATGGTTTTATTTATTTATTTATTTTTTTCTCTTCCTCTCTCGTTCTTCTCTTCTTTTTCTTCCTCCTCTCTTTCCCCTTCCTCCCCATCCTTCCTTATCCCCCCTCCTCCCTTCTCTTACCCCACTTATTTCAAGCACTTTGAGCTGCTGTGCAGGGATCAGCAGTTCATTTTATAAACCCATACACAGCTGTTTTTTTTTTGGTATTTCCTTATGCTGATGTTTCTACCTTGCCATATAATACACCGAACTCGAGATATCTCCTATATATCTCTAACATATGCTGATCTACTACCTGTTGTACTACACTTGATTAATGTAAACTCCTTGAGATCTAGGAGTACGACAATGAAATTCTTACACATGTTGCTTTATTATCCTTGTTACATATAATATTCTCTTTATTCATATATCTTACATATTATTGTTTGTTACTCCACAAAATGACATTTAATCATTTATTGTTCTGTACGACTTATCATCCTTCAATAAACTTTTTGGGGAAAAAAAAAAACCATATCTTTCATTTGTATGTACATAAAATAAATGGTAAATGATGACCAACCTTTACATAAAATCTAGGCACCCTTAATGAAATTAAACAATTACTGTCTGGTTTCAACTTTTTATCATTTTTGTAAAAGTTGACTTTACCAAGCTATGTTTGAGTTATTTGAGGTGCTGTGGTACCATTTCTTATGTGCCCTACCTGCACAGATCTGTACAACCAATAAAAGCTACAGTGTACTATTTAATGAACTTATGGAAAAAAACAATTACGCAGAGGCAGGACAATACATAAGATGCTTAAGTAGGTCAAAAAGACAAGGCAATTTTTTTTTTTTGTCAGCAATGACATTTTTTAAGCCACAAGAAAAGATGCCAGTCTGAGTTTATCCAACAATTGCAACCTGTGAGCAGTTACATAGTTACATAGTTAGTCAGGTTGAAAAAAGACACAAGTCCATCTGGACACAAGTCCATCTGGTTCAACCAACAAGTTCTGCCATTGAGTTGGTAGGTGAATATCAGGCAGCAAAGCGCCATATACTTTTTCCTTGGAAAACTGTCCACTGGCTCAAGTCTATAGGTAGAGAAGAAAGGTTAAAAAAAAGTAAATGTGTATAAAAACTTAAAAAAAAAAAAACATAAAAATTCTGATGGTGGGTGGGAAAAGGTTTTTAAGGGGCTGCCCAGGCCTTGAACTCTACGAAGGAGGCTGTTTTCGGCCAGTTGGTATTAAAGTAGTTGAACTTCCACGCTGGTATACAAACAGTGGACATGTGGGGGTTTAGGGCCTTTTTTTTCAAAAACCTGTCATGGTAAGATTGTTACTGAACACAGTGGGGTGGATATTGGAGATTGCTGCTTTAGGTTTAAAAAAAATAAAATATGAGGACTGAAGGGGAACTGAAATGAATATTCTACCAAGTGTGGTGGCCCCACAAAATCCTATTGGGTCCGCTTTGCAGCATCCTACCCAACTGGCAATATTTTTACCCAGTTTTCATTGCAACCTTTTCCTGTGTTTGCTTGAATTGGGAAGGGGATGCCTTACAAAAAAAAAAAATTAAATAAACAATATTAAAAAAAAAAAAAACTGTAAATATGTAAATTAAAAAAGTGATGGTGGCCAGGGATATGTTACTGTGGAGCCATGAAGGCCAAAAACTAGAGGAAGTTGGCTGTTTTCACCCACTCTTCACCATATATGATTCAGATTCATTAAACCATATGGTTACCCAAGCATGTTATGCCATGTAACAGACTACAGGGCAAGCTTTGAACAGAACCCATCTTTAGATTATTTAAATATTTTAATTTCTGCCCCTGCCTATGTTTGTAGCAGAGATGGCTATACAGGGAAAAATGCAAAATAAATAAATACAAATAATTAACATGATTAAAACATAATATGCAGGTTTGCATGTGTTAATGTGGGACCACCAACCCAGGCCATGAACTAAATATGGAATGAGTTTCAGCGATTTTTTTTTTTTTTTCCCCTCTATTAGGTCAAACAGTGAGTGCTCAGTGAGGAACAAAAGAGGGATTGGGTTAATAATCCCTGCCTCATAGCATCTTATTGTTTTAGTTGCCTCTTAAAAGGGGCCAAAATGATGTAGGCATTCAAGATGGGCCACCAGTTGCGGGAGAGGAGAAGAGGAGAAAGAAGGCACATTAGCATTGATCCACTGTAAAATTACGACCTTAATTTGTCAGCATCTCAACCTGCCTGCCATTTTATTGAGAACATCCTGAATTGGTAAAGAGTAGATAGCCAGTAGCCAAAGAATTCTACGCTTTATTTTTACAGTGGCCTGCCCTTCCCACTGGCAGTAGGATTTTCTCCTCTATTTGCTGATTCCTGCCTTTTCAGCTGTGTTGTGGAAGGGCAGACAGTAAAAGCCTGCAGCTTTGCCTGCAGTATCTAAACTATAATAAAATAAATAAATATGGGGGCCTGACTTGGACATGGAAGCGTGAGCTCTTGCCAACCCCCAGGTAGTTCTCCGCTATACAGAGGAATCAAGCTACTAACAACACCTAAACTGCTGGTAATACAGGGTGCCATGGAGTGTCCTTGCAGCTTACGCATGTGTTTGCAAATGTGTGCTAACTAAACACCTGTTTTTAACGCATACTGCTAGACAGGTTAATTCAGTTGGTAAGCAGACTTGTTGGTTAGTTGAGCTGGGAATTTCTCTGGTTTTGTTTTGCATGCGTTGCCCTTCCATGTGCTCCTTGCTGTGAAGGCCAGTTATAGGTGGGGGCAGGGCCATTTTTTTTGTTATTTATATAATATTGGTGTGGGGACACACTGGACACCTTTGCTGCCAGTGTGCTATGTGCTGGGTGTCCAGTGTGCACCTGTACCTTTAATGAGGATTGGACTACCTCCAGTCCCACCTGCCCCCTATCTATCCATTAGAATGCATGTACTTTCACTGTAAAGACTCTCATAAAAGTATAGGACTTAGTAATTCAGGTAATACAGGGTGCAGTAAAGGGGCCTTGCAGCTTACGCATGCGTTTGCAAATGTGTGCTAACTAAACCCCTGTTTTTAACGTATATTGTTAGACAGGTTAATTTGGTTGGTAAGCAGACTGGTTGGTCAATTGAGCTGGCTGGTTTTGTCTTACAACACCTAAACCAGCCAGGGTGGCAGAGAGCCTTGTCCAATGCTCGGGTTCCTTGGCAGCTGCTGGTCTCATTCCAGCATCCTAGTTTTAGAAGAGCTGCATTCTCCCTGTCTCACTGTCTGCCTGCAGGGTGATTGATGTAGACACAGCCTATGAGTGGCTGTCAAGCCAAGCTCTTAGTTTCATGCTTGTGATCATGTTTGCAACATGTTCTTCAAGCTCCCTGTTTGCCTGCCTTGTTCCTGTAACTTGATCTTTTGCCTTTGCCTGATCCCTACCCTGCCTGAAAAATTGGATTTCCCTGTTATTGACCTTGGATTGAAATTTGGATTACTCTCTGAATTTTGCCTGCCTTTTGATTATGGATAGACCCTGACTACTCCCTGAACATTGCTTGCATTAAACCCGGATTACCATTGGCATATGCCTGTCATCCAACCCAGGTACCTATTTGCTGTGTGTGTGTGTGTGTGTGTGTGGCTCAAGCCTACTCCAGGATGGTAGCCAGGCACTCTAGCATTCTGTATAATACCTGGGGGCAATTGATTACTGGTAGGCCTGCTTGCCCTATTGAAAAGGGGGCTACTATAGGTGAAGAACACAGAGACAACTATAGTACCTGACCATCAAAACTAGGGGTAGGCATGACTTGTCATTATTGAAAGCTGTTTAAAAAATAATACTTTTTGTGAAGATGGACTCTTCACAAGCTTGTTCATTTGCGGAGGAGTTTTGCAAACTGACACGCTAAGACTAGGAACTGTCTCTGCGCATGACACAGTCATGACCCTCTCCCTAAGGAGGCACTTTTGGCCCATATTGTTGAAACATTGTCAGAATTATTGACCCATCTCTTTAGTAAACACTGATATCAAAAATGTGTGCAAGCTCCTGGCCACTAAATTGCAAGATGTCCTCCCTGTGCTATCCACCCTGATCAAACAGGCTTCATAGTGGACAGGAAAGCCCAAGATAACACTGCCAGAGCTCTCAACATTCTTCATTGAACCCACTATGGCTTTGACCAATCTCCTTTCCTAATACTATCAATGGATGTGGAAAATGCCTTTGACAGGCTGGAGTGGCTGTATATGGAGGAGACCCTGCTCAAACTGGGTCTTGGGCAGAAAATGATGGGATGGATCTCGAACCCTTATTGGCACTCAGAGGCTAGAGTGAAAGAGAATGGGACACTTTCTAAACCATTTGGCATACGCAACAGGACCAAGCAGGGGTAGCCATTTTTTGAGGAAGGTTAGAAAAAATAATGATTTTAAAGAGGTCCATATTGGCTCTAGGGAGCATAAGCTATCAGTGTATGCTGATGATATATTATCTTATGTTTCCCAACCACTTGCAATCCTACCAATTTTACTGTCTGAATTATAAAGAAATGGCCATTTGTCAAACTTCTGTATCAACTATGGCAAATCTGAAATTATTATTGTCGCAGCCCCACCAGATCTGATGTCGCAACACAGGGCAAACTTTTCATTCACATACACATACACTGTCTTATCAGGCATGCATATTTCCCCCAGATTTTAAATGACTGTATTCTTGAAATTATGGCACACTAATGCCTCGTTTCCACTGAGTGGTACGGTACGGTTCGGTTCAGTACGGTACGGTTCGGAACGGTACACCTTGCGTTTCCACTGCCAATAGTACCCTTTCATGATAGGCGTGGTATAGCAAGAAAGCTGTGATCGACGATTCTCTGTCAACCAATCAAGTTCTGCAGAGTGTAGCTCCACCCTGTTGGTATGGTACTAATGTGCTTGGTACCCCAACAAAAGGGTACCAAAAGAGTGGTACGGTACGGTTCTGAATTAGGGTACCATTCATAATGGAAACGGCATAAATAGCGTACCGTACCGAACTGAACCGTACCAGAAAGCTCAGTGGAAACGAGCCATTATTCTTCACACCATAGAAAAGGACTTGAAGACTTTGCAGAATAGTACCCTCGCATGGCTAGAGGGTATCAATGTAATCAAAATGATCATTTTGCCAAGAATTCTCTATCTGCATTATACAATTTTGAATCAGTTACCCTCCTGTCTTTTTTTTTTCTTTTTACACACTCACAGATTATTCACAACATTCATCTACCAGAAGAAACAACCTAGATTAGTATATTCAATACTTCGCAGACATAAAGATGATGGAGGCCTAGGCCTGCTCGACATTACTCTATTTTATAAAGCTATGGTGTTGGTCCGTATTCTTAACTGGCATCATAATTCTAAAGATAAGATCTGGGTCACCCTTGGGAAATTCCATTGAAGGTCATAACCTAGCAGGGGCCCCATGGACACCAAAAGTAACTCTATATTTGTAATATTTTGGGAATAATTGAAGAGATAGGGGTGGGAGTTGGTTTAGGGAATGTGGCTTTGTTGCTTTGAAGTGGTTTTTGTTTTTGCACTAGCTTATAACACAACGCAGTGTAGCACTTTGAAAAAAAGAAGCTCAAAAAGCATAACATTAAACTGTACAAAGCTTAAGGTTTTAGATTTATTTATTTTTTCAAGAGTAAACTTTCCTAAAATTTGTCATTTTGTTTTGGCTGCTTTTTCCACAAATCAATTCAGGTCTATTACCACTTAACCACTTGCCGACTGCGCTATAGCCAAATGACGGCTACAGCGCTGCTGGCTAGTTATGGGAGGCCATCATATGACCCTTGGGGCATGCATCCAGAAGTGTCTGTGAATGCTGGGTCCAGCACATCATGGATCGATGTAAAGGGCCAGGCACAGTGGCCCTTTACCATGTGATCGCCCCCCTCCAATGATGGAGCGATCACTTTGTCAACAAACTGGAATCATGCCCGGTTCAGCTCACGCTGCTGCGTGTTTCTCTCTCCTCTCCTCACACGCTGTATCAGTATGAGGAGAAAGAAACACCACAAAGGCATGAGTTAGCTTGATTTTGTGTGCCCTACAGTGCTCATCAGTGCCCTACAGTGCCATCAGTGCCACTACAGAATTCATCAGTGCCACTACAGTGCAATCAGTGCCACTACAGTGCTCATAAATGCCCTACAGTGCAACTTCAGTGCTCCTCAGTGCCACTACAGTGCTCATCAGTGCTCTTCTGTGGCACTACAGTGCCTATCAGTGCCCATCAGTGCCACTGCAGTGCTCATCAGTGCCCGACAATGCCACTACAGTGCTCAGCAATGCCCTATAGTGCCATTACAGTGCTCATCAGTGCCCTACAATGCCACTATAGTGCTCATCTGTGCCCCACAGTGCCACTACAGTGCTCATCAGTGCCCTACAATGCCATTCAGTGAGTGCTTATCAGTGCCATAAGTGCACATCAGTGCACTACGTTGAACATAAGTGCCATCCATGAGTGGTCATCAATGACCTACAGTGCTATCAGTGCCCCACAGTGCCCTACAGTGCCATCAGGAGTGATCATCAGTGCCACCAAAGTGCTCATTAGTGCCACTACAGTGCCCTGTTAGTGCTCATCAGTGCCCAATAGTGCACATCAGTGCCAATTTGTGAGTGCTCATCAGTGCCATCCTATCAGTGGATCCTCATCAGAGCCTTTCAGTGCCGTACAGTTATGTACAAAAATTTGTAAAATGTGTTTTAATTTTTTTTCACATTTTCCAAAAACTTGTGGAGAAAAATTACATGATCAAAAGACCTATTATGTCTCAAAGAATATATGTTGAGGTGTTTGTTTTCTAAAATTTCATTTTGTAGACATTTCCATAGTCCTGGTGCTCCAGGGCCTTAAAAATTGTAATACGTAGTCAAGAAAACAAAAACTCATATTGCAAAGAATTGTGGGAAAAAATTAAAACTTCAAAAAACTCACCATGCCTCTTACTAAATACCTTGGAATGTCTACTTTCCAAAGAGGGGTCAACTAGCTTATGTCTCAAAAAGTGAGATAGGCCTTCAGTACATCAGGTGTGATCCATTTTCAATGATTGACACCATAGCTTGTAGACTCTATAACCTTCAAAGACCAAATAATATATACTGATTTGGCTTATTGTTACCAAAGATATGTAGCAGTATAACTTTCGGCCACAATTTATGAAGAATACTTCAAATTACAAATCTGCTAAATTTTCTAACAGAAGCAAAGAAGCATGCATTTTTTTACAACATTTTCTGGCTTTTTTTAAAGCGGTAGTATCCCGCTTTTTGACACTTTTACCTACAGGTAAGCCTATAATAAGGCTTACCTGTAGGTACAAATAATATCTCCTAAACCGGCATGGTTTAGGAGATATTTACAGTGCATGCAGCCGCTCGCGCGAGCGGCGCATGCGCTCTGAAGGTCCGGGGAGACCTTCAATTTATTTGCCGGGAGCTTGCCGGAAAATCACTCCCGCGCGCATGCGAACCCGGAAAAGACGGCGAGGGATGATGGCAGCGCCCGCAGCGATGTCCGGGGGTCCGTGTCAGGGCTTCGTTCTAAGGTAAGTTACACATAATGGGCTAGTATGCGATGCATACTAGCTCATTATGCCTTTGTCTTGCAGGTTTTTTTTAATTTTTTTTATTTTAGGGTTTACAACCGCTTTAATAATAGCACAAAAAAAACAAAAAAAAAAAAAAACACAATGGTGATTAAAGCGGAGTTCCACCCTAAAAATGAACTTTACAGCATCAGTTACAGTAAAAAATCCTGAAAAAGAATTGGATAATTAATATTTTTACCTTGTTTTTAATGAAAATAAACGTACCTTCCTTCCGCTTCCTCCTTATGCAGCCGTGGCCCCCGACGTCACTTCCTCCTTTTCATTGCTTTCTGGGAGATGAGCGTCATCAATCCCAGGATGCAATGGGAAGGGCTAGCTGCTACTCTGATTGCCGATCACAATCTACAGCGCATGTGCGAGTTTGCGATCGGCATTCTGGGTAGCCAGGAACCAGGAAGAGGGACACAGCGGGGGACACAGTGGCTTCAGATGCTCACACCGGAGATTGCTGTGCTCTGCAATCAATTTTAAAGGTAAGAACTTATCTTTATTCCATAACTGTACTGTAATGTGGAGTTAGTGTTAGTGTAATTGGCGATAGCTTAGGATTGGGGGGTAATTTTATGTAAAAAATGTTTATTGTGGCCGGAACTCCGCTTTAAATACCACCAAAAGAAAGCTCTATTTTTCTATTTGTGTGAAAAAAGACCAAAAAATGTCATATGGGTATAGTGTTGCATGACTGAGTAATTGTCATTCAAAGTGTTAAAGCTGGGGGTTAAGGGCCATACACACTATAAGATTTTCTGAAGAATTTTTCCTTTAGACTTACCAAAACCATATAATATGAGGTCAAACCTAAACACTTTCAATTTGTATGCAATCTGGCAGGCCCTTGCACTACATAGAAAAGGTAAATCTGAAGGAAATCTAACCACAAAAGTTGGATAGTGTGTATCCAGCTTAAGAGTGCCCAGTAGAGACATGGTTAATATGAATCAGGTTTTACAGCCATTACTTCCTTCAACGTCTTTTATTTTAAATTGTAATAATTAGATTGGTGTACTGCTGCTGTAGTAAAGTCAAGCAAATTGAAAAGTTAAAAAAAATTGATCAAACTTCCAAAATATGTAATGCTTGAATACCAGTTTGCTGATGCTGTCCATGGAAATTATACTGTTCTGTAACACCACATCCAGCTTAAAAGCATCTCTCAAGCATTTAAAGGATTGGTGTTTTTTTCATGTAAGTCTTGAAGTCCCCCTAAAACCAAGGTTTTAAGGATACTCAGGATATCCAAAGATAAACTTAAGATACAAATAGGGAACTGGAGCTCCTTTTATGTGGACCTAGAGTTGTTTTACAGGCCAAAATCGAATATTTTAACTTTCGTAATCTTTACTTGTACATATTTAAGAAATAATATACTGCCACAGGCATATGCATTTTATTCTATTATATGCATCCCACTTCTTCCAAAACTCAACTGCATTCAATGTAAGATTAATGAATAAAGGATTTTGCATCAGCCATTTCAATTACTCAGAATAAAAGGCTAATTAAATGAAATGTCTCTCTGCATAAGATACACCTGACATACATCCTCATAAGACCGCTAAAGCATTTGCAATTTTGATGTTGTAAAGTTTGAAAATAAAATAATTATAAAAGAAAACATAAATTGAATGTCCTTGATTGTAGAAGTCCCTTGTGCTTTTTGGCATTGAAAAGGCTATGCATTATTCATCAAAAAGCAAAATATGCTTACATAATATCACTTTGAGTTATTTCTGTATTGGTTTTGTTAAATACTGATGTAGAGGGTCTACAGTTTACTTCTTGACTGTACAGCGTACAATAACTTCTGTTTAATTGATTCTGAAAATCACATCACATGCATATTTTAGCTTATATGATGTGTTCACAGCAAAGCGACTCACCAGGTAGCATCTCATGGGATTTAGCTTCAGGGTGATAGTTGAATCTTTTGTGACTTATGCAGCACCGGATACATTTCTAATGACCATAGATTTATTGTTCAGAATGATTTCCTAGATTATTACAAAAAATAAAATAAAAAAATAAATAAATACTTTGAAACCTTTTACTTCCAAACCTTGTTGATCCGATTTTACTTACAAGACACATCCATGAAGACATCAGAATATGTATGTATTTCCAGTAGCGTTGACTATTATTTTAGGACTCATATACAGCATCTCACAAAATTGAGTACACCCCCCACATTTTTGTAAATATATTAATATATCTTTTTATGTGGCAACACTGAAGAAATGGCACTTTGCTACAATGTATAGTAGTGAGTGTACAGCTTGTATACATTTTCTGTCCCCTCAAAATAACTCAACACACAGCCAATAATGTCTAAACCGCTGGCAACATAAGTGAGTACACCCCTGAGTCAAAATGTCCAAATTGGGCCCAAAGTGTCAATGTTTTGTGTGGCCACCATTATTTTCCAGCACTGTCTTAACCCTCTTGGACATGGAGTTCACCAGAGCTTCACAGGTTACTACAGGAGTCCTCTTCCACTCCTCCATGATAACATCACAGAGCTGGTGGATGTTAGAGACCTAGCACTTCTCCACCTTCCGTTTGAGAATGTCCCACAGATGCTCAATAGGATTTAGGTCTGGAGACATGCTTGACCAGTCCATCACCTTTAACCTCCACTTCTTTAGCAAGGGAGTGGTAGGCTTGGAGGTGTGTTTTGTGTCGTTCACATGTTGGAATACTGCCCTGCAGCCCAGTCTCTGAAGGGAGGGGATCATGCACTGCTTCACAGTACATGTTGGCATTCATGGTTCCCTCAATGAACTGTAGCTCCCCGGTGCTGGCAGCACTCATGCAGCCTCAGGACATGACACTCCCATCACCATGCTTGACTGTAGGCAAGACACACTTGTCTTTGTACTCCCCACCTAGTTGCCGCCACAAACGCTTGACACCATCTCAGCCAAATAAGTTTATCTTGGTCTCATCAGACCACAGGACATGGATCAAGTAATCCATGTCCTTAGTCTGCTTGTCTTCAGCAAACTGTTGCCGGCTTTCTTGTGCATCATCTTTACAAGAGATATATATATATCAAAAAGTTTCCTTTTCTGTACAAATCAAGTTTTGTTTCCCACCATTTGCCTTCCAAGCTATCTTATTGGTAAGCCTTTAACATTACAGGACTAATAAGGAGTAGAGTTGAGCGGACACCTGGATGTCCGTGTTTGGCGGGTTCGGCTGAACTTGAAAAAAAATTCCGGGTCCGTGTCCCTGACTTTTTCCGAACTTTACCCGGACACCGAACCCCATTGAAGTCAATGGGGACCCGAACTTTCAGGCACTAAAATGGCTCTAAAATACCAATGGAAAGTGCTAGAGTGCTGCAAATGGCAGCAAAACGTAGTTAAGAGCACGGTGAGTGCTCTGCAAACAAATGTGGATAGGGAAATAACTTAAAACAAAAAAAAAACAGAAAAATAAAACAATGTTCTTCATCTGTGAAGGACGAGGCCCATATGGAGTAGGAGGGAGGTTGAGGCGGTGGTGGATGTGGCAGTGTCATAGGCGTGCGCACAGGGTGTGCCGGGTGTGCCTGGGCACACCCTAATCACCTAGGGCACATTAGCATTATCGCTGTGTTTGCCAGTGAGGAGATGGGAAAGATCTCCCTCGGACCTGCTCTGCCATAAGAGAAGTGCCACACACTTCTATTTCACTTTGCCAGCAGGGAGAGTAATGTACCGGGGCCATATACATGTAGGCAAACACATGCATGTGTATTTAAACTTTGGGGTGCACACCCTAATGCAATAGGCTGCGCACACCTATGGGCGGTGTAGGTGGAAGCGGCGGTGGAGGAGGACGAGGTGGCCAACACTGCTTTTTTTCAGTCATTTTAAATGAGGGTACACCCCAAAAGAGTGAGAAAGATAAAAAAAAAAAACAATGGCTGGGTAAGGTCGGTATCCATCTCTATTCTGCACAAGGTACGGAAAAGTCCTGTGGGATCCATGCCTGGTTCATTTTAATGAATGTGAGCTTGTCCACATTGTCTCTGGACAGGCGGCTGCGCTTGTCTGTGATAACGCCCCCAGCCATGCTAAATACACGTTCAGATAGTACACTGGCTGCAGGGCACGCCAGCACCTCCAAGGCGTAAAGGGCAAGCTCAGGCCATGTGCCCAATTTGGAGACCCAGAAGTTGAAGGGGGCAGACCCGTCATTCACTGCTGCCTCCTGCTAAGACGTTCCATATGAGCTGCTGGTGCTGCTGTTTGTTGTGGCGTGCTGACAAAGCTTTTCCACATTTCGGCCATGCTAACCCTGCCTTCTGAGGTGCTGGGGGTGCCCTGGTTGCGTTGGCGACCTCTTCCTCCTCCTCCTCTGCCTTGGCCTTGTGCTTCCACTGTGGCCCCGCTGTCAGGTGGGAATGCCAGCAGCATCGCGGCTACCAGCATGCGCTTGTACTCGCGCATCTTGCGATCGCGCTCCAGTGAGTGAATTAAGGATGGTACGTTGTCCTTGTAACGAGGATCCAGCAGCGTGGCCACCCAGTAATCAGCACAAGTTAGAATGTGGGCAACTCGGCGGTCGTTGTGGAGACACTGCAGCATGTAATCGCTCATGTGTGCCAGGCTGCCCAGAGGCAAAGAAAGGCTGTCCTCTGGGGGAGGTGTATCGTCTGTGTCCTCTGTATCCCCCCAGCCAAGCACCAGTGATGGCCATGAGCTGGCCTGGGTGCCACCCTGCTGTGAACATGGTTCCATCTCCTCCTCCATCTCCTCCTCATCCTCCTCATCCTCCAGAACTGTGCCCCTGCTGGACAATTGTGTCCCTGGTGTTTGTGGGTGCAGGAACCCACCCTCGGAGCCACTTGCGAATGACTGCCCTGAAAGCCTTGGAAATGTTACCTCTTCATCCTCCTCCTCCTCCTCATCCTGTGCCACATCCTCTTCCATCATCGCCGGAATCGTTTTTTGAAGGAGGCATAGAAGTGGGATAGTTAAGCTGACAACGGCATCATCGGCACTGGCCATGTTGGTGGAGTACTCAAAACAGAGCAACAAGGCACACAGGTCTCGCATGGAGGCCCAGTTATTGGTGGTGAAGTGGTGCTGTTCCGCAGAGCGACTCACACGTGCGTGCTGCAGCTGAAACTCCACTATGGCCTGCTGCTGCTCGCACAGTCTTTCCAGCATGTGCAAGGTGGAGTTCCACCTTGTGGGCACGTCACATATGAGGCGGTGAGCGGGAAGGCCGAAGTTACGCTGCAGCGCTGACAGGCGAGCAGCAGCAGGGTGAGAATGCCGAAAGTGCGCACAGATGGCCCGCACTTTCTGCAGCAGCTCTGACATGTCGGGGTAATTTTTAAGGAACCTCTGCACCACCAAATTCAGCACATGCGCCAGGCAAGGGATGTGCGTCAAACCGGCTAGGCCCAGAGCTGCTATGAGATTTCGCCCGTTATCGCACACCACCTTGAGGGCTTGAGGCTCGCTGGCAGCAACCACTCATTTGTCTGCTGTTCCATGCTCCTCCACAACTCCTGCGCGATGTGTGGTTTTTCCCCCAAACAGGCAAGTTTTAAAACTGCCTGCTGTCGTTTACCCCTGGCCGTGCTGAAGTTGGTGGTGAATGTGTTACGCTGACCGGATGAGGAGGCGGTAGAGGAAGCGGAGTAGGAGGAGTTAGGAACAGGAGGCAAAGTGAAGCGCCCTGCAATCCTCGGTGGTGGAAGGACATGCGCCAAATTGCTATCCTCCTCAGGCCCATCCGCCACTGCATTTACCCAGTGTGCCGTTAGGGAGATATAACGCCCCTGACTGTGCTTACTGGTCCACGTATCAGTAGTTAGGTGGACCTTGGCACTCCTCTGAAGTGTTTGGGAGATGTAAAGCTGAACACTTCCACGGGACATCGTGGAGATGGTTGGTGACCCAGGTGGTGGTGTTGCTGACAGATCGTCTGTTTGCGGGGTGGCAGGTGCCGGTATCACTACAGATGTGGATGGAGAGGCCGAGACTGCTGCAGAAGAGGAAGCAGGAGGAGCCAGAGACCTTTCTTGGTTTTGAAGGTGTCTACTCTACTGCAGCTCGTGCTTTGCACTTAGATGCCTGATCATGCAGGTTGTTCTCAGGTTGAGAAGGTTTATGCCTCGCTTCAGGCTCTGATTGCACAGGGTGCAAACCACTCGGGTCCTGTCATCAGCACATTTTCTGAAGAACTTCCACGCTAGAGAACTCCTTTGAGCTGGCTTTGGTGCGCTCGTTCCCTTGCTGCGTTGGGCAGTAGCAGGCGTAGTGTCTAGGGCACGGCCGCTCCGCTTCTGCACCCTGCTCCCTCTTCTGCTGTGCTGGTGGCTCTGTGCGACCACCTGCCTCTTCCTCCAAACTACTCAGGTCACCTGCATGAACCTTCATGCCATGTGGGGTCGAGGACCTCATCGTCCTCCACATCATCTTCCACCCAGTCTTCACCCCTGCCCTCCTTGTCGGTCTCCACAATTCTGAATGCCGCAGCAGTTGGCACCTGCGTTTCGTCATCATCGGAGACGTGCTGCGATGGTCCTTCCATGTACTCATCTTGAGAAATAAGTGGTTGGGCATCGCTGCACTCAATCTCTTCCACTTCTGGGGCAGGGCTAGGTGGATGGCCCTGGGAAACCCTGCTGACATCAAAAAGAAGAAGAGACTGCTGCATGACTTGGGGCTCAGACTGCTTGCCTGATTTGCAAGGGGGTGAGGTGAAAGACGGTTGGACATTGGCTGCAGGTGCCAACTCTGACATTTCTGCAGTAGACTGGGTGGGAGACAATGTGAAGGAACTGGAGGCACTGTCAGCAACCCAATCTACTATTGCCTGTACTTCTTCTGGCCTCATCACTTCTAGAGGCGCATGATGCCCTACCAAATACTGCTGCAGGTTCTGTCGCCTACTCACACTTGAGGAAGGTGTTTCACTTGTGCGTGTAGATGGCACAGATCGACCACGTCCTCTCCTTGCAACAGGAGCTCTACCAGCAGCACCACGGCCCAGGCCACGGCCCCTATTTGACGGTCTCCTCATATTTCTGTAATTTATGATCTTGCCCTAGAAAGGTGTTTATTGAATAGCGGAACAAAACAACAACAGTATCGCACGGGTGTATCTCACAGTCAAATATGCAAACTATGCCGCAATTTAATTTTTTTCACCCCAAAAGGGTGTATATTGAATAGCGGAATAGAAAAAAGGATAAAAAACGGTGTATCTCACACGTACAAACACAGACTATGCCCCGATTAAAATTATTTGTACCCTTAAGGGAGGATGAGGAAGAGGAGTAGGAGGAGTTCGGAACAGGAGGCAAACTGAAGCGCCCTGCAATCCTTGGCGGTGGAAGGAGATGCGCCAAACAAATTTAAAAGGTGTATCTCACACGTACTACCGATACAGACTATGCCGTAATTTAATTTTTTACACTCCAAAAGGGTGTATATTGAATAGCGGAATAGGAAAAATTTCATAATACGGTGTATCTCACACGTACAAACACAGACTAGGCACCGATTATAATTTTGTGTACCCTAAAGGCAGGATGAGGATGAGGAGTAGGAGGAGGTCCGAACAGGAGGCAAACTGAAGCACCCTGCAATCCTCGGCGGTATGAGATACACCCCAAAAATTGGAAAGGTGTATCTCACACATACCGATACAGACTATCCCGCAATTTAATTGTTTTTACCCCAAAGGTGTAGATTGAATAGCGGAATAGAAAATATGATATCAAAAGGTGTATGTATCTCACACGTACAGACCCAGACTAGGCCCAAATTACTATTTTTTGTATCCCCAAAGGCAGGATGAGGAGTAGGAGGAGTTCAGAACAGGCAGGAGGCAGACTGAAGCACCCTGCAATCCTCGGCGGTATGAGATGCGCCCCAAAAATTGGAAAGGTGTATCTCACACGTACCGATACAGACTATCCCGCAATTTAATTGTTTTTACCCCAAAGGTGTAGATTGAATAGCGGAATAGAAAATATGATATCAAAAGGTGTATGTATTTCACACGTACAGACCCAGACTAGGCCCAAATTACTATTTTTTGTACCCCCAAAGGCAGGATGAGGAGTAGGAGGAGTTCGGAACAGGCAGGAGGCAGACTGAAGCACCCTGCAATCCTCGGCGGTATGAGATGCGCCCCAAAAATTGGAAAGGTGTATCTCACACGTAACGATACAGACTATCCCGCAATTTAATTGTTTTTACCCCAAAGGTGTAGATTGAATAGCGGAATAGAAAATATGATATCAAAAGGTGTATGTATCTCACACGTACAGACCCAGACTAGGCCCAAATTACTATTTTTTGTACCCCCAAAGGCAGGATGAGGAGTAGGAGGAGTTCGGAACAGGCAGGAGGCAGACTGAAGCACCCTGCAATCCTCGGCGGTATGAGATGCGCCCCAAAAATTGGAAAGGTGTATCTCACATGTACCGATACAGACTATCCCGCAATTTAATTGTTTTTACCCCAAAGGTGTAGATTGAATAGCGGAATAGAAAATATGATATCAAAAGGTGTATGTATCTCACACGTACAGACCCAGACTAGGCCCAAATTACTATTTTTTGTACCCCCAAAGGCAGGATGAGGAGTAGGAGGAGTTTGGAACAGGCAGGAGGCAGACTGAAGCACCCTGCAATCCTCGGCGGTATGAGATGCACCCCAAAAATTGGAAAGGTGTATCTCACACGTACCAATACAGGCTATCCCGCAATTTAATTGTTTTTACCCCAAAGGTGTAGATTGAGTAGCGGAATAGAAAATATGATATGAAAAGGTGTATGTATCTCACACGTACAGACCCAGACTAGGCCCAAATTACTATTTTTTGTACCCCCAAAGGCAGGATGAGGAGTAGGAGGAGTTTGGAACAGGCAGGAGGCACACTGAAGCACCCTGCAATCCTCGGCAGTATGAGATGCGCCCCAAAAATTGGAAAGGTGTATCTCACCGATACAGACTATCCCGCAATTTAATTGTTTTTACCCCAAGGGTGTAGATTGAATAGCGGAATAGAAAATATGATATAAAATTGGTGATTTTTCAATAGCACATGTGAACAGCAGTGTCTTATATCAGTTAGCTCTGCTGCAGGCTATGGAGGGGAAAAAAAAAGAAAAGTTTGTAATTTTTAAATAGATTAGTACAGACTATGCCACAATTTAATTTTTTTAACCCAAAAGGGTGTATATTAAATAGTGGAATAGAAAAAAGTGTATAAATTTCGAAATCACTCAATAATAGCACATGTGAACACAGCAGTGTATTATCACAGCAGCACTGAAGGAAAAACGCTGCACACAACTGACTGATAAAAAATACTTTTTTCTCCCTCCTCCTCAGTGGGCAAAAAGATTGTGTTCACACCACCCCACACACAGCAAAATCGATGTGGACCACTGACCCTGCCTATCTCCAGCCTCGCCCTAAAATGATCGATAAGATCCGTCACTGCCGGCACTGCAAACCCCCCCCCACACAGCAAAATCGATTGTAGAACACTGACCCTGCCTATCTCCAGCCTCGCCCTAAAATGCCCTAACAACTCGCCCTGCCTGCAGCACTCCGACCTGTCCCTGATTCTGAATTCTTTTCGGACACAATATAATTTATGACTGTCCGTCCCTAATCAGCAGCCAGCATGTATGATGTGTGCTCTGTCCCTGTACTACAGCAGAATGACGCAGCGGCGCTCGGTCTCGAACTTATAAAGACTTGGTCACATGCTTCAGATGGCCAATCACAGCTACTAATACATTTGTAGGCATGGCTGGGATGGCTTAAGGCACACCAGTTAAACGCTTGTTAATTGGCTGTTGAAAGTCCGCCATTAAAAGCGCGCCAATACATACAAACCCGGAAATAAAATGACCGAACACGGATTTTAAACCCGAACATACAGTAAAGTTTTCGGGTCCGTGTTCGGGTAACAAAAATCCAATTATTCGGTACGAACACGAATAATGCAGTCCGTGTTTGCTCAACACTAATAAGGAGGCTTCAAATGCATGCTTTTTAAGAAAATTTGAGACTTTCATATAACTTATATAATACATATCTTTCAATCTGCTGATCATTTTGACATACACTTTTCATTGAAGATAATTCTGCTTATGCATGTTTTATATCCTGAATTTGAAATGCCCAAGTTTCTGACAGGATCATTTCATAACATATAATTGACCCAAGATATGACTGTGCAATAACCTTTTACTTTTCCCACTCATGTCTGCATCACACCACTTATGCGTTATAAGGCTTTATATATTGCAACATTTTACTTAAATTTTTACATCATTTTCATATTTTATGGAAATCATGAAACTGCTAAGTATAAACATTGAAAAATAAAAAATCCTGCCCTATGGATAATAGAAGGGCTGCTGCCTCCCTCTGAATATAAACTAGGTTATATGGATAGTATACAAAATTGCAAGGGTCAGTGGAGCTGCCCAGGAAGAGGGGCTAATGTGTGTGTAGTAGTACAGGGTTAATACAAATGTGGTGCCAATACACATTCAATATATATATGTATAAAGTGTCATAGTGCTGGAATAACGTAGATAAATATAAATCAAATTGAATAAAAAAAATAAATAAAATCTTGCAAGGAATAATATGTTATAAATATAAACGATCCCTGATGATGTCAGACGCTTTGCTGATGAAATACGTCGGATCCTGAGGTACGTCCCTTCGTCACATCCGGTCTGTGGAACGCAAACCGGTAGTTTGAAACCGGAAGCCAGAACGGAACGGCGTTTTTGCACAGTGAGCCGGCATTTGCTTATCCAAATGTAAGTGACAACTTTTTTAAATAAATGTTACATCTGAATACTATACTATGAGTCTCCCCGCATCCTTTATCATTTATATGCTGTGACCCCTACCACCAACGATCCCTGTGAGTGGGATTTAGGAGGAGTGGAATACAGCCCTACCGCACTCTGTATAGAGTATACAGTGGAGCCCCCACAATGAATATACCCCCATTCCAGAGGAGGATCCTTGATGCCCCTATCAACTAGAGGGACCCCAGAATTCACCCTATCAACTAGAGGGAGCCCAGAAGTCACCCAAAGAACCGCTTACCTACGCTAGACCTCAAGGGGTCATCTGGTAAGTGGGCTGCATTAAAGGTGAAGGATACTCTACACCACAAGTCCCACTGGAGTCTCACCAGTCTTATTTGAGTACCTTTGGCACGTTATCTTAAACAATTGCACTATTCTTGGACTATTATATATATTGCATATAAAGTGTATATTTTGCACATTCCATATCACTTTGTTCACAGTCACTTTATAAACTTAATATTTTTTAGCACAATTTTTAGCACTTATAAGTGTATATGTGCTGTGCATGGTCACTTTATTTAAGCACTAATTGGTGTTTTAAAAACTACTGTTATATATTTATTTGTACATTTGTTTTGGGGTTATTTACTTATGAGCGCTGTCTACCCTTTTGCTTCATAAATATACAAGTGTGTACTATAAATTGACGTGAAATATAAAGTGTCCCAGTGCTGTGAATAAATATCAAAATAAAAATATAATCTTGCAAATGAATGATGAATCACATATGTGATAATGAGGGAAAAAAGTGAAATATGTGTTGGGATGAAACCCAAAATATATAACTATATATATGCAGTAACCATGCAATGACCATCAGCAAATCAGTGCTAATAGTGCAAACATCAAATTCAATAGTGCGTGCAGGTATCCAACAGAGGGCAGATCATGATAATCTTCCACCCAAGTGATAGGCCAGGTACGGTGGGGGGTGCCCTTGATCACTCCAACCATAAATGCACTCACCAGAAATAATCACCCCTCAAGCGGGTATCTCACCAAAAGTAATTTCCTCTCTTAGTAGCGGGGGTACATCAGGGATGAGGAATAGGGTTCTCTCTATGGTCAGCGATACATCAGGGATGGGATGTGTGGTAACCAAGGTGGATGATGGTCTTTACATGTGTTGACCAGAAAGCATCGATCTGCAGCTTGCAGGGGGATCCCCCCAGGGGATGGAAAAGAATTGCCAGAAATAGCGTGATACCATTTGGAAAGTGCTTTAATAAAATAAGTTGTAAGGTACTCACAAATATCTATAGAAATACAAATGGTGCAGTATAAAACGTCGTGGAACGCAGATTGCGTTCCAAATACCATAGACCAGAAGTGACGTAATGGCGCTATACGCATTTCTTCATGTGACGTCTTTAGAGGCTTCTAAAAAACATTGTTTGTTTTTTATTTTTAATAAAAGAATTGTCAAAAATTGTGTGTGTGTTTTTATTTCCTTTGACACTTTTTTCGGTGAATGAGTAGAGGTGCAATGTACCCCATACTCATTCACATAGTGGGGGGCTGGTATCTGTTAAAGGGGGCTTCAAGATTCTGATAAGCCCCCTGCCTACAGACCCCACAACCACCATCCAGGGTTGTGGGGAAAGGGCCCTTGTCCAAATCATTTGGTGGAGGAGGGAATTATGGAATGGGTTTTTTTTTCAGTGGTTAAGCTTGGCCCCTTAGTTCCAGTGAAGGGAACTACTAAGGCATCAGCATACCAAGACATTTTGGACAATTTCATGCTCTCAACATTCTGGGAACAGTTTGGGGATGACCCCTTCTTGTTTTAACATGACTGCACACCAGTGCACAAAGCAAGGTCTAAAAAACATGGATGAGTGACTGGCCTGCACAGAGTCCTGACCTCAACCCGATAGAACACCTTTGGGATGAATTAGAGCGGAGACTGCGACCCAGGCCTTCTTGTCCAACATCAGTGCCTGACCTCACAAATGCGCTTCTGGAAGAATGGTCAAACATTCCCATAGACACTCTCCAAACCTTGTGGACAGCCTTCCCAGAAAAGTTGAAGCTGTTATAGCTGCAAAGGGTGGGCCAATTCAATATTGAACCCTATGGACTAACACTGGGATACCATTAATGTTCATTTGTGTGTAAAGGCAGGCGACCCAATATTTTTGACAATTTAGTGTACATACCATAGTTTGTAGACTCGGACTAAATAATATACATCGATTTGGGTTAATTTTACCAAAGAAATGCACCAAAATACATTTATGAAGAAAGATTTATTTGCAAACTTGTATAACAGAAACTAAGAAAATGTTTTATTTCCAAATTTTAGGTATTTTTTGATGTAGCAAAAAAATAACAAAACCCAAATGGTGACTAAATACTACCAAAAAAAATCTGTCTGTCTGTCTCACAAAAATATTAAAAGTTTCATTTTGGTTCAGTGTTGCATGACTGAGTAAATGTCATTGAAAGTGTGACATCTACCAACTGTACAGGACACCAAGAATGGGTCCAGGACAGGTACTCCAATATTTGGATTATGGTCCCTTTAAGGGAAATGTGAGTAAAAAAGGGGTCTCAGCTGTGATAGTTGAGGAATTCTGGGGTAGTCATGTAAAGGAGAGGACTGACTCGCAGTCCTCTCTGTATTAGTAAAGATGTACAGTATTTGGGACCCGAAATTTTGGAGGTTTGGAATGATATTCGAGTTGGGAAAGGACCTCCACTCCTGTCCCTACAGGGTTAAGCAGCTTCCAGGAAGCAGAACATGAAACAGGAAGCTCTTAGTATTTTGGAAGGGCGGGAGAATAGGAGTTGGAGAGTGAGACCTGTTGGAGTGCTGCACATTTCCTGGGAGCTGCCAAACAACCCATATTGGACTGTGCTAATCTTGCAGTGAATCACGTGGATGAACCTTACGTTTCTTTATGTTTCCTTTATGTTCTTTGTGCTGATGATAAGCAGACATTTGTGTTACATTTTCTGAAGTTTTGGTTTGTTGCTGGAAGAAAAACAAACACCTTTATGTTTAACCACTTGCCGACCGCCGCACGACTATTAACAGCGGAGGACAGCCCCTCACAGGCAAAGTGACGTAGGACTACGTCGCTAGCCTGTGAGGCTCTGGGGAGCGAACGCGCACCGCCAGAGGCGCGCTCCCACTCCCGCTCGCTCACGGACCCCCCCCGCGCGTGTGGCCGGCGGACCCGATGGCCGCTGGGCACTCGCAATTGTCTGTTACAGCGGGAGAAAGGTAGGCGGCTAATGTAAACAAAGCCGCCTGTCATTCTTCCCTGTGTAAGAATGGAGATCATACGGTTCTGCTATGTAGGACCGTTGATCTCTGTTCTTACATCTCAAGCCACATCCAATCACAGTTAGAAGCACGCCCCTAGGGACACACTTAACCCCTCCCTCTCAAAAAAAGTTAACCCCATTCACTGCCAGTGTCATTTTTACAGTAACAGTGCATATGTATAGCACTGATTACTGTAGTAATGTCACTGGTAACCCCAAAAGTGTCAAAAATGTCAGTCAAGGGTCCGATCTGTCCGCCACAATGTCGCAGTCCCGCAAAAAAAATCGCAGATCGCCGCCATTACTCGTTAAAAAAAAACAACAAAAATTACAAAAATATTTCCCTTAGTTAGTAAACGCAATAACTTTTGCGCAAACCAATCAAAATACGTTTTTGCAATTTTTTTTTACCAAACATATGTAGCATAAAACAAATTGGCCTAAAATGTTAAAAAAATTTGATTTTTACTTTTTTTGGGGGGAATTTTATGTAAAAAATGTGAAAAATATTGTTATTTTTGCAAAATTTACGCAGTTTTTTTGTTTATAGCGCATGATCAAAAATTCACATAGGTGATCAAATACCACCAAAAGAAAGCTCTGTTTGTGGGAAAAAAAGGGCATCAAATTTGTTTAGGTACAGCGTCGCACGACCGTGCAATTGTCCGTTAAAGTCACGCAGTGCCGAATAGCAAAATAGGCCCTGGTCAGGAAGGGGGTAAAACCTTCCGGGGCTTAAGTGGACAAATGGCTTTGCACATGGTCCCAAAGAGCTATACCCCTGAACTTTACACATGGCAAGGTGTAAGCAGGTGCTGAAGCAGCTACCAGCTGGAGACCAGTAACAATATGAACAAAAGCATATTTCACCAGCATACCATGGATTAAGATAATATTCAAACTTTTATTACAGTGATCACAGTACAATGAGATGTAATTTCTTTAATAAACATTTATACATTATCTTGAAGATCCGTGGTGTGCTGGAGATATATGCTTTATGAACAGATACAAGTGGCATTTAAACCCCACCCCATATTTAATCTGAATCATGATATGGAAGGTTGTGGTCCTCCCCGAGTGCATAAAAAGCTACCCCTGCAGGACTACAGTTCATTGGGTGAGGGATGTTGGGACTATGGAAGTCTAGCTTTACACCATGAAGTAAAGTGGAAGATGACCACTTTACATTATGGCAGGGGCATATTACACCCCTTTGAAGCTATTCTGAATGGGAAATCTGGCTGACACTATCGTGGGGATCATGGAGACCTCATTCATGTGCTATGGAGATTTCTCAAATTCCATGGATATTTGTAGACAATGGTTCACACCAGAGGGGTGACTAGAATCTTCTAGGCCTCTGTGCAAGAAACCATGAAGCCTGGTGGCAGAATGCCAGGGCCCAGTCCCAAGTACAACCTTTGCAACCCTGGTAGTTCCACCTCTGGTATCCATAGTTTTTTTATTTTTGCTATTTTATTTTTTACCATCTTATTTTATTTTTATTTTTGTTTACAATGTCAATTTCTATTATTTTTTACAAGAGCCCTATTAAGACACAGAAATGATATTGGGCAAACAGCCCACAGTCAACAACCATTTCTGCAGCCTCAATTGCACAGAATGCATGCACAGGAATAGCTCTGTACAGAGCTTACAATTCATTCAAAAACTGAAGCATAGTAAACACAATTGACTATCCTTTAGTTATGAATGGACAGAGTCAGCAATCAGTATGGATCACTGACTCTATTCATTTGGACAAGGAAGGGGTCAGTAAATGACACATGAAAGCATCCCCTGCAGCAGCTGGCGGGAGAGGGGGGACCAGGCAGAGCTGTGGGGGATGATGGGGGGGCTGGGAAGAGCACAGGAAAACTTGGAGAGAGAAAAGGGGCAGCAGAAGGAAGCTGGATGGGAGGGGTGGTGGGGCAGCATATAGAAGAATCAATCTGCTCCATTTTCCTCTTGCAGCTTCTGAATGCCTGTGGGAGGGAGAGAAGGAGAATTAGGCATTCAGCGGTTGCAGGAGAAAAATGGATTGGGATTGGTTTCTCTATATCCCGCTGCCCCTTCTATCCATGTGTACAGGGGGGGCGCACGGGTAACCTGTGCAACGGGGCCTAGTCACAAGTGCGACCCCTGCGACCCCTTTAGGTACACCCCTGGTTCACACTCTTAATGAAATATTTCACATAATTCTACCTTTGGACCCTAAACTTTGTATTTAAGGCATTCTGTAGACTGAGGAGCTGGATGAGCCCACCTGGGCCACTGTCTTGAAATCCTGTTTCCAATCTTGGAGCTTAATATTGAAATATTGGAAGGCAGCTTAACCCTCATCAGTGAGTACAATGCATAAACACCACATACAAATATAACAATTTATCTTGCAGCATAGGGGTTGCTGAAATAAATTTTAAAATTATTTGGGACAAGTGGCCTGACATTCCAGTTATATCCTCACTGGATCTAGCCCCAACAAGGTTTTACAATTGGGTTCATTGGCTCTATATTCTGGCTTCATGCAGTGTTGTATGCTATATAGCAGATTAAGTCATATGCAATGCATTTTGTATGCTGCATGCTCCAAGTGTTGTAGATACAAGATGCATATTCTGTTTTAATATGGATTGAATTTTACATTTTTTCACTAACAAAACGTCTTGATTTAAAAAAGGAAAATTATATATATATATATATATATATATATATACAGTACTTGTTACTTTATGTTTTCATGAACATACAATGTACAATTAAAAAATAATCCTCATAATTAGTACCTAGCAAATTATTAGCACATACCTAGGAAGGGGATTATAGCCTGAATTCATGCCATAATGTTTACCTAGCATCTAGGACCATGTTAAAAATTGCAGGGGAAGACAGAAGATCATCATGTTAATGACATGTGACAGTACAGCACTGTTCATTTCGTCGACTAAAACCGACTAAAACGTTTTCGTCAACTAAATTAACACAATTTTAGTCGACTAAAATACGACTAAAACTAAAACAATTCAGTTGACTAAAATACGACTAAATCTAAAATGGCATTTTAGTCTTAAGTCTTAAATACGACTAAAACTAAAATGGCATTTTAGTCAAAAGACTATAACTAAAACTAAATCGAAATTTGCTGCCAAAATTAACACTGGTGCGTGCTCAAAGCTTAATACCATAAATAATAACATATTAGATTTTTCACTTCAGGACCAGCAGTAGTATATAATGAGTTTGGAAATTGTAGAGAAATGCTTAAATAATGCATTACAAATTACAATTGAACTACACCCATTTGATTATAGATGACTAAAATGAGTTTTATTCGACTAAAATGTAAGACGTTTTAGTCGACTAAAATGTAGGACGTTTTAGTCGACTAAAATGTAGGACGTTTTAGTCGACTAAAATGTACTGGAGTTTTAGTCGACTAAAATGTACTGGAGTTTTAGTCGACTAAATACGACTAAAACTAAAACACTTGCAGAAGACTAAAATGGGACCAAAACTAAAATGCCATTTTAGTCCTAAGACTAAGACTAAAACTAAATTGAAATTTGCTGCCAAAATTAACACTGCAGTACAGCCAAAGCCTTTAGTTTTAGGTAGAACAGGACAGATTTAGAACCTCTGTCAAGTTGGTTTCTATTTGTGACCCTGTTGGGAAGATTTTAATTGACATATTTTCACAGGGTGCTGGAATTGAGGAAAACATCTAACAGGGACACAGGCAGCAAAAAACTGTTATATCCAAATCTAAAATGTAAAGCCTACGTTTAGTAAATGAAAGAGAAAAAAAATAAAAAAACACAAGTGATGTGTTTCTTGTGCTGATGGCTCCTGGTTTAGTACAAATATTTCTCCACCAATCCCTCCTCTAACCCCCACTGCCATAATCTTCTGCTGCAGTATGGGTTAATTGAGCTGTGGGAACTGTGACAGGCATTCATCAAGAGTGCCCAACTGTGCTCGCCCATTCTGTCCACTTTGCCCATCCATTGGGGCAATACAATCGCTTTTATGAATGAAATATGAGCGATGACTTGAGGAAGTAGACCTTTCAATCATCTTCCCGTCCTCCATTCATAGATCGAAGTGATAGTACGATCTGCAGGAATGAAGGTGGAGGGCAGAATGGGCAAACATAATTGGCACTATGAGTGCCTGTTATAGATTCCCCAATTCTTTGAACCACCCCCCCCCCGCTGCACTGGAAGATTACAGCAGTGGTGGGGAGGTGGGTCAGAGGAGGAAGATTTTTACTAAACCAGTAGACAGCAGCACAAGGGACACATCTCTTGCGACATAAGATTTCAGTGAATATCTTCACAGCAGGGCACCAACAGAACCAACTTGACAGAGGCTCTAAATCTGTTCTGTTCTACCTAAAACTAAGCTCTAACTAAATATTATTGTTAGAAGTTTATTGTAATTTGTATATGAAAAATAGTTATTAAAAATATAATACAACATAAAAAATAAATAAATTGTTATTGTTACTTTACGAGTAACCTCACCTCCTTATAGGACCATCAGCATAGCAGCTGTGCTGCTTTGTTATATGTGTGCTGCAAGGGAGTGGTGGCTCCTTATCTTACATGCAGTATGTGTCATTTTCTTCACTCATCTGTTATAATGGAAGTATAAACAAAATAACATACTATCCTACGTAGTGCTGTGGTAAAAGAAAATGATATGACCAGGTGCACTAGGAAAATGTTGCTGACAAACACATCTGAAGTGTAAAAGTGCCAAACTTATATGCAGCTCATACAATAACACAAACCAGTAGTGAATATGTGCGTGTAAATCAAATAATCATTAAACAAAAGTCCCATAAATGAGCTTGTGACAAAGCCAAATGGCTTCAATATTATCAATCCAAGTCCTTGTGCACGTGCCTATGAAAATCAACATTCAATACTCCAGCACAGTGATAAGTGAATCACACCTCCCCTTTGCACCATACAGTCACAAGAAATGTTTTTTGACCCGGCCGTCCAGGGTCAAATGACACTTTATATGAGGATATGCCACCTCCTCCACAAGGTTCCATTGACTCTGTACCCCTGGCCCTGGCTCCACTCTCAGTGTATTCTCCTCCGGATTTATCAGTGATAAACGTATATAAAGAGAGCATAGAAAGGAACTCATTATGCTTTAGTTTTATTAAAATGTTTCCCTTTTACATAAATATAAAATGAATGCCCACTCAGGAAATTATTAGCAGTAAGTGTCACTGTATGGAAAGACCACTGTTCTGATCCCCGCAACCAGCGTGCATTCCAAACACCGGAAAGTGATGTCACAGGATGTGATGCCTCATTGGGTGAAATGCATTGAGGCAAGACTAGGACGCCGACGTCACATCCTGCGATGTAACTTCTGCGTGTTTGGAACACATGCTGGTTCCTGGAATCGGAACAGCGGCATTTCCATATAGGGTCACTTACTGCTGGAAGTGTACCTAAGATTTTTTTTTCTAGCCAACCACTGCTCTAGAGACACCATGGGGTGCATTCAAGAGTGTGCACTTTTTTGCAAGTTATTGTATGTTCCCACATGGCATGTTTAAGGAAAGCAAATTGATTTCAAAGGGCTGATCTATGCATGTAAAACATGCAAAAAAGAGAACTTTCATTCAGCTGATTGAAAGTGGTAAAAATTAATTTAGCAAAGAATTCCAATTAATTGGAAAAAAAACTATTTTAGCTTTCACATGAAGTTTACATTATTCCCTCAGATCAACATTTAAATTACCAATTTTTAATCAAATACTTTTTTGTATGAAATAAATATTTTGAGACGGGGTGACGTCATCACTGGAACTGTCTATTGCTTTGGTGAATTATATCAAAGAATTTATATCAAAAATGATTATATTAAAGACACATGCCTGGGATTCCTGTAGATGGGCGAGTTCCTCCCTGCTGAGCACTGGTTGCGGCAAACTTTAGCTGTACAAGTAGGGAAAAGTTAAAAACCCTATCAGAAGATACAGTCTTCTGGAATAAAAAAGCCAGCAGAGAGTGTTATCCTTCCTACTTTTGCCAAAACAAAATTAAAATAAAGGTTGCCTTTACATGCATTTTAAAAAACTTCTTATTTAATACTTTATAAGCTGATTGCATCATCATTGTATTTGGCTGCCTATTCCATACCATGGACCATGGTACCATTAACAATATGAGCTGATTTAGTGAAAGGAGGAAAAGATGTTCCATTTCTTTCAATCTAATAACTAAAAACATGCATTGTGAAGCAAAATATTGACATACAATAAGAATTTTGTTTTCATTTTAAGTACAGCAAGTTTGTTTTTTACATATATTTCTGGAAATATTATTTTGCATAGGTGGTAATAATTTGGTAACAAATATATAAAAGCAGTAACAATAAGTTAACAAATATGTAGGTGATCGGATATTACTCTCATTACTCATTGCACTTTTTATTAATTAATACCAATGAGCAAAAATGGAATAATCAGTGCTAGAACCCCCTACTTTGCCAGATGTCATGTAAATTGCATCTAAAGATATTAGGGGTTTATCAAAATAGGAAAATAATTAAAGTAAATTATTTGAGAAGTGGCATCTTTGTTGCTAGGTCATTTTGTCAGCACCTTAATGTTATATTATCCTAAAGCAGATATTTTTTGATGTTAGGAATACTAATCTGTACTTTAATATATTCTCTTAATTTTTTTTTTAAAATGCAATGGCATTCTTTAACCTTCTTTTGTAATTCTATTATCATAAGTTTTTAGGTGACTGAACTAAAATATAGTGGTTTAAGCAAACCATAGTATTAAAAAAATCTGTTTACAGAAACTATTTTTTAGTGTTTGGTGAATGCTAAAATTTTATATATCTCTCAGGATCTCTAATTGTGAAATCTCTCTGTTTAAAAGTAAACTGTTGTTTTCCCATGCAAAATAAAGCAACAGATTGACTTTAATCAATCACATCACCTACTTATATACTAACCTTCCTTTCACTCCTGCATGAATGCATAGGGGATGTCTTCTATAGGTTCTAGAGCACTTAGCCAAACTATATTTGACAGTGTTGGGAGCATGATCACCTAATCAGTAAGTACCAGCATTGGTGAATGGAAAAACAGCTTGGGTTCACTTTGATGGCATGTTTGGCAAACATGTCCAAAAATTAGCAAATTGTGAATTTTGATTGTAAACCCCAATTAAGTAAATGAGAGGTGAACCTTACATTTTTAAGGCTGATAGGCAAAGCATTGTCAAAAAAAAAAAAAATGCAGAGGAGAGACTGGCATTTTCAGGGGGGCACATGTATGAATGCAAAATAAATCGAAAAAAAAAAAAATACCATTTGGCAGGTAGCAGCTCTTTTAAAAAGTTGTAACCACCTCAGCTCCAAAAGGTTTAACCCCCTTCATGACCAGGCCATTTTTTGCTATACTTTGCTCTTTTTTTTGCAAAGCTGTACCTAAACAAAATTTCTAATGAAAATTTCACACAAATAGAGCTTTCTTGTGGTATTTGATGACCACTGGGTTTTTTATGTTTTTATTAAATAGATAAAAAAAGACCAAAAATATTGAAAAAATATATATATACAGTGGGTACGGAAAGTATTCAGACCCCCTTAAATTTTTCACTCTTTGTTATATTGCAGCCATTTGCTAAAATCATTTAAGTTCATTCTTCTTCCTCATGAATGTACACATAGCACTCCATACTGACAGAAAAACACAGAATTGTTGACATTGTTGCAGATTTATTAGAAAAGAAAAACTGAAATATCACATGGTCCTAAGTATTCAGACCCTTTGCTGTGACACTCATATATTTAACTCAGGTGCTTTCCATTTCTTCTGATCATCCTTGAGATGGTTCTACACCTTCATTTGAGTCCAGCTGTGTTTGATTATACTGATTGGACTTGATTAGGAAAGCCACATACCTGTCTATATAAGACCTTCCAGATCACAATGCATGTCAGAGCAAATGAGAATCATGAGGTCAAAGGAACTGCCTGAAGAGCTCAGAGACAGAATTGTGGCAAGGCACAGATCTGGCCAAGGTTACAAAAAGATTTCTGCTGCACTTAAGGTTCCTAAGAGCACAGTGGCCTCCATAATCCTCAAATGGAAGACGTTTGGGACGACCTGAACCCTTCCTAGAGCTGGCCGCCCGGCCAAACTGAGCTATCGGGGGAGAAGAGCCTTGGTGAGAGAGGTAAAGAAGAACCCAAAGATCACTGTGGCTGAGCTCCAGAGATGCAGTCAGGAGATGGGAGAAAGTTGTAGAAAGTCAACCATCACTGCAGCCCTCCACCAGTCGGGGCTTTATGGCAGAGTGGCCCGACGGAAGCCTCTCCTCAGTGTAAGACACATGAAAGCCCGCATGGAGTTTGCTAAAAAACACCCGAAGAACTCCAAGATGGTGAGAAATAAGATTCTCTGGTCTGATGAGACCAAAATAGAACTTTTTGGCCTTAATTCTAAGCGGTATGTGTGGAGAAAACCAGGCACTGTTCATCACCTGTCCAATACAGTCCCAACAGTGAAGCATGGTGGTGGCAGCATCATGCTGTGGGGGTGTTTTTCAGCTGCAGGGACAGGACGACTGGTTGCAATCGAGGGAAAGATGAATGCGGCCAAGTACAGGGATATCCTGGACAAAAACCTTCTCCAGAGTGCTCTGGACCTCAGACTGGGCCGAAGGTTTACCTTCTAACAAGACAATGACCCTAAGCACACACCTAAAATAACGAAGGAGTGGCTTCACAACAACTCCGTGACTGTTCTTGAATGGCCCAGCCAGAGCCCTGACTTAAACCCAATTGAGCATCTCTGGAAAGACCTAAAAATGGCTGTCCACCAACGTTTACCATCCAACCTGACAGAACTGGAGAGGATCTGCAAGGAGGAATGGCAGAGGATCCCCAAATCCAGGTGTGAAAGACTTGTTGCATCTTTCCCAAAAAGACTCCTGGCTGTATTAGATCAAAAGGGGGCTTCTACTAAATACTGAGCAAAGGGTCTGAATACTTAGGACCATGTGATATTTCAGTTTTTCTTTTTTAAAAAAATCTGCAACAATGTCAACAATTCTGTGTTTTTCTGTCAGTATGGGGTGCTATGTGTACATTCATGAGGAAGAAGAATGAACTTAAATGATTTTAGCAAATGGCTGCAATATAACAAAGAGTGAAAAATTTAAGGGGGTCTGAATACTTTCCGTACCCACTGTATATATTTTTTTTTTTACTTTTTGCTATAAAATATATCCAATAAAAAAAAAAAAATAAATGTCTTCTTAAATGTTGGTCAAAATGTATTCTGCTACATGTCCTAGGTACAAAAAGAAAAATCCCAGTAAGTGTATATTGATTGGTTTGTATGAAAGGTATAGCATCTACAAACTATAGTATACTGTATACATTGGGATTTTTTTTTTATACTACATGCTAATGGCAGTGTTTAGTGACTTATAATGGGACTGCGATAGTGCAGCAAGCAATCTGACACTAATTGACACTGGGGGGGGGGGGGCTGACTAACTGCCACTGACATCACCAGTGGCACTAATACAGCGATCAGTGATAATGCTATACACTATCACTGTACTAATGACACTGACTGGGAAGGGAGTTCGATCTAGGGCGATCAAGGGGTTACATTTGTTCCTAATAATGTGTAATGTGTGCACATTTTTACTAAAGATCTCTTTTTTTCTTATCCCTGCAGGGCTTAGGGCTCAGGGCTCTGGGCTTTGCTTGGATGCTTTAAATTTGCTTGTCAATTAGCACATCTGTAATTCTACTTCCCAGAAAATAACTGCCAGCTTGTTCTGGGGACCCCCCAAAATGATGGGTTGCTGGAAATTTACCCTGGGGGACATTTACCAGTGCAAAAAAATATATAAAATTCAGTAGGCAGCAGTTCTTTTTAAGAAAATGTAAAAATACACAAAATATATTTGGTCAGTGATGTTAACTGGGATCACCCTTCTTGTTTACATTCAGCCGATGCACCATAACAACCATTAACTGTGTGGCTGCCAGCTTCCTAGCAACCAACAAAGGACACAGGCAGCTGATCTGAACAGTATCCTTGGTTACTAGAATGCAGGCAAGTCATAGGGAATACGGCCACTAAATGAATGACTTCATGCTACAGTAGCGGCCATAGGTTTGGCAGGCAAACAGGGCAAATCTGGCCATTTAGTTCACTGAGTCTGTGAATCATCAACATGCAATGTTTTGTGCAAACCCTACATAGAAATCCTCATCCCTATTTATCACGATCAAGGAAAATTAATGAATTCCACGTATGGGCAAAGCATCTGTTCACTTTGACTTCCCTGGTCTGCACACCTGCTGACGCCATTTTGAAAGGGTTCCTGGAATTCTATTTATTGGATTTCTATTTATTTTATCTTATGTAGACTGTAACTGAAAAGGCAATGAAATGAGAAGGTAGGGGGGAAACCCAAAACTCTGAGGAACAAAATTAAGGAAGGCCAGGAATAGGGATTGCCCAGCGGTCCGTTCGCCCAGCGGTCGGTTCGCCCAGCGGTCGGTTCGCGGCGAACTTTGCTCATTCACTGTTCGCCAATCATGCGAACATATGGCGATGTTCGCAGCTGCCATATTAGTTTACATTGTGAAGAACCTTGACCCATGACACATCCATCAGGTGGTACAGGACAGCCAATTGAGACATTTCAGCACATGGACATACCCCCTACCTTATAAATAGACCTGATCTGGCTGCCATTTTACATTCTGCCTTTTGTCAGTGTAGGGAGAGGTTTGCTGTGTGGAGCAGGGACAGACTGTCAGTGACACAAATAGCTAGGTAATAATTCCACAAAAGTCCTTTTAAGCACTGGTATAGGTGTACTATTGTTTGGCCTATATTCTGTCTTTTGTCAGTGTAGGGAGAGGTTGCTGTGTGGAGCAGGGACAGACTGTCAGTGACACAATTCGCTAGGTAATAGGTCCACAAAAGTCCTTTTAAGGACTAGTATAGGTGTACTATTGTTTGGTGTGCAGTATATAGGGGTGTAATACACTTATAATATACTTTCTAATATAGAAAGCTACACACAGTGACAAAAGCTACTGGGAATTTTTTTTTATAACTGGTGTGATAGACCAGTGGCCCCCCAAAACGACAGATTGAAACGGGGTGTTATATACCTTCATCCACATATACTGCGCTTTTATAGACTTTTGTCACAGACAAAGACACCACCACCAACACCACCACCATATACCCTCTGCCTGAGTCACAGGAATTATTTTCTGATCCATCACAAGACATTTACGATGCGCAGCCATTCTTGGCATCAGATCAGGAAGGGGAGGTAGCAACAGCCGCCACTCAGCAGTCTGACGACAGGACCCAGATCAGCTCAAGGAGGCTGGTCCCCACTGTTGCTGCCTACTCCGAGATCTCTAATGTTAGTGGTGGGGAAGGTGACGTCGATGATGCACAGGCAAAATTTCTGCAGTACCCAAATACTCTATTATGAAAGTATATTGTTATATAACACCAGCTTCATTCTGTCGTTTTGGAGGGCAACTGGTCTATCACACCAGTTATAATACTTTTTCTAATTGCGTTTGTCACTCTTTGTAGTTCTAGTATCGCTGCAGAACCGCTCACCAGTCACAATGCTGCACAATACAAATCCACTATAATATGCTTTCTATATTCATCCAGCATTGCGACTTCCTCATCTTCCTGCTCCTGCTCCTCGACGGCTTGATCAATGACACGACGCAATGCACGCTCCAGAAAGAAGGCGTAAGGTACAATGTCACTGATGGCACCTTGGCTGCGACTGACCAGTTTGGTGATCTCATCAAATGGCCGCAGAAGTCTGCATGCGTCGCGCATGAGCAGTCACTGGCGCGGTGAAAAAAACCCAAGCTCCCCAGAACCTGTACTACCGCAGAGTTCGTACAGGTAGTCGTTAACTGCAAGTTTCTGCTGGAGCAGCCTATCAAGCATATATTCAAGGTTGAGTTCCATCACATCGGGCAGTCACAAATAACACGTCTGACTGGCAGGTTGTGTCGCCGCTGAATGTCAGCAAGGCGAGCCATGGCTGTGTAAGATCTTCTGAAATGGGCCGAGATTTTCCTGGCCTGCCGCAAGATGTCCTGGACCCCAGGGAATTTGACAACGAATCGCTGCACGACCAAGTTCAGGACGTGTGACATGCATGGCACGTGTGTAATTTTGCCCTCTTTCAGTGCGCTCAGCAGATTGGCACCATTGTGGCACACCACTTTACCAACTGTCAAATTGAGCGGTGCTAGCCACTGATCTGCCTGTGAATGCAAAACTGAAAGAAGCGCAGGACCAGTGTGACTCTTGGCTTTGAGGCACAACAGAAGCAGCACAGCATGGCAACGTCTCACCTGGCATGTGAAATAGGTTCTGGGGATCTTGGGCAGTGCAGCGGAAGAGAAGGTAGCACCGAAAAAGGAGGAGTCAGCCGAGGAGGAGAGAGAGGATGGAGTAGGAGGAGGAGAAGAAGAGGCAGGCCTGCATGCAATCTGTGGCGGTACAACCAAATCTACATGGGTGCCACGAGTTACATGCTTGACGGCCGTCAGAAGGTTCAACGAGTGGGCAGTAAAAGTTATATACCTTCTCTGCCATGTTTGGTAGACCACGTGTCTGTGGTCAGATGTATCTTGGCACCAACACTGTGTGCCAGAGATACATTCACTTGCCGCTGAACATGGTCATATAGCTCTAGGATGCCCTTCTGCGAGAAATATTTCCTTCCTGGGACCTTCCATTGTGGTGTTCCAATAGCCACAAATTTTCAAAAGGCCTCCGATTCCACCAGTTTATATGGCAGTAGTTGGCGGGCTATCAGTTCCGCTCGAACACTTGGGCCACGGAAGCCTGCCTTTTTCCATAAAAAAGGTGAGGACAGCATGATGGAAGGTGGAGTGGAGGACAATTGTGAGGAGAGAGGAGAAGGAGAAGAGGCTGGACAGTGAGAGCCTGGAGTGTGGCTTTGTGGGTTCTGACGGCGTTGCTCCCACTGGGCTCGGTGATGGGAGTCCAGGTGCCTTCTTAAGGCGGTCGTCCCTAGGTGAGTGTTGGGCTTACCGCGACTTCTGCGTTGACTGCAAAGGCTGCAGAAGGCAACACTATTGTCAGCAGCGGGCAGGTTAAAAAAAGCCCACACTGCGGAGCCATGTGCTGGCGTCCTGGTAGCGCCAGATGTGACCGTACATGGTTGATGGCTCGCTCCTGATACATTAGCAGTCTGGTTTGTCCCTCCTGTGCAATGTAAGTTCGGCCTGCTTCTCCTCCCTATCTGCTGGTCCATCTCTCCCTCTGAACTCCACTCCTCTTCCTCTCTTGTGGGCACCCATGGGACGTCCATAGACGTGTCATCATCGACGTCACCTTCCCCACCACTAACATTTGAGATCTCGGAGTAGGCAGCAACAGTGGGGATAAACCTCCTTGGGCTGATCTGGGTACAGTCGTCAGACTGCTGAGTGGCGGCTGTTGCTACCTCCTCTTCCTGATCCGATGCCAAGAATGGCTGTGCATCGTCAGGCCCGTCTTTAACATTGATTGCACCCTGGGCAAGCAATTTATTGGGTCCCCCCTAGCTCCCATCATGCAATTTTGCTCTCTACCTGCTCTGAGAGATACAATAAGTAGCAGCTAAACTCAAAATCAGTTTACTGCAGCAGATAAGGCAGTGATTGCTCACTGATTGGTTGCTAGTGGTCACTGCACATCATTACTGCAAAATGATTGGCTGCTAGAGATTACTGCATATTATTACCACTCACTGATTGGTTGCTAGAGGTTACTGCATATCATTACTGCTGATTGGTTGCTAGAGGTTACTGAACATCATTACTGCTCACTGGTTGCTAGCGGTTACTGCACATCATTACTGTAAACTGGTTGGCTGCTAGAGATTACTGCATATTATTACCACTCACTGATTGGTTGCTAAAGGTTACTACATATCAGTACTGTGCTGATTGGTGGCTAGAGGTTACTATACATCATTACTGCTGATTGGTTGCTACAGGTTACTGCACATCATTACTGCTAACTAACTGGTTGCTAGACAGAATATGCTACAAACACACAACAGTCCCCTTGCCAGAGTAAAAGTTTTCCCTTGCAGCAGAATGTATTATGTGGCAGAAAAGATGGGGTTAATGAAGCCAACCAGGAAAACATTCAAAACAGTACTGTCAATGAGCATAGCAAGCAGAGAGGCAGATAATTAAGTGGCTAAATAAGTGAAAGTTCAATACAGCAAGGCAAACTAGCTCATTCGGATTGGTAATCACAAAACCTACCAGCTGTCCACTCGACCGTGCCGGCTGACTAATCGGTGTTATGTATACTAAAAAAGAATAGCGCACACATGCAAAAGAAATTACCAAATTTGAAGACAATCCATAAATAAAAATGGGGATTTGGTCCCACCATATGGCCATATAGTGCTCAAGCCCACCACTACGTCAAAGTACCCCATTATCAGTGGGTCCTACACTATCCATGAAAAAGAGATGTATCCAGCCTTTCTAACCCTTGGAGACAACACTACTTGCTGGGAAAGATGTGCAAATGCACTACAGAGGACTCCTCCTATATCCACTTGATAGTGGACACTGATGGAGTACAGGTGTGTGTGGGGGGTGGGGTGGGTTGCTCAACCTCGGTAGTCTGGTCAGACCGAATACATAATAAACAAGCAAAAAATTTGGGGGAGCATACCCATGTATTTCTAAAGCTGGTGCAGCTATGAACCAAAAGACATGTATATTAAAAAAGAATAGCGCACACATGCAAAAGAAATTACCAAATTTGAAGACAATACATAAATAAAAATGGGGATTTGGTCCCACCATATGGCCATATAGTGCTCAAGCCCACCACTACGTCAAAGTACCCCATTATCAGTGGGTCCTACACTATCCATGAAAAAGAGATGTATCCAGCTTTTCTAGGAGGAGGAGTGTTGTCTCCAAGGGTTAGAAAGGCTGGATACATCTCTTTTTCATGGATAGTGTAGGACCCACTGATAATGGGGTACTTTGACGTAGTGGTGGGCTTGAGCACTATATGGCCATATGGTGGGACCAAATCCCCATTTTTATTTATGGATTGTCTTCAAATTTGGTAATTTCTTTTGCATGTGTGCGCTATTCTTTTTTAATATACATGTCTTTTGGTTCATAGCTGCACCAGCTTTAGAAATACATGGGTATGCTCCCCCAAATTTTTTGCTTGTTTATTAATCGGTGTTATGTACATGCGGGGCTGGTGATGTTAACAGCAAGCAGAGGGGCAGAGAAAGGTGATGAAAAGCCAAGCACACGTTCTCATTCAGATGTAACTCCTGCCACCCATCAACTTTCTGCTCATCCATGCTGCCGATGTCATTGCCTCCTCATAGCGATCCTCTCTCACTCCTCTGGCCGATTCTACTGCTTGTCAGTATGTCTCTCCGCTCGGCCAGCTCCCGCTCTCAGCCAAAGACACTGCCACTTACTAATTCCCTTTCCCTGCAGCTGCACTATGTAACAGGGATGGATTGTTAGGATGTTGGGCCCTCAACATTGACAGGGCCCTGGGCAGGTGCCCCCTTTTGCCCTGCCTTAAAGACGGCCCTGTGCATCGTAAAATTCTTGTGATGGATCGGAAAATAATTTCTGTGACTCAAGCGGAGGGTGTATGGTGTTGGTGGTGCTGGTGGTGGTGTCTTTGGGGGTGCACATAGCAGAGAGTGAAAAGGGTGCAGATAGAGAGGATGAGGAGGGTGCAGAAGAGGAAGGCTGAGTGAGCCACTCAACCAAGTCTGGTGCATCCTTTGATGTAATCAAACGCACCTTCTGAAACTTTCCACTTTGGCTCCGGCCTGGTGTTCCTGCCCTACCCCTACAACCCCTGTGGAAGGGCCTGCCTCTTCCTCTGCCTGTCATTTTTTAAATGACCCTGTGACAAAATGACCAGTACTGGGTGGCAACGTACTTAAACCCCCAGGACAAACAAAAAATGGCTGAAATGTTACCACCATCACACAGGGCTGTCAGAATGCAGCACTTCCAGGCCTTGCTTCGAGAAATGCTGCATTCTGCTTTTGCGTGCGCTGGAATTTCCACTCACAGAGAAACAGTAGCGGGTACCAATTTAACAGCGTCTGCAAGAAGAGGGCGGTTTGAAGATGTGTTGATCACTTTAGATTTGAGATCATTCTTTCAGCTGACCCATCCACAGCTGTCCTCCGTATCCAGCATCAGGTTACGCCTAGACCGACAGGTGTCCGACTACATAGGGTTAACGGCCGATGTGGACGCTCTGAGAAGTGATGAACCCCTGGACTACTGGGTGGGCAGGCTTGACCTCTGGCCAGAGCTTGCACAATTTGCAATGGAAATGTTGGCTTGCCCCTCGTCCAGTGTCCTGTCCGAAAGGACGTTCAGCGCAGCAGGGTGGATCGTGACTGATAAGCGCACTCGCCTAGCTCACGACAGTGTTGACTATGACTACCTCACATTTCTAAAAATGAATGAGGCATGGATCTTGGAGGAATTCAACACATGTGACCAGTAGACCATGTTTGATTCAAATTCCTCACGCCATAAATATCCGCCACCACCCATAACAATTCATGGTCCCTGTCTTAGGTAAATATAGCGGCATAAAAGGCCTTTTATGTCCATTGAATGCCTAATTGCTACAGTCTGTCCCTGCTCCACACAGCAATCTCTCTCTACACTGACAAAAGACTTTTGTGGACTTATTAGCTAACGATTTGTGTCACTATACAGTCTGTCCCTGCTCCACACAGCAACCTCTCCCTACACTGACAAAATACTTTTGTGGACCTATTAGCTAGCGATTTGTGTCACTAACTCTCTGTCCCTGCTCCACACAGCAACCTCCAGCCACAGAATACAAAGTTCTTTGCTGTCAGGTGATGTCTTTTGGCTAATTTTAGGGGCCTGTACTGGCCGATACTTACTTCTGTATCCTGTGAATGCCTAATATACCTTCAGCCACAGAATACAAAGTTCTTTGCTGTCAGGTTAAGGCCTGTGGGCTAATTTTTGGGGCCTGTACTGGCCGACACTTACTTCTGTATCCTGTGAATGCCTAATGTACCTCCAGCCACAGAATACAAAGTTCTTTGCTGTCAGGTGTATGCCTGTTGGCTAATTTCTGGGGCCGGTAATGGCCGACACTTCTGTATCCTGTGAATGCCTAATGTACCTCCAGCCACAGAATACAAAGTTCTTTGCTGTCAGGTGAACGCCTGTGGGCTAATTTTTGGGGCCTGTAATGGCTGACACTAATTTATCCTCTGAATGCCTAATGTACCACCAGCCACAGAATACAAAGTTCTTTGCTGTCAGGTGTACGCCTGTTGGCTAATTTTTGGGGCCTGTAATGGCCGACACTTACTTCTGTATCCTGTGAATGCCTAATGTACCTCCAGCCACAGAATACAAAGTTCTTTGCTGTCAGGTGCATGCCTGTGGGCTAATTTTTGGGGCCTGTATTGGCTGACACTTATTTATCCTATGAATGCCTAAAGTACCACCAGCCACAGAATACAAAGTTTTTTGTTGTCAGGTGGACGCCTGTGGGCTAATTTTTGGGGCCTGTAATGGCCGACACTTACTTCTGTATCCTGTGAATGCCTAATGTATCTCCAGCCACAGAATACAACGTTTTTTGCTGTCAGGTGAACGTCTGTTGGCTAATTTTTGGGGCCTGTACTGGCTGACACTTACTTCTTTATCCTGTGAATGTCTCATTTTTCAGACTGGAAACTGCGGACCCTTTTTACAAATGTGTGAATGGACCCTATATGCATTTGACATGTTTTTACTGGCTGCTGTCAGTTCTGGCAGATTTAGTAAAAAAAAAAAAAAAAATTTTTTTGTTGAAAAAAAAAAATTATGGCAACTTTTCCAATAGCAATACTTCTGGTATGTCAGTGTCCATGTTGTGGGACTAAGTGTGCACAGCTAGTAATTATTTTGTGGCTGAAAATATGAGCTGGAGGTTTTTCATGTTCGCCTGCCATTAAAATGAATGGGGTTCGCGAACATTTGAGCGAGTTTGCCGATTGTGTTTGCGAACCGTCCCGGCAGATGTTCGTCAATCACTAGTCAGGAATCATGACTGGGTGTTGTTATCTGTACACAAATGCATTTTCTGATTTTAACTCTGTTACAATGTGTTTTGGCTTTTGCTTAAAATTATATCTTATACATAATACATTTCAATAAGAAACACAGGGTCAGATCTGAAGTAATGTTAATGTGGATTGATTAACAATAAACTATCTGAAGATGAAATGGAGGATGGCACTGTGATTAACAAAGAAACTTGCTTGAAAATGCCACATACTCTATGTGTTTTGGCTTTTATTTAATAGGACTAATATCTTGTATATATTAAATATCTATAAGGAAAACAGGACCATATCTGCAGTAATGGTAACGTTGATTGATTAATAATAAACAATCTGAAGATGGAATAGAAAATGGCACTGTGATCTACAAAGAAACTTGCCACATATGTCAATGTCATTGTGTTCTAGAGTCACATATTCAGCAGTAAAGACAAAGGCACCTACAGCAAAAAAAAAATTATCTTTGTCTTTCTGGAAATTGTCCCGAGGCTGTGGCTTTGTTACATATATTGACATTTCATTGTGTCGAGTGGCAAAGATCATCCCTTCTTGATTCAAACTTGCCAAAGTTGCTAAAAATTTCTGTACTTACATTAAAGGCCAGATTAGATAACAGTGATAAGGCATTATTTAATGTCTATATGTAATGTCAGCTAATACCAGATTGTTTATGGATTACAAATCCAAAGGTCAAATCAGACAAATAGAGTTGAAAGACCCAGAAGCAGCTTGGTACTGAAAAAGACTGGCTTATATGAATTACGCCAACAGATGTACTTTTCTCTTGACATTAGGTATTAGACAAGTCAAAGCCTATTTATTATTTCTACTGTAAATATATTCTTTTTGATCATTAGTTTTGCCTTGTAGATAATATATGTAAAAGTATAATCAATGAAATTATGCCTTATTAAATAGCTTTAAGAATCACATCTGATTTTCATGATTTATTTTTAAAGACACATATATTAAAAATATTCAAAATAAGCTGGCATATAGTCAGCCATGTAATGTGTAGTCAAAAATTAACATTTCTATCAGATTAGATGAACTATCTTATATCCTGGCTCGGCCATGTAACTGCAGTCAAAATAACTCCTCTTTAAGCTCCTATAGTCCTCCCTCTTCTAGTCCCAACATATATTTTGTACTTTTTTTTTGGCAAATATGATGTTAAGCTTCAGCTGGGCCTCTCATGAGCTCAGGAAAACCCACTATATTCTCTACAAAACTAAACTATCTGAAGGGCCTGAGTGTTCCACAACCGTGTAGCTACTACTCTGCTGCCCAAATTGCAGAGCTCTCCCCTCACCACTCGCATACCAATATCTCACTGTGATTGAGCTTGGAAGCATACAATGTCAACACATTCATCAATATTGGTGGGACCCTTTGACTCCTGTCTCCTTATAGCCAAATTGTTTAGGATCCCAATCGCTAAACCCTCTTTGTGGACATGGAATAACTTATGAACTACTGATGTACTAGTATCTTGTATCAACCTGAATAGCTAAAGCATTTACTGGCTTTTTTTTTTTACAGCTTTAGGGGTTGCTCTGCCCAATCTGCCTACTATAGCAGTTGATGGTCCTCTACAATTAACAATCAATTTTGGCAAGACAGTTAGTTTTATAATGGCTACACTCACTTCACTATACAAATCACCATACTCCTGAATTTAAACACTGAAACTACCTACTTACTAAGGTTTTTACATCAGCTAAATAGGCCTTGGTCAAAGAATAGAAAACACCAGCCTTCTCTGTAGAAGCCCTTAATGTATGCTTCCTGATGATGACAGATGACGAAACGTACGTTGAGGCGCAGTACTCCAGTTATGTCACTTCGGCATCCCTGGCTCCCGGTTTTTATTAATCAGCTGGTGGAACGCACGCCAGCTCTAGAGCATGAGCAGAGCGGCGGCATCTCCCCAAACAGTATATGTTGATATTCCTAGTGCTGGGGAGGGCACTTTACAATGTAAGCATCTTTTTAATTGTTTTCTACTTGTGGCCAATAAACGCTATTACACTTTATTTGTTCTTTAGTATATGAACTTTGTATTTTTTTCCATTTGTCCCACAGTCTATGATTAGAGTTTGTATTAATGTGCCCCCCTCGCGTGTATATATTATTCCCTGAGGTAAACACATCCAAATACAAGAGTGCAAATTATATTCTATTAGGTGATTTAAACAAAGGGCACCTTTTTAAAGTGTGAACCGGTATTTGTGTATGGCCAATAAGTCTGAAGGGTATTTTTTGTTTTTGCAGCATATGTAGAGTGGGATGCAAACTTTTGAAGTTTACACTCTGTACTTCCTATGTAGAAGTGCATGCGCACTTGTTATCAGGTAATGTGAGTGCTGGAAAAAACACATATGAACAGGAACTATCAAGATAGCCTATGTAAGGCACCTACATCAGAAGCCAGAGAGCTGGCTATTGCCAGAGTTTACATCAATGGGTACGCCAAGCCAAACACTAGTCAAAATTATTCAAATGTTGGTTGAGGGAAGAGAATGAATGCAAACAAGAGAAGCACAGAGAAAAGGCTGCTTTCACAAAGATGGCTAAATATTGCACTTTGCAGGGATTCTACCTTTTCTAACCCTCCTAAATGATGAGCTTTATGGACTGCAGTGAGGCCAGCAGCTCAGCAGACATGTGAGAAGTTCATGCACTGTGACACAGCAGTCCAATTCAAAAACATTTGGACCATGGCTGTTTGTTGATTGTATTGCTCCTAAAACCCCTGCCATAAAACCTGTGTACATCATGACAGCCAAAGAGAGAACTGAGAGAAAAGAAAGATCAAATAAGGTTGCTAAGTGAAAAATAATAAATATATCTAATATTTTAGTATCTTTAGGCAGTTCCGAATGATTCGTATCGATAGCCAGAATGACTTAAAAACAAAGTGTGAATTTATTGTCACACAGTTGGCATCATAAATACAATGTAAAAAGTAGAACAGTTACATTCAGTGTAGGTAAAAATATAAGAAATAAAAGCTACTTATGAAAAATGTGTCCAACTTGAAATCATGGCTGTATAAGCATGTGTGTTCTTTCATGTCCTTCTACTCTAAGCTGCAAGTTCTAGAAGAAGCAGGAAATTACGTCTTTTGGTTTTTGAGAGCAAGAACCTGTTTAAGATTGTCAAAGAGTATATATAAAGCCCCGTACACACGTACCGATCGTCGGCCGACGGAACGTCCTACAAATGTTCGCGGCTGGTGTGTTTGTTGTTTGTCTGTTGAAAAGTGCTCCAAACTTGCCCAGGACATTTGTCTTCCGACAGAAAATGACGTCACTACGTTCCACGCACGTTCGCCGCTACAAAAGAGGAAGTGAGTGTTTGGCCGTGACCCTTCTGGGCATCTCGCGCTGATTTCGGTAGCATTTGTTTGGTTGACGACATTTCGCTATTTTCCGAGACATCGTTCGAGAATTTATTATGGCGACCGTGAATTCGTCCGTTGCTGTCGTTAGTGTTGGAGTTTTGGCTCTGAGACGACGTACGAGCAATAGGAAGAAGAAGCGGACCTCCTGGACGAAAAATTGGTTGCTTAACCGTGATCAATTTTCTCATATGTCCTTGCTGAGGGAGCTCCAGGAAAATAATCCTGATGACTTCAGGAATTATTTGAGGATGACGGATCCCATCTTTTACCGTCTTCTTGCCCTGGTGTCCCCCTATATTCTGAAGCAGGATACTTGTATGCGGCTTGCAATTACTCCTGAGCAAAGGTTAATTGCGACGTTGAGGTATCTTGCAACAGGGAGAAGCCTGCAGGATCTGAAGTTCACCACAGGCATCTCCCCCCAAGCTCTTGGAGTCATCATCCCTGAGACCTGCTCTGCCATCATCAAGGTCTTGCAGAAGGACTATATCAAGGTATGTTTGATTTTTTACATTACATTACATGTATTACTAGTTTCACCTGAATTATGATGTTTTTGGATGTACAGCAATTGACACAGGCCATTATTTGTAAACTACCCTCTGTCCGCATGCACATAGTAGTAAAGATGTAGATTATCTTTAACCATTTGTAAAATTACCCACTAACCACCCCACCATTCTCTCCTATGTGTCCCTAAACGCATTGCCTGTTAACAGTATTTTGAATTTGGGTCATTTTATTGCTTTCCCTCAAACAATTATTCCTTGGCCAATGTTTTAGTACCTAGTTAATGATTTATCTAAAATACATCAGTCCATCCATTCCCACCTATGATTCTGTATGTTTATGTAATGATGTTAAAACCTTCACTGACCACAAGCCCTAATTGATGTATAAATGCCCAGTTTTACTTACCCATCCCCCCACCCACATGCTAAATCTCAAAGTCAGCATATACCAAAGCTCAAGTTCAGAGGTCTTCAAACTATGGCCCACCAGTTGTTCACGAACTTCAATTTCCATCATGCCTAGTCATGTCTGTGAATGTGAGAGAATTACAAGGCCTCATGGGATGTGTAGTTCTGCAACAGCTGGAGGGCCGTAGTTTGTAAATCTCAGCTCTAGCTGGTGAGTATAATGGGCCATACACACTAGAAGATTGTCAGAACAATTTATCCTTCCGATTTACCAAAACCAAATAATATGAGGTCCAACAAACACTTTCAAATCCTATGCAATCTGGTAGGCCCTTGCACTACATAGAAAAGTTAAATCTGCACGAAAAAGTCTTCAGAGAATCTTCTAGTGTGTATGGCCCTTTACAATATAAGAACAATAGGAGGTTGAAAAGAAATGTATGTAGATGTTACATCCCCATATCCAAACCTTTGCCTTCCTGTTGTATATTTTTTTAGCAAGTTGCATAAGCATTTAACAGACAACTGTGTGTGTAATTAATAATGTGATGTGCTCAAGCACTAATTTTATTTTTTTTTTTTTTTTTTATTTTTTCCCCACAGTTTCCTTCAAACGCAGAGCAATGGCTGGAGATTTCTGATCAATTTCTGGAGAAGTGGAATTTTCCCAATTGTGGGGGTGCTATTGATGGGAAGCACGTCCGCATTGTCCCCCCTCCGAATTCCGGCACATTTTATTATAATTATAAAGGTTTTTTTAGTATAGTCATGCTAGCCATAGTTAATGCAAACTATGAGTTTATTTTTTTGGATATTGGCAAAAATGGCCGCAATTCGGATGGGGGAGTTATTGATCAGACGGAGTTCGCTCGTCGTCTAAAGAACGGCACTCTGAACCTGCCATCCAGGGAGCAAACTGTTGAGGGTATGAGCTTTGTGTTTATCGCAGATGAGGCTTTTGCGCTTGGGGAGCATCTCATGAAGCCCTACCCTCAGAGGAACCTCACCCCAGACCAAAGGATTTACAACTACCGGTTGTCCAGAGCTCGCAGAGTTGTGGAGAATGCCTTCGGGATAATGGCCAACCGGTTCCGGATATTCCTGACGTCCATAAACCTGGCACTGTACAAAGTGGATAATGTGGTCTTGTGTTGCTGCATTTTGCACAACTTCCTACGCAGGAATGCACAAAATTATGTCTTGCAGCAACTGGATACTGACCCTGCTATGCCAGGTACAAGTGGAGAGGCCCAACCTTCTAACCAAGTGGAGTCCATGACGTCAATGGAAGTTGGACGGTCAGCATTGGCATCACACAGGGCCCGTCAGATCCGCCAGGAATATCTGGACTATTTCGTGGGGAGAGGAGCTGTGTCCTGGCAGCAATCACTGTCACACACCCATTAATCTTGTTAAAGATTGGACACACAAGATAAATGTCAGAGATATATTATTTTTCAACACATTAAACAAAAATTGCAATGATTCTGTATTGTGGATTATAATCATTTGGGCACATATGCCAAACACAATTATTTGGGTTAATCATGTGTTATATATGTGTGACTTTGGAAGGGTTAATACATTCATCAGTGTGTTTCTTGACTGTAGTCTCTCACCAGCTGATCCAAAGTGATGATGGCCATGTGTTATTTTTTAGCCAGTGGTGTAAATACAAGGGCCTTCTGCACCCCACAAAATGTACACAAACCCTGTCACATTGAGAACTAGGTCACACCCAAGGTTCATCTAATGTCACCTTACATTGGTGTTCATTGTCCAGAAGTTGCCCATACTATATATTTCATATAATACATTAGGGTATTAACAAAGTACCTACACCTGTTATGTTGTGTTCATTTATGACATCCTTCTCACTGCCCACCAATGTTAGGATATGTCAGTGTTATGTGAAACTTGATCATTGTTCATCTCAAAGTGTTATATATATAGGTAATGGAAAGTGAACTAGAGCAACGAACAAGCAATACACTATAGATTACACTGATCTCCCTACACTGATTGCTACTGGCAATATCAATGCCATATTGAATCCTAGGACTGCTAGTACCTTGAGTGTTGAGTCACACTTATGCGATGCGGGAAGTCTGCGACTTTGCAGCCTTCCAGCATTGCATAAGGGTGACCCGCCACTTACTTTTTCCACAGGATTGTATTCCACAAGTGTTAAGCACTGTGCGATCCAATCCAGATACATCAGAAATAAAGGGTCATGTGCGACTTGTATGCGTGTTCAGTGCGAATGTAGCCATACAAAGTGTATGTCTCAATTCACACTGCACATCTGATGGCATGTAATATCGTAGCGCACTGCTCCTTTATTACATGCGATCAGATGTTCATGCGAAAATCAGCTATACAGTTTGTATGGCTCAATTCGCACTGCACTCGCACAAAAGTCGCACATGATGCATTTATTCAGCCGCATCAGGATAGGATCGCACAATCGTTCAAACTTGTGTGATCCGATCCTGTGTGAAATGTCAGATCGCACTGTGATATGCGTTAAAACTGGGGGTATCTTTAACATTTCATTGACACCTCCAGCAACTCGCATATGGCAGTGACCAAAATGCTTTCATTAACATGTAAATATGGGAATAGGACAGCCATCATACATTTAGTGCTTCTTTACACAGCTTTAGACCTCGACCCCCCAACTAAAGTCTAATAAAGAATTGAACACACATTGTTGAATGTAAAAACGTTTTAGTATCAAACATTCACAGGGTTAGGGTTAGGGTTAGGGTTAGGGTTAGGGTTAGGGTTAGGGTGTTGTAAAGTGCTTTTCCCAAACTTGGGTACACTCTTTAACATCTGAGTGTAATTAAAATGCCCTAAAACATTCTAAAAAAATTGTAACATCAGGAACATCCCAATACAAACATTAAAAACCTAGTAAAATTGTGGCTTAAAATTTGCCAATCATGTCCACAAAATTGCGCATTTTGATTTGTAATGCCGTTGCAGTCTCCTTTATTTGTTCCAGGTCTGCGCAGCATTGGAGAGCCTCACGGGTCAATTTGGCTAATGTGCAACTATGTAAAACATGGTCTGTAAAAATTAAAAAAAAATGAGTCAATGTGAATCACCTACATGAGGTCATAATAATAGAGAAACATTTGGTGTCCAGGTAATCTTAAATTCCTCTCGAGTTAATACCTACCCTGTTCTTATGATCTTTTGCCCTAGGCTCTTCTTCTTCCTCCTGTCCTCCTCCGATGCTGTTGCTGATGATTCTGCCGGTCTCCTGAGCTTACTATATATTCATTAGGGGTGTGAACGCATGATGACGTCATTGTGAGGGCATGGTTGTAATGTATATATATTAAGATGCAGAGACCAGAGACGGGCAGAATGCACGGCAACAGCATTGGAGGAGGACAGGAGGAAGAAGAAGAGCCTAGGGCAAAAGAGCAGACAACATAAGAGCAGAAGATTGGACAGCAGAAGAGTGGAGAGGAGAAGATCCAAAGAGCAGAGTGGAGAAGACCGGATGAAGATATTTAAGAACATTTCATAAACGTCTCCTGTCGTTATTCACATACACTTCCATTTATGTGGTTAATGTGTAGGGGTACTATGTACCCCATACCCATTCACATAGTGATTGGGGTCTGGGATCTGGGGGCCACCCTTTGTTAAAGGTTGCTTCCAAAGTCCTAGGAACCCCCTGGCCGCATGACCCCCCAAAACCACCAGACAGGGTTGTGGGGATGAGGCTCTTGTCCTCCTCTACATGGGAGTAAGGTGCTTTTGGGTGTGCGGTGCAGAGGCCCCCTGGCCCAAAGCAACAAAACCCCCCCATGTTGAGGGCATGTGTCCTGCTGTGGTCCAGGGGGTGTTTGGTCCGCTTGCTCGTTCTCTTTCCTGGCCTGACAAGCTGCATGCTTGTATAAGGGTCTGGTAGGGGTTTTGGGGGTAACCCACGCTGTCTTTTTGTTGTGGGCATACCCTCAAACTCAATACCACACACAAAAGGCCTGGTTGTGAACTTGGGGGGACACCCACGGTGGGTTGTTCAATTTTTGGGTGTAGTTCCCCCTCAAAAATCTTCACAACGCAAGTGGCCCCGCAAGTCAGAGCATCCTGATCCGACTTACGGTGCGACTTCCATTCAAATAAAGAGGCTCCCATAGGGAACTAGTGTTGTAAATTGGAGGCTAAAAATAACACTGATAAAAATCATTCTGAAAAAACCTACGTGGGCACACAATTGGCTCTTGGACACTTGGTCCTGGTTCCTCCACAGTTTCGGAACTGGCTTCCATGCTGCTTGGCAAGTTGCCAGGAGATCGGGCTTCTGACCTGGCTGGGGATGCCACATCCTGGCATGATGCAACATCTGCAATGTAAATTTGCAAGGGAATACAAGAATATAAGGTTAAACAATCATTGCAAATACACATATTTCTATGATACCACTACACAAAAATCTGTGACTACCAACCTTCTTGTTGCTCTGGTGTCTCATCACTTGTTGGCTCCACCAGGATTATTTCCGGAATAATGTCTTCATCTACATAATACAAAACATTGGCCATATCATAAAAGTCACAAGAGGTACATTTGTTAGGACATGGTGCCCTGCTTGATAGCTCTTTTAGTAACAAATATGAAGACATGTACATGGTTATCTACGAAAAATATGGTACATTAATGTTTGACAGTGCATAGGAACCAATTACCTTTAGTGGAATCTGTGCCACCTTCTGTGCCCATGTCCTCATCTTGTTCCACAACTGCCGATGGAGCTGCCAAACCTCTCCTCCTCCTTTCCCATTGTTTGGCACGGAGTTTACGTTTTTCTCCTATTTAAAGGTTTGAATAATAATCTGTGATTAATAGGAATGTTTGCTGAGAAGATTCGTGCAGGAAAGAACGTTCGTTGCAACACAATACATATATTTTTCACTATGGCTTCCTGACTTTTAATGTCATATACTAAAACATCAACAATAGATCGATCAAATCACGACATGACAACTAAAATGAGTAATCTAACTTTTTACATAGACATTATAATCTAGACATGTTAATACAACATACACCAAATTATAAAAAACATATTGCATGATTAAAAAAATAAAGAAAAAATAAAACTTACTTTTTTTCAAAATCCGATGGATTTGGGAAAGCTGATCCTGCTCACGGTGTTTGAGGTCAGACCACCGTTTCCGAATCTGATCTTTCGATCGCTCGACACCGAATTTTTTGACCAAACAGGCCACCACCTTGTCCATGATGCCATCTTTCCTGGCATTGGGCCGATCGTAATTTGCCAACTTTCCATCGTAATCCATTTTTTCTAAAATGGAGACCATCTCCACCATTTCTGGCTTTGACATGGGTGTAGCCCTTGATTTTCGGGTGGCCCAATCACTTCGGCCCCCACTAATTGAGCTCCCAGATTGTTGAGACATGGTTCCTAATTAAACAATGATTATTCCACTGCCTCAGGTGTGAGTGTCGCATGTAGGCCTGATCTTCGGCACGTACACACCCCTGCACAAGCCCGCCACTGGAGGAGGAGTTGACGCCTGCGCTGTATTTAAAGGACGCCAGATCGTTCGGCCGACGATTCGCTAGCGGACATATCGAGAGTTGGAGCACGATCGAGCGGCGAATCACGACTTTTCCCCACAAACAAAGGTACGACTCTTTTAATAGAAAGTGTGTGTTTTGGGCCCTATACAGCTTTTATTAGGAATATCTTTATTATGTGCCAAAATACATGCTATTTTAATATGTTTTGTGTTGTTTTGTGTCTTGCAGGCATATACTGTCCTGCAATATGGTGGACAATTTCACCACCCACAACTTTTTAATAAGTTTTATTGATGAGTTCAGGCAACTGCCCTGTTTGTGGCAAGTCAAGTCCGCAGATTATAAAAATCGAAAACTCAGAAAACAGGCCATGGAACATTTGGTGGCCTTCTACAAGCCCGTCTGTCCTGGGGCAAATTTTGATTATATCCGCAAAAAAATAAACAGTATTCGCACTGCCTACAGGCGGGAGTTAAAAAAAATAGAAGATTCCACCCAGTCTGGAGCAGGGGCACGGAATGTATATGTACCACGGCTGTGGTACTATGATAACATGCGGTTCCTGGCAGACACCATGGAATCCAGGCCGTCAATTTCTACACTGCCTTCTACTTCGGCAGAGGGCTCAGTGTCGGTAGATCCAAGCCAGGATGAGGATTTCCTGGAGGAGAGTTTTACTCAGGTATGGCATTTCACAATATATTGTCTGCTAAAATGTAATCATGTAACAAAATTATAAGCTAAACCATAATTGACCCTTTAGGTAAACGGGCATAGCAAGGGGTTGGCATGACAGGCAACCGCCAGGGGCGCAGGCCAAGGGGGGTGGGTCACAAAAACATTGGCATTGTTTTATTGTTTATTTTAACAATCCACTCAGCCTGCACACCCCAGAACCCCCAGTTTGCAGGCGGATTCATGCAGGTGTAAAACATTGAGAGCTGCTTCATGCAGGTGTAAAACATTGAGAGCAGCTTCATGCAGGTGTAAAACATTGAGAGCAGCTGAGCCAAAAGACCAGGAGACTGAGACTGCCTCTCACTGCATCCCCAGCACCCCTCCGGTCTTACAAACACTGCTGCATCCCCAGCACACCTCTGGTCCTAAGAAACACTGCTGTAGCCTCAGCATTCCTCTGGCTCAACCTTTTTTAATACAAAACTAACAGCTCCTGCAAATGATCCATCCATCCTTGCTTCCATGTCTCTGGTCTCTCACTCTGGGTCAGCAAGGCAGGTGGCTTCCTTATTCATGTTTCCCTGCACTGCTTCACCCTCAATGCCCTACATCAAGTCCTCTGCAAGTTCAGGCCCCTCTCTCTCTGCAACCCCCTCCTCTCTCTCTCACACCCCCTCTTTCTCTCCCTCTCTCTATCTCTCAACCCTCTCTTTCTTTTTCACACCTGAGACAATGATTGCCCACTAGAGAGCTCTACACTGGGCAAACAAGGGGCAAATTAGAAACTTTTAATGCCCTTTAATTTTTTTTTGGGGGGGTGGGTTACAGTTTTACATTGATCTTGGGGGGGGGGGGGGTTGTTGCCAAATACAGCTCCTCAACAAGGGCACTGGAGACCCTAGATATGCCACTGTATGTAAAGTCTGCTATTTGTTCACAATAATATAACAAACATGCATTTTTATATACACTATAACATTCTAATCAATTGTTCATTTCATCAACAGGGAAGTGTCACTGAGGAGGAGCCAGGTTGCAGCCAGGAGCCTGGGGAGCCTGTGGAGCCTGAGGAGCCTGCGGAACTCTTTCCACCACCACCTCCTCCTGCCAAACGGAGGCAAAAGAGGAAGCACGTGGATGACATCACCGACGAGTTTATCCAGGAGGCCACCATAGCCCTACGTCGGAAACCGGAGGCCAATGAGTCCTTCGGGAATATGACTGCCAAAATCCTGGATAAGGTGGACCTCAGGCAGTGTCAGTATGCCAGAAAAATTATTCTGGATGTGCTGCAAAACGCTGAAAACGGCATACTTACTGAGCACAGCCACGCATGCCAGGAGCACCCGTGCCCTCCACCTCCACCTCCACCTCCACCTCCACAACACCCACCACCTCGCCAAATGCCACATGGCCAGTGGCAATATGGCCAGCAGGATCCAAACCTGCCCTCATGGCAACCTGATTACAGTTACCAGCAACTTTAATTTGTGTAACCCCCTATTATTTATTTTACCCCTGTTTGCCAGTTTCTAGTTTAATTTTGTCCAAATGGACCTTTTTTATGTTTAGTTTATTATACGGAAAGTATTGATGTTTGCTTTGTTTTTTTTTTGCTGAGATCCAAAAAATAAAGAAAATTTAAAATAAAAAATGGCCTATCTGAATTTGTTAACATGTTTAATATTGTGCATAACCTGAAAAATATGTTTTAGACATTAATTCATACAAGAATAAAGGGTCATATCAATAGTTAGATCTTTGGTGTGAAAATACAAAAATAATGGTGAAGAGTTCAAATTATTTAATTCTAAAATTTGATAGAACAGATAGAATAGACAAACATTATCTTCATCATAACAGAACACATGCCTTTTTATTAGAAAAGTATGGCATTATGAGCAGCATCTTCCTTCTTCTCACATTTATCAAGATGAGCATGTGCTCCGCATTTCACCTATTTCTTGGACTTCCGCGAGCCGAAAGTTCTTTCTGAATAAAATGTTGAGTTTACTAGAGAAAATTCTTCCGGGAACTCATTTGGTTTGATCATGCGTGTTGGGATTTGTAGCTGTGTGTCGGCAGAATTGTGTACTGACAGGCGAACAATCGTCCGTTCTGGTGTCGGCATACAAATATTTTCATGTTTGCAAGAAAGACTTTTGTCCGCGGATTGTGCGCAGACATCTGTCGGAGGCACCATACTAACACGCGTACAATCGGCAGATCCTTCGTCCACCGACGTTTGTATGCCGACGATCGGTACGTGTGTACGGGCCTTCAGTCTTTGTGTTTGTATGTGTCTGTAACGTGTGTGTGATCTCTCCTAGTGCGTGATCTTTCCTTGTGAGTGTGATTTCTCGGCTATATATCTTACATGTAGATGTCAAAACTGCACAATGCTCAAAACCTTGTATGACATACATAATTTCTGCTAACTTCAGTTATTTCTAAACAAGAGGAGGTACTAAATTCATAAAGTCATATATGGACTTTGAATGACAATCCAACATGTAACACTCTATTCTTGTAACGTGCCTAATGTCATGCTATGTCATATAATTGTAACATGTCTAATGTCATGTTATGTCATATAATTGTAATGTGTCTAATGTCATGTTATGTATAACCAAAGAGCTACCTAAGTAATACATAATACCAACTTATACAACATTAAATAAATACATACAAATACTATTAATTATGACTGAAATTACACTAATCCCAACTAACATTATTTGAACAAATATATGTATTATTCCTTATATTACATAGATCCTGTCTATTCTTGACTTCCCATGACATTCTATACCGGATACTTTATATGTCATCCTCCAACTAACTACATATACCAGAAATATCTGACATTTTACTGCCTCAGCTCCAATGAAGAACCTTATCACTAATCACCTGATCAAGGTCATTCACACATTATGATTAATCATACAACCAAATATATTTTGCAAGCTTGCCGTGAATTTAATATAATTCCAATAAGTGCCGAATTATGAATTTGGAATAATTATCTAACACTAAGTTGGAAGGAGAGAAAGCATGCCAAACTGTGTAAAAATAAAGACACAAAATAAAAGTAGAGGGGGAAGAGGGTGTTAAAGAAAAAAAAGAGATTTAATTTAAAGAGATGAGAGAGTATAGCTGATGAGAAACAGAGCCAAAGATGTGCCCTGGCAATTAATATCAAGCCATTCCTCACTACACTCTCTAAATTATTATTATTATTATTATTATTATTATTATTATTATTATCATTACTTCACTTAATACAAAGCCATTTTCACATAAGATAGTTATTTTTTATGGAAAAATTAAAGTTACAGTTCAGGGACAAAATACTGTAAACATATTTCATAGCAATGTACAGAAAATACATTTTGAGCACTAAGGAAAATACTTTTGTGAAGTAGAGTGAAGATGTTCGGGAAAAAAAAAAATCAATTGCTCTTTGTCTAAAGCAGCCTTTAAAATGTCTTTAAAAATGGCTTTAAAAATGTCTAAAGCAGCCTTTACAATAGTTATTGGTGGACGGAAAGAATGCATGGCTGTAATCTTTATGGAGTCAATGCAGTAGGAACTGTAGCCTTGACATTTAGAGTAAAGCTGCACCAGACAGCCAAGCAGATTATTTTGGAAACAGTTACAGCAGATACCATCTGCAGCTCATTGCGGAGGACTGAGCTGCCAGTTAAAAACAACACCCTATCTAATTGGTTCTTTCTTTGTAAAAAATGAACAGCTGCTAACTTTGCATAAAGAGCTTTGAACGGTGTAAAACTAATGTGCAAGGTTGTGTGTATTAAACTTTTAAAAATTCTATCTTTGCCACAAGAATTAAAGGACTTTAATTTTATAATAGCCTAATATCAATACAAACAATAGTTATTTTTGTCAATCTAATATAAACTTATTTGAAAAATCTTCTTTCATATTGTGAGTGCTGCCTGTCTCCTGCCCATCTCTTTCCATAACTTCCTAGATTCTTCTGTCAATCATCCTTTCAAATCCCATTACCACTGATCGCATTCCCCCTTCCCCCATTCCTGCTGCCACTCATCCCATCCTATCCCTGCTGCCACTCATCCCATCATATCCCTGCTGCCACTCATCCCATCCTATCCCTGCTGCCACTCATCCCATCCCATCCCTGCTGCCACTCATCCCATCCCATCCCGGCTGCCACTCACCCCACCCCGGCTGCCACTCTTCCCATCCCGTTCCCGCTACCACTCATCCCATCCCTGCTACCACTCACCCCACCCCTGCTGCCACTCATCCCATCCCATCCCGGCTGCCACTCTTCCCATCCCATCCCCGCTACCACTCATCCCATCCCTGCTACCACTCACCCCACCCCTGCTGCCACTCATCCCATCCCATCCCTGCTGCCACTCATCCCATCCCATCCCTGCTGCCACTCATCCCATCCCATCAAATCCCATTACCACTGATCGCATCCCCCCTTCCCCCATTCCTGCTGCCACTCATCCCATACCTGCTGCCACTCATCCCATCCCATCCCTGCTGCCACTCATCCCATCCCATCCCGGCTGCCACTCTTCCCATCCCATCCCTGCTACCACTCACCCCACCCCGGCTTCCACTCTTCCCATCCCATCACCGCTACCACTCATCCTATCCCATCCCTGCTACCTCTCACCTAACCCCTGCTGCCACTCATCCCATCCCATCCCTGCTGCCACTCATCCCATCCCATCCCGGCTGCCACTCTTCCCATCCCATCCCCGCTACCACTCATCCCATCCCTGCTACCACTCACCCCACCCCTGCTGCCACTCATCCCATCCTATCCCTGCTGCCACTCATCCCATCCCATCCCTGCTGCCACTCATCCCATCCCATCCCGGCTGCCACTCTCCCCATCCCTGCTACCACTCTCCCCACCCCTGCTGCCACTCATCCCATCCCATCCCTGCTGCCACTCATCCCATCCCGGCTGCCACTCTTCCCATCCCATCCCTGCTACCACTCACCCCACCCCTGCTGCCACTGATCCCATCCCATCCCTGCTGCCACTCACCCCATCCCATCCTCAAAAGTTGATGCAAAATGCTTTATGGAAATTTTCCCTAGAGGATGATTTTGAACCCAGCCACAACATGGCCAGCTTGGCCAGCTTCTGTCAGACCAGCTGGCATACACACGGGCCATATGATGGGACAATATTCGGCCTGTGTGTACGGGGCTTTAATTTTTCAGGTTTCCAGGGGTTACTTAGAGGCAGGGGCGTACCGCGGGGTTGGCCAGAACGGCGCCCGCCAGGGGCGCAGTCCGAGGGGGGGGCGGAAAAACACTGTCAGTGTAGTGCAGCACAGCAGCATAGGCAGTGACTTACCGCTCCTCCTGGTCCTCCGTTCAGCCTGCGCCCCCGGGCCCCCCGCTCCGCTTCAATCCCCGAAGCCGCTCGCTGTGTGTGTCACTAACTGTGTGTGTCACAGCGTCGGACTTGGACGTGCGATGGGCGGGCCGGCGGCGCCCCTCGTCACAGGGGCCAGGGCTCTGCCCACATGATCATCCGATCTGAGATCTCGCGTCATCAGCAGGCCAGGCTCCTAGGCGGCAAGGCAGTTCCAGTCAGAGTCCAGGCTAAGGCTCAGCAGAGCAGGGCGGCTGCCGGTACCGGAATTCTGCACTCTCTCTGCCAGAGTGCCAGTGCACAGTGTGACCCCGACCCCGTGACAGTCAGTGAGTGAGAAAAGCAGGCTCCCAGTCCCAAGCAGCTCCCAGGTACTAATACCATATGAGAAGAACTTGTAAAAGAAGAAATATAAAATTAAATGTATACTGTAAATATATATATATATATAATATAAACACAGGATATGGCGACCTCTATACTGCACTATATATATATATATATATACGCACAGGATATGGCATCCCCTATTATTATACTGCACTGTATATATTATATATATATATATATATATATATATATACACATACACACAGGATGTGGCCTCCTCTATATATATATATAATAGAGGAGGCCACATCCTGTGTGTGTGTATATATATATATATATATTGTGCAGTAAAATAATAGAGGATGCCATATCCTGTGCGTATATTATATATATATATATTAAAAAAGAATAGCGCGCACATGCAAAAGAAATTACTACCAAATCTGAAGACAGTCCATAAATAAAAATGGGGATTTGGTCCCACCATATGGCCATATAGTGCTCAAGCCCACTACTACGTCAAAGTACCCCATTATCAGTGGGTCCTACACTATCCATGAAAAAGAGATGAATCCAGCCTTTCTAACCCTTGGAGATAATACTCCTTGCTGGGAAAGATGTGCAAATGCACTACAGGGGACTCCTCCTATATCTTCTTGATAGTGGACACTGATAGAGTACAGGTGTGTATACACACATACACACAGGATGTTGCCTCCTCTATATATATATAATAGAGGAGGCCACATCCTGTGTGTGTGTATATATATATATATATATATATATATCGTGCAGTAAAATAATAGAGGATGCCATATCCTGTGCGTATATTATATATATATATATATATATATATATATATATATATATATATACAGTATATATATATATATATAGTGCAGTATAGAGGATGCCATATCCTGTGTGTATATAATATGTTTATATATATATATATATATATATATATATATATAGTGCAGTATAATAATAGAGGATGCCATATCCTGTGCGTATATATTATATATATATATATATATATATATATATATATATATATATATAGTGCAGTATAGAGGATGCCATATCCTGTGTGTATATATATATATATATATATATATATATATATACCGTATATACTCGAGTATAAGCCGAGTTTTTCAGCACATTTTTTTGTGCTGAAAACGTCCCCCCCTCGGCTTATACTCGAGTCAAGGAAAAACAAAAAAATTTCTGTCCGCTCCGACGGGTTTAAGGTTTAAAAATGGTGCCGCCCATCGCATACATGTCACCGCGCATGCGCCGCCACCGCTCGTATGATTTCGGCTATTCCCGGCGCCGCTCGGGAGAGGCCGGGAATAGCCGAAAGTATACGAGCGGCGGCGGCGCGTGCGCAATGACGTGTCGGCGCTGGGCGGCGCCATTTTTAAAATGAAGGCGCCTCTGGAACAGGTAAGTGAAACAGCTTCACTACCTGCCATGGGCTGCGGGCACACTACGAGGGATGCAGTGCTGCGGGCATGGTCCACATGTACCATGCCCACAGCACTGCATCTCCTGTAGTATGCCCACAACCCCGGATCCTCTTGTACCATGCCAGTACCCTGCAATCTCCTGCCCCATGCCAGTACCCTGCATTCTCCTGCACCATGCCAGTACCCTGCATTCTCCTGCACCATGCCAGTACCCTGCAATCTCCTGCACCATGCCAGTACCCTGCATTCTCCTGCACCATGCCAGTACCCTGCATTCTCCTGTACCATGCCAGTACCCTGCATTCTCCTGTACCATGCCAGTACCCTGCATTCTCCTGCACCATGCCAGTACCCTGCATTCTCCTGCACCATGCCAGTCACCCTGCATTCTCCTGCACCATGCCAGTCACCCTGCATTCTCCTGTACCATGGCAGTACCCTGCATTCTCCTGCACCATGCCAGTCACCCTGCATTCTCCTGTACCATGCCCGCCGCCCTGCATTCTCCTGCACCATGCCAGTACCCTGCATTCTCCTGTACCATGCCCGCCGCCCTGCATTCTCACCCTAGGCTTATACTCGAGTCAATGATTTTTCCCATCTTTTTGTGGTAAAAGTAGGGGTCTCGGCTTATACTCGGGTCAGGTTATACTCGAGTATATACGGTATATATATAGTGCAGTATAATAATAGAGGATGCCATATCATTTGCGTATATATAATATATATATATATATATATATATATATATACAGTATATATAAAGTGCAGTATAGAGGATGCCATATCATGTGTGTATATATATATATATATATATATATATATTGTATATATATATATATATATATATATATATATATATATATATATATATATATATATATATATATATAGTGCAGTATAATAATAGAGGATGCCATATCCTGTGCGTATATATAATATATATATATATACAGTATACAGTATATAAAGTGCAGTATAGAGGATGCCATATCCTGTGTATGTATATATATATATATATATATATATATATATATATATATATATATATATATATATTTATATATATATATATATATATATATATAGTGCATTATAGAGGAGGCCATATATATACAGGATGTGGCCTCCTCTATACTGCACTCATAGTTTTATATATATACAGTGGGTACGGAAAGTATTCAGACCCCCTTAAATTTTTCACTCTTTGTTATATTGCAGCCATTTGCTAAAATCATTTAAGTTTATTCTTCTTCCTCATGAATGTACACATAGCACCCCATACTGACAGAAAAACACAGAATTGTTGACATTGTTGCAGATTTATTAAAAAAGAAAAACTGAAATATCACATGGTCCTAAGTATTCAGACCCTTTGCTAAGTATTTAGTAGAAGCCCCCTTTTGATCTAATACAGCCAGGAGTCTTTTTGGGAAAGATGCAACAAGTCTTTCACACCTGGATTTGGGGATCCTCTGCCATTCCTCCTTGCAGATCCTCTCCAGTTCTGTCAGGTTGGATGGTAAACATTGGTGGACAGCCATTTTTAGGTCTCTCCAGAGATGCTCAATTGGGTTAAGGTCAGGGCTCTGGCTGGGCCATTCAAGAACAGTCACGGAGTTGTTGTGAAGCCACTCCTTCGTTATTTTAGCTGTGTGCTTAGGGTCATTGTCTTGTTGGAAGGTAAACCTTCGGCCCAGTCTGAGGTCCAGAGCACTCTGGAGAAGGTTTTTGTCCAGGATATCCCTGTACTTGGCCGCATTCATCTTTCCCTCGATTGCAACCAGTCGTCCTGTCCCTGCAGCTGAAAAACACCCCCACAGCATGATGCTGCCACCACCGTGCTTCACTGTTGGGACTGTATTGGACAGGTGATGAGCAGTGCCTGGTTTTCTCCACACATACCGCTTAGAATTAAGGCCAAAAAGTTCTATTTTGGTCTCATCAGACCAGAGAATCTTATTTCTCACCATCTTGGAGTCCTTCAGGTGTTTTTTTAGAAAACTCCATGCGGGCTTTCATGTGTCTTACACTGAGGAGAGGCTTCCGTCGGGCCACTCTGCCATAAAGCCCCGACTGGTGGAGGGCTGCAGTGATGGTTGACTTTCTACAACTTTCTCCCATCTCCTGACTGCATCTCTGGAGCTCAGCCACAGTGATCTTTGGGTTCTTCTTTACCTCTCTCACCAAGGCTCTTCTCCCCTGATAGCTCAGTTTGGCCGGACGGCCAGCTCTAGGAAGGGTTCTGGTCGTCCCAAACGTCTTCCATTTGAGGATTATGGAGGCCACTGTGCTCTTAGGAACCTTAAGTGCAGCAGAAATCTTTTTGTAACCTTGGCCAGATCTGTGCCTTGCCACAATTCTGTCTCTGAGCTCTTCAGGCAGTTCCTTTGACCTCATGATTCTCATTTGCTCTGACATGCATTGTGATCTGGAAGGTCTTATATAGACAGGTGTGTGGCTTTCCTAATCAAGTCCAATCAGTATAATCAAACACAGCTGGACTCAAATGAAGGTGTAGAACCATCTCAAGGATGATCAGAAGAAATGGAAAGCACCTGAGTTAAATATATGAGTGTCACAGCAAAGGGTCTGAATACTTAGGACCATGTGATATTTCAGTTTTTCTTTTTTAATAAATCTGCAACAATGTCAACAATTCTGTGTTTTTCTGTCAGTATGGGGTGCTATGTGTACATTCATGAGGAAGAAGAATGAACTTAAATGATTTTAGCAAATGGCTGCAATATAACAAAGAGTGAAAAATTTAAGGGGGTCTGAATACTTTCCGTACCCACTGTATATACTGCTCCATGTATGTTTAGCCTAAATCTCATCTGACTACTATGCTTCTGAGTCAAAACAATTGAAAAAGGACTGTATAACCTAAACACTATCTTTAATGGATACGCAGGCGATTAAAAATGAATAGAAATTGATGTAAAAAGACAAACAGTAGAATATCTAACTCTTTAATGATGGGGGGGGGGGGGGCGCCGATACAGCTTCTCGCCAAGGGCGCTGGAGACCCAAGGTACGCCTCTGCTTAGAGGGCGGATTCTGGAGATTGTCCTTGGTAGCAGTATGGCATCTACATGGGACATCAACTCATTCACACTCTAGGGATCTGTAGGCCTAATGTGCTGCTGCACCCAGAGTTTGGGATGCTCTTAGGCAGCCTGAGATCGTTAGGAAATAGGCCTTTTGGGGAAACCCCTTTAAAATGGTTCTATTTCATTAACATACTGGTCCTTGGGTAGCTTCTCTCATTCCCAACTCTCAAATTGGTGAGACTGGGTTCAAAATCATCCTCTAGGGAAAATTTCCATAAAGCATTTATGCATCAACTGTTGAGGGGTTGACATCAGCTTCTGTGCCACCATCTGTTTCTCCGGCAGAGCCTGTATCTGCTGCTGTAGAAACAGGTTCACTTGCTGTTGCATCTATTAAGTGGATAAATAGGTCACCTCTGTTTTGCAGTATTTGATTAGTCTACGTCTGAATAGCATTTGCCAGCAAAAGCTGTTTTGCAATCTCCTCCATTTTATAAAAAAGGAAAAAAAAATGATGTCTGTCTCTTTTGTGGGGAAAAAAATAGCAAATAAAGAAAAAATAATAAGGCATATGCAATTGTGACACAAGTCATATTGTAATTGAATGTCGCTAAAAAAAATGACCTTTCCTTTTCAATCTGCAGCCACTGTAATTTTCTGAAAATGCAATTTAATATGGCTACCAGGAGTTGTTCTGTACACAGAATGTGTACAGAACTCCCCCCAGACACTTAATTTCCTGCTTGTGTGATTGGTTCACCAATTTTCTCAGAAGTCTGCCTAAGATACAAGTCAGATTTTAGGCATCCCCTGCAACAAAAATGTCATTTTTGGTGAGATATTCCCAATAGGAACACATCTAAAGGGATGCAGGCCCAAAAGATTTCCTCATTAGTGCTCTGCAGCTGCACAGCTGATTGGCAATCATGAAACCACTCCCATTAGACACACTTAGCACAGAGGCACGGAGGACCAAACAGTGTTTTTTTTTTTCAGAACAACAAAAGGTAGGAATCTGCAGTAAAGTTTGTTGAAATCCTTGCAATGTACACCCCTGCTGCCACTCATCCCATCCCATCCCGGCTGCCACTCTTCCCATCCCATCCCCGCTACCACTCATCCCATCCCTGCTACCACTCACCCCACCCCTGCTGCCACTCATCCCATCCCATCCCTGCTGCCACTCATCCCATCCCATCAAATCCCATTACCACTGATCGCATTCCCCCTTCCCCCATTCCTGCTGCCACTCATCCCATCCCTGCTGCCACTCATCCCATCCCATCCCTGCTGCCACTCATCCCATCCCATCCCGGCTGCCACTCTTCCCATCCCATCCCTGCTACCACTCACCCCACCCCGGCTGCCACTCTTCCCATCCCATCACCGCTACCACTCATCCTATCCCATCCCTGCTACCTCTCACTACACCCCTGCTGCCACTCATCCCATCCCATCCCTGCTGCCACTCATCCCATCCCATCCAGGCTGCCACTCTTCCCATCCCATCCCCGCTACCACTCATCCCATCCCTGCTAAAAATGCAATTTAATATGGCTACCAGGAGTTGTTCTGTACACAGAATGTGTACAGAACTCCCCCCAGACACTTAATTTCCTGCTTGTGTGATTGGTTCACCAATTTTCTCAGAAGTCTGCCTAAGATACAAGTCAGATTTTAGGCATCCCCTACAACAAAAATGTCATTTTTGGTGAGATATTCCCAATAGGAACACATCTAAAGGGATGCAGGCCCAAAAGATTTCCTCATTAGTGCTCTGCAGCTGCACAGCTGATTGGCAATCATGAAACCACTCCCATTAGACACACTTAGCACAGAGGCACAGAGGACCAAACAGTGTTTTTTTTTTCAGAACAACAAAAGGTAGGAATCTGCAGTAAAGTTTGTTGAAATCCTTGCAATGTACAGAGATCACCCAGAGGGGAATGTTTTTTTCTCAACAAAAGTGGAGTTACAGTGCCTTGCGAAAGTATTCGGCCCCCTTGAACTTTGCAACCTTTTGCCACATTTCAGGCTTCAAACATAAAGATATAAAACTGTAATTTTTTGTGAAGAATCAACAACAAGTGGGACAAGTGGGACAACAAGTGATCAGAGATGCAGCCAAGAGGCCCATGATCACTCTGGATGAACTGCAGAGATCTACAGCTGAGGTGGGAGACTCTGTCCATAGGACAACAATCAGTCGTATACTGCACAAATCTGGCCTTTATGGAAGAGTGGCAAGAAAAAAGCCATTTCCTAAAGATATCCATAAAAAGTGTCGTTTTAAGTTTGCCACAAGCCACCTGGGAGACACACCAAACATGTGGAAGAAGGTGCTCTGGTCAGATGAAACCAAAATCAAACTTTTTGGCAACAATGCAAAACGTTATGCTTGGCGTAAAAGCAACACAGCTCATCACCCTGAACACACCATCCCCACTGTCAAACATGGTGGTGGCAGCATCATGGTTTGGGCCTGCTTTTCTTCAGCAGGGACAGGGAAGATGGTTAAAATTGATGGGAAGATGAATGGAGCCAAATACAGGACCATTCTGGAAGAAAAACTGATGAAGTCTGCAAAAGACCTGAGACTGGGACGGAGATTTGTCTTCCAACAAGACAATGATCCAAAACATAAAGCAAAATCTACAATGGAATGGTTCACAAATAAACATATCCAGGTGTTAGAATGGCCAAGTCAAAGTCCAGACCTGAATCCAATCGAGAATCTGTGGAAATAACTGAAAACTGCTGTTCACAAACGCTCTCCATCCAACCTCACTGAGCTCGATCTGTTTTGGAAGGAGGAATGGGCAAAAATTTCAGTCTCTCGATGTGCAAAACTGATAGAGACATACCCCAAGCGACTTACAGCTGTAATCGCAGCAAAAGGTGGCGCTACAAAGTGTTAACTTAAGGGGGCTGAACAACTTTGCACACCCAATTTTTCAGTTTTTTATTTGTTAAAAAAGTTTGAAATATCCAATAAATTTCGTTCCACTTCAAGATTGTGTCCCACTTGTTGTTGATTCTTCACAAAAATTTACAGTTTTATATCTTTATGTTTGAAGCCTGAAATGTGGCAAAATGTTGCAAAGTTCAAGGGGGCCGAATACTTTCGCAAGGCACTGTATACTTTAAAGCACTGGCAACATCCAAATATCCAAGCTGTAAGGGGGATAGGAAAAATAACTGCTTAAAATACAGTATGTATGCAGTGTAGTGCTTCCCTTAAAGAGATATTAAACCCAAAACCAAAAAGTTAATATAATGCCGGTTACCAATCCTTGTATGTGGTGGCTGCATTAGATTTTATTTTTAGGCCTTTTCCCTCTGTTTTCACCTGGTGGTCTGGCCAGTAACACACCTCCTATATTAGTGTTCCCCCACTAAAGGAACACAGGGGCACCTTTACGCAACAGCAATGTCAGTCGGGGGGAATGCTAGATATACTAGTAGATTTAGATAAACTAACAATATGAAGCCAGCTCACACTACAGTTACACATTTGGTTACAGCAACATTTTTTTTTTAACTTTTGAGATAAAGGTTTTACATGAATAAATGAAAGCTGATCATTGTAAACACCACTGTCAGTGGTAAATGGTTTACCTAAACACTCCTAACTGATACATTTGCTGGAGAGCTTGTTCTGTTGAAAAACAACAGACTTACTGGCTGGATCACCAGGTGAAATAAAAGAAAAAAAAAAAGCTTAAGTGCCGGTTCACATTTATGCGATCACAGAGATCGCATGTAATTTGGAGCGCACTGCTCCTAAAATTACATGCAAACTCTGTGCGGTGCAAATTCAGCCATACAGTTTGTATGGCTGAATTCGCACCGCAATCGTTCTAAAACACGCACAGGACCCTTTTTTTGGTCCATAGCAGAATCGGATCGCATGGTGGTTCACACTAGTGCGATCCGATTCTGTGCGAACTTTCAGATCGCACTGCGATATGCGATCTGATCTGGGGGTGTCGTTAGCTATTAATTGACATCCCCAGCGTATCGCATATGGCAGTGTGAACTGCCAGGGGTGCGGATGTGATGCGAGAACACGCTGTGTTGCACTAAAAATGAAAACAAATCCAGCCATGGCATCTAAGAATTGGCAAGCTGCAATATAATAAATGTATGCTTTTGGGTTTAATACAGCTTTAATTGTACACCAACTTAATCACTTTGTGTTATTACAAATACATTAATCCTCAAATAATGTTAATGAAATATACAGAAATAAAGTAACATACATTTAAAATCAGTGCTTCAATCTATTTCATTTGATGTGCAGTACCAGTCCACTCTGTGCTGCATTGAAACATACACTACATTGTCAAAAGTATTGGGATGCCTGCCTTTACACTGACATGAACGGACTGGTATCCCAGACTTAGCCCGTAGGGTTCAATATTGAGTTGGCCCCCCTTTTGCAGCTATAACAACTTCTACTCTTCTGGGAAGGCTGTCCACAAGGTTTAGGAGTGTGTCTATGGAAATGTTTGACCCTTCTTCCAGAAGCGCATTTGTGATATCAAGCACTGATGTTGGACGAGAAGGCCTGGCTCGCAGTGTCCACTCTAATTCATCCCAAATTCATCATGTTCTATTGGGTTTAGGGCAGGGCCCTGTGCAGGCCAGTCAAGTTCCTCCACCCCTAACTCACTCATCCATGTCTTTATGGACCTTGCTTTGTGCACTGGTCCAAATCATTTAGTGGAGGTGGGATTATGGTGTGGGGTTGTTTTTCAGGGGTTTTGGCCCCTTAGTTCCAGTGAAGGGGACTCTTATGGTGTTAGCATACCAAGACATGTTGGACAATTGGGGGACTATCTAGTCATGAGAATTGGTTTAGTTATTATGATATGATTGGTATGGCTTCCAAATATGGTTCCACTCTAATTCTTTGAAGCAATTTATGTTTCAGTTGTCCGGATATACCTGTGGTCTAATTTGAATGGGCTAAATAAAGTCCAGTGTCCTTCAGACCTGACCCCGATATACTACCAGGTGTCAGTTGGTCGTCATATGGCCGGGGTTACATTACGCTGTCTGGAGGCATAGACAATATATGGTGGAAAGTTTTGGTGAGCACGGGTTTACTCTTTTGATATGCATATGACAAGTGCATACAAAAAAAATACTAAGTAGTTATGATGTATAATATATTGTTTTCTATTTTTGAAATTTACAAGAATGTAGATGCATAATTAAGTTCCCTGAAGAAGCAGATAAAAAGAGTTCTGCGAAACGCGTTGGACATCTACATATCTATAGATATCACTGTCAATGCACTACAACTTGAGTTGTGCTGCCTTTAGCTGCACGTATGTCTTTATGTCTACCTGAAGACTACTTGTACTACTTGTTTAAATTTTCTTTTTTTTAATGATAAGTATTGTGTATGTGCTTACCTCAATGACGATATCACTTCCTTTAAAGTCCCCATTTGTGTAGAGGTATTTTTGATACATTTTATAAGTTTTGGTTGCTTACAATGGCAAATGCCAATTGAGCTCCACGGTGAGTACAGTGTCTACTAGAGGACTTCGGGCCCTCAGGCCACCCTAATGAAGTCTGTTTCTGATTATTGAGTCAGAGACATTCACATCAGTGTCCTGCTGGAGGTCATTTTGTAGGTTTCTGGCAGGGCTCATCCTGTTCCTCCTTGGACAAAGGAGCAGATACCGGTCCTGCTGATGGGTTAAGGACCTTCTATGGCCCTGTCCAGCTCTCCTAGAGTAACTGACTGTCTCCTGGAATCTCCTCCGTGCTCTTGAGACTGTGCTAGGAGTAACAGCAAACCTTGTGGCAATGGCACATATTGATGTGCCATCCTGGAGGAGTTGGACTGCCTTTGCAACCTCTATAGGTATCGCCTCATGCTACCAGTAGTGACACTGACCCTAGCCAAATGCAAAACTGGTGAAAAACAGTCAGAAATGATGAGTAGGGAAAAAATGTCAGTGGCCTCCACCTGTAAAACCACTCCTGTTTTGGAGGCCGTCTCATTGTTGCCCATCTAATGCACCTGTTGTTATTTTCATTAACACCAAAGCAGCTGAAACTGATTAACAACCCCCTCTGCTACTTTACTGACCAGATCAATATCCCAGGAGTTAACTTAAGGTGATGCTATACTCAGATTTTTTTTTTGGGCAGTGTGTATTGATGGAAGGCTTAACTGTTATTGGCAGTGGTAAACCATGTAGGAAACAGGAACACCCAGGACCAAGCAAGTTTTCTCTGCACTTGAAATTCAGCAAAACAGCAAACAAATAGAGTTTCAATGTAGAAGGGCATTCTGTAGTATCTTCATAGCATAAACTAAACAAAACATCTGTATTTCCCAGCTCTTAAAGTGTTACCAAACCCACAACAGTAAAATGAGTCTGTATGTGCAGTAAAACATGCTTGTTATACTTACTGTGGAACCTAGGGGGGTTAATCCTCTGCATTGTCTAAAAAGGCTGCTTGAGCCTGTCTTCTTTGATCCTCCCCTTCTACCACTGTCCCCAATTCATCTCCTAAAAATACAGAGCCTTTGGAGTCATTCTGCCCAAGCTCAGTTTGGTGTGTATTGCTGGAGAGTTTTTTTTTCTAGGCAGGGTGCCTATGATCAGCACAGGGCCAATCAGCACTGTCCAGACAGAGGGTCACATGTCCTACAGTCTCATAGGACAGTCAGAGTAGAATGAAAACTCCTCCTACAAGCTTTAACTAGACACTGATAGAAGTCACAGGACTGCTCTAACTGCAGATAAGAAAAGGTATTAAACAGTTTACCTTTACTAAAATAATTGCATTTCCATGTTCTGTGTACTGTAGGAGACCAGATATAGTGAATGCAGGGTCCTGGGTTTAGCAACACTTTAAAGCGGAGTTCCACCCTGGGACATTTTTTTTTTAATAAAAATATCCCCAGGACAGTCAGGGCTAGTGCATTCCACAATGGCTAGCCTCTGATCTGTCCCGGGTCGCACTTACCTGCAAGAAGAAATACTTACCTTGAAAATTTATTGTCCAGCGCTGCCATCTCAGGTGTGGGCAGCTTGAAGCCAGCGCGATCCTCTTCTGTGTCCTCTTCCGTCTTCTTCGGTCCCACGATGCACTGCACCGGCCCCGCCGTCACATTTCCGGTACCACAGCGTCATCCCTGCACAGCTTCTGGGCATGCCCAGAAACTGTTTAGCAAGGTATGACGCGCCTGCACCGGAACTGACGTCGGGGCCGGTGCAGGCGCATTGATTCCTGGGAGCGATGACGTTCAGCTCCCAGGAATCATTGCAAGCCAGGAAGTGACGAATCGCCGTGGCTGCCGAGGGGAGGAAGAGGAAGTAAGGTAAGTATATTTTCTTCTAAACCAGGTAAGTAAAAAAAAAAAACAAAAAATTGCGATTATCCATTTGTTTTTCAGGTGACCCGGAGCGAGAAGATGGAGGTAAGTTTAATTTTAGGGTAAGTAAACTAATTTCAGTTCCTCAATAACTAAGCCTCTGGGTGTCAGGACCCCACAGAGGACTTTTTCAAGATTTGATTAAACAAAAACTTTATTTTCTCCATATCAGGGACAAACCCTTGAGCTCAAAATATATAATCATCATAGCCCAGTGACAATGTAAGCTCAGCTCATTTAAGGAGTATCGTTTGTCAGTGCACAACCATGTTATGTAGAAGTTGTACTGTTTGCATGTCCTTTTGTCAGTATATCCTTGAGACTTTGCTTTTGAATGATGGTTTGTTACAAGGTATCTCAGTTTCTAGAAGGAAAGTCACAGCATTGCCAGATTTGTTGCTAGTTCAGTGCGTTGGAACATTACCAAGTTGTGTAGAATGAAGTAAGGGAAAAGACAGGAGTCAGGATGACAAGCCCTAATTTATTTTATGTTCTGTTGACTGTGTCAGGTTATTTTCTGGAAGTTTCACCAGGCAATAAATGTCCACTGCTAATTTTAAGTGTTTGTTACCTCAACATTTCATATTTCTGATATGTGCCTGTTGTACCATGTACAGCCATTGCCAAAAGGTTTGAGAATGACATAAATATTGTTTTCACAGTTTTTATGATGGCAATTTGCATATACTCCAGAATGTTATTAGGAGTGATCAGATGAATTGCAATTAATTGCAAAGTCCTTCTTTGCCATGAAAATGAACTTAATCCCCTTAACCACTTAAGCCCTGGAAGATTCTGCCCCCTTCCTGACCAGGGCCTATTTTGCGATTCGGCACTGCGTGACTTTAACGGACAATTGCGCGGTCGTGCGACGCTGTACCTAAACAAATTTGACTTCCTTTTATTCCCACAAACAGAGCTTTCTTTTGGTGGTATTTGATCACCTGTGCGATTTTTTGATCATGCGCTATAAACAAAAAAAGAGCGTCAATTTTGCAAAAATAACAATATTTTTCAAATTTTTTTTATATGAAATTCCCCCAAAAAAATGTAAAAATCAACATTTTTTAACATTTTCGACCAATTTGTTTTATGCTACATATGTTTGGTAAAAAAAATAGCAAAAAGCGAATTTTGATTGGTTTGCGCAAAAGTTATCGCGTTTACTAACAAAGGGAAAGATTTTTGTCATTTTTGTTGTTTTTTTTTTTAAATGAGTAATGGCGGCGATCTGCGATTTTTTTTTTTGCGGGACTGCGACATTGCGGCAGACAGATCGGACCCTTGACTGACATTTTTGACACTTTTGGGGTTACCAGTGACATTACTGCAGTAATCAGTGCTATACATATGCACTGTTACTGTAAAAATGACACTGGCAGTGAAGGAGTTAACTGTATTGGAGAGGGAGGGGTTAAGTGTGTCCTAGGGGCGTGTTTCTAACTGTGATTGGCTGTGGCTACTAGTGTAAGAACAGAGATCAACAGTCCTACATAGTAGAACCGTCTGATCTCCATTCTTACACAGGGAAGAATGACAGGCGGCTTTGTTTACATCAGCCGCCTGCCTTTCGTCCGGTGTAACGGACGATCGCGAGTGCCCAGCGGACATCTGGTCCGCCGGGCACACGCGCAGGGGGGTCCGTGACCGCGTGGGAGCGCGCCCCCGGCGGCGCGCGCTCGCTCCCTAGAGCCTCACAGGCTAGCGACGTAGTACTACATCGCTTTGCCTGTGAGGGGCTGACCGGCGCAGTAAATAGTCATGCGAGGGTCGGCAAGCGGTTAAAAAACGTTTCCACTGCATTTGTGAAGAAGGCTTCAGGGTGCCCAAGAAAGTCCAGCAAGCGCCAGGACCATTTCCTACAGTTGATTCAGCTGCGGGATCAGGGCACCAACAGTGCAGAGCTTGCTCAGGAATAGCAGCAGGCAGGTGTAAGTGCATTTGCATTTGAAGACTTTTGGAGGACGGCCTGGCGTCAAGAAAGGAAGCAAAGAAGCCACTTCTCTCCAGGAAAAACATCAGGGTCAGACTGATATTATTCAAAAGTACAGGAGTTGGTCTGCTGAGGACTGGGGTAAAGTCATTTTCTTTGATGAATCCCCTTGTTATGGGCATCCGGAAAAAACCTTGTCTGGAGAAGAAAAGATGAGTGCTACCATCAATCCTGTGTCATGCCAACAGTTATGCATCCTAAGACCATTCATTTGTGGGGTTGCTTCTCAGCCAAGGGAGTGGGCTCACTCACAATTTTGCTAAGAACACAGTCATGAATAAAGAATAATGCAAAAACATCCTCCAAGAGCAACTTCTCCCAACCATCCAAGAACAGTTTGGTGACAAACAATGGCTTTCCCAGCATGATGGAGCACCTTGCCATAAGTGAAAAGTTATAACTAAGTGGCTTGGGGAACAAAACATAGAAATTTAGGGCCTATGGCCAGAAAACTCCCCAGACCTTAATCCCATTAAGAATTTGTGGTTAATCCTCAAAAGGCAGGTGAACAAAAAAAATCCCACAAATTATGACAAACTCCAAGCATTGAATATGCAAGAATGGGCTGCCATCAGTCAGGATGTGGCCCAGAAGAAGATTGACTGCATGTTAGGGTGAATTGCAGAGGTCTTGAAAAAGAAGGGTCAACAATGCACATATTGACTCTTTGCATAAACTTAATGTAATTGTTAATAAAATCCTTTGACACTTATGAAATGCTTCTAATTATGCGTCAGTATACTATATGCAGTAACATCTGACAAAAAGATCTAAAAACACTGAAGCAGCAGACTGTGGGCCAGTACTTGTACTGTACAGTACTGTACTTGTATGAGAAAGTATCCTGTTCTCTTTGTATCGCTTCCTTTGTGCGAAATCCCTGGTGTTCCTGCCAGTGACTCTGCTTCCCAATTAAAAACTGACCACACTAAGCAGGAGAACACACCATGGTCGATTCTCTAGTTTTGCTGAGAACTCATCCTGTTCTCCTCTAGTGATCAAACTTGCCCTGACACGCCACCCTGCACAGTATTTCACTGGGAATCTTAGTATTCTGAATACTGGGTTGAGTGGCAATTGTGTTTAGGGCCCTGTACCTTCAGGGAATCTTCATTCTGGTCCTTCATCCATAAAAAAAAATAGGGCCCTAAATGTAAGAACCACTTTATATAAAGTGCCCTGAAAATATTATTTTTGCCCCACATATTTTTTTGGTCAGTATGTTATGTTGCTGTTCTATAGTAGTTCATGTCACTTGCTTCTCTGTTCTCCCAAGTAGAAGTTGGATGGAAAGGTGCAGAATTAGAATTAGAAGGGTGCAGGCATTGGTGCTTGACAATGCACATGTCCCTCCAAAACACCAAGTAGCAGATTTTTACTGTACACCTGTGATGTGTAATTTGAGATTGCAAGTGCATTTTTTACTAAAGCAGGTCATAGATGATACAATTTTATTTTCTTCCACCATGGGTGGAAGGAAAGAAAATAGCTTGATTCCCCCCATCAACACTGATTGAAACTTACACTGAAATGTTCCCCCCACCCCTTCTGGAACAGGAACTTTTGAAGGGGACTGCAGAGTAGCCTCTTGCCTACTGACTATGAGCCCTGGCTTTTGGGGGGGCTCTATTCTTTGGGAGATGTTTGCCTGGGGGACCTTTGGAGTGGATTTGCTTAAGATTCGGGTCTATGTCTCCCCAAAACCACACAGACTCTGGGAACCTAGGACCTGGATACCGATTTGGGGTCTCTGTGCCCAATCCAGCATTGAATGCTTTGAATAGAGATTATTACCACAAGTTCCTTAAATTGCAGGAAACTTGTATAAATACTTACGGACGAGATAAAGTTCCAAATCATATGTATTTGATATGTAATTATGGATTATAATTATGGAGAGCACACACACATGACCAGCTGTTTAACCGGTTGCCGACCGCCGCACGACTATATACTGCGGCGGTCAGCCCCGGCCAGGCAGAGTGACGTATCGGTACGTCACTCGCCTGTCACTGACTTGCGAGCCTATCGCGGGCGGGCGCGCGCCCACCGAGGCGCGCGCCCGCCGCGGCTCGTTCACAGGCAAGTCAGTGCGTGTGACCGGCGGACTCGATGTCCGCCGGCCACACTACGATCGCTCCTGTGAAGGGAGAAAGACAGAGCAGCTTGTGTAAACAAGCTGCCTGTCAGTTCTCCCTGTGTAAAAGTGAAGATCTGACCGTTCTACTATGTAGAACGGTTGATCTTTGCTTTTACACCAATAGCCATGTCCCTACACAGTAGAAAGCACGCCCCTAGGACACACTTAACCCCTCCCTGTCCAATAAAGTTAACCCCTTCCCTGCCAGTGTCATTTTTGCAGTAACAGTGCATATGTATAGCACTGATTACTGCAGTAATGTCACTGGTAACCCCAAAAGTGTCAAAAATGTCAGTCAAGGGTCCGATCTGTCCGCCGCAATGTCGCAGTACCGAAAAAAAAATCGCAGATCGCCGCCATTATGCGTTAAAAAAAAAAACACCAAAAATGACAAAAATCTTTCTCTTTGTTAGTAAACGCGATAACTTTTGCGCAAACCAATCAAAATACGCTTTTTGCGATTTTTTTTACCAAACATAGGTAGCATAAAACAAATTGGCCGAAAAATGTTAAAAAATTTTGATTTTTACTTTTTTTTTTGGGGAATTTCATATATAAAAAATGTGAAAAATATTGTTATTTTTGCAAAATTTACGCTCTTTTTTTGTTTATAGCGCGTGATCAAAAAATCGCACAGGTGATCAAATACCACCAAAAGAAAGCTCTGTTTGTGGGAAAAAAAGGACGTCAAATTCGTTTAGGTACAGCGTCGCACGACCGCGCAATTGTCCGTTAAAGTCACGCAGTAAAAAATCGCAAAAAAAACCCTGGTCCTTTAGCAGCCAAATCCTCCGGGGCTTAAGTGGTTAATATGTGCTCTGGTCTGACAGATCTCAGATCACCCTTTTATAGGGGTTTCCTTATCAAAGCATCAAGACATTGGTATGGGGCGATTACCCATGGTGGTATTCCCCTAAAAAAACATCTTGGTTAAAACATGTTTTTAACAAACTCACAAGCGCCATTTTAGCTTCACTAATCATTATAGAAAATACATCAGAATATATATATAATCCTAACTTATCAATATATTTTAACTATAATACTATATAGGTTCCATCACAAATGTATCTATAAATGTATTATTCTCCCCTCCCCTCCTAGGCTCAGAGGCTCGAAACAGAAGATTATATTCAGCTTAAAACAGCCTGATGCTGGTGTCTCCTGCTGTAATTTGTAATCTGTTCATTAACCACTTAAGCCCCGGAAGATTTTACCCCCTTCCTGACCAGGGGGTTTTTTGCGATTTTTTACTGCGTGACTTTAACAGACAATTGCGCGGTCGTGCGACGCTGTACCTAAACGAATTTGACGTCCTTTTTTTCCCACAAACAGAGCTTTCTTTTGGTGCTATTTGATCACCTGTGCGATTTTTTGATCATGCGCTATAAGCAAAAAAGAGCATCAATTTTGCAAAAATAACAATATTTTTCAAATTTTTTTATATGAAATTCCCCCCCAAACAAAAATGTAAAAATCTAAATTTTTTAACATTTTCGGCCAATTTGTTTTATGCTACATATGTTTGGTAAAAAAAATCGCAAAAAGCGTATATTGATTGGTTTTCGCAAAAGTTATCGCGTTTACTAACAAAGGGAAAGATTTTTGTCATTTTTGGTGTTTTTTTAACGAGTAATGGCGGCGATCTGCGATTTTTTTTTGCGGGACTGCGACATTGCGGCGGACAGATCGGACCCTTGACTGACATTTTTGAAACTTTTGGGGTTACCAGTGACATTACTGCAGTAATCAGTGCTATACATATGCACTGTTACTGTAAAAATGACACTGGCAGGGAAGGGGTTAACTGTATTGGAAAGGGATGGGTTAAGTGTGTCCTAGGGGTGTGTTTCTAACTGTGATGGGACATGGCTATTAGTGTAAAAACAGAGATCAACGGTCCTACATAGTAGAACCGTCTGATCTCCATTTTTACACAGGGGAGAATGACAGGCGGCTTGTTTACATTAGCCGCCTGCCTTTCTCCCTTCCCGGCGAACGATCGCGAGTGACCGCCGGTCACACACACTGACTTGTACACAAAGCAAGGTCCATAAAGACTGGATGAGCAAGTTTGGGGTGAAGGAACTTGAATGACCTGCACAGAGTCCCTACCTCAACCCGACATTACACCTTTGGGATGAATTAGAGCGGAGACTGCAAGCCAGGCCTTCTCATCCAACATCAGTGCCGGACCTCACAAATGCGCTTCCGAAGAATGGTCAAACATTCCCATAGACACACTCCTAAATTATGTGGAAAGCATTCCCAGAAGAGTAGAAGCTATTATAGCTCCAAAGGGTGTGCCAACTCAATATTGAACTCTACGGACTGAGACTGGGATGCCATTAAACTTCATGTGTGTGTAAAGGCAGGCGTCCCAATATTTTTGGTAATATCGTGTATATGGCAAGCTGGTTGTACCCAAGTTGATTGATGGATCAACTTGGGTACAATCAGCCTGCCCATACATGGATCAAAATTGGGACAGTCCTTGCCTATGTGCTAAAACTATTTGAAACATCTGTTTGTGAAATCTAATTCATTAAAGTGGTTGTTACTTCACCTTTGAAAAATCGTGTAATTCCCTTTCTTACATTGAGATCTAATGTGCATTGTCAGTGGTTTTTCTTTTAATTATTCCACAAAATACCTTATTTACAGCACGACGGGGTGCTTACGTGACCTCCTGCTGCTTTCCCTCCTTCATCCGAGGTCTACAGTGGGAGGGGCTGTATTTCCCCGCTGACCTGAGCTGGGAGAGAAAAGGAGAGCAGAGGGAGGTCACGTGTGCGCCCCATGGTGTTGTCAATTAGGTGTTTAGTAGAATTATTTTAAAAAAACACCAACACTGCACATTAGATCTCCATCTAAGAAAGGGAATTGCATGATTTTTCACTAGTAATTTTAAACAGATATAGGGGACGGAGAGGCGGGGAGAAGATGGCTAACACAGGTAGGGGGAAAGAGGAGACCAGCGGGATGATAGAAGCACATAATCTGACCATAGTAATCAGGGATCAGCAGCCATGATTACTATGGTCAGCACAGACAGGGGGACACAGGAGCTGGCAGGATCAACCCGTTTTTTTTAGAACATAGAGAGGGACAAATGACAGCACAAACACTATGCTGTGTATCCTGCTGTAAAGGATCAGGATCTTTTTTTTTTTTTAGGGTTACAGCCACTAAGCTGTGAGCCTGTTTATCATTAAGTTTTGCTTGTTGCACTGTTATTAATAATTTTCCCAGGAACACATTAATGCAAAGAATCACTATCAAAATGGTAAATCCATTGCAGTGTGAAAATAAATCATTTGTTGCAATTGTAAACTGGATGCAATAAATGCTGCAGGATGGAATAATGTACACATTGTTATAGTTTTTGTAATACATTTAATGCAGGATCTGAAATATCCCTGTTGCTCAGGCAGTGCATAAAGCTAGATATAGCATATGCTCACTAAACCTTGGTCACCTTTCAGTGCAACCTATTGGAATTTACCAATCTGTTGTTTGTTATGTTTCTACATACACTATAAATTGACACCTTCAAATGCTATGGTATGTTTCAAAAAACAATGGTATGTTTTCAAATGTATATAACAGAGCACTCCAAGTGCTCAGTCTTGAGACCTTAAAAAAGGTTTGTTCATATTTTTGTATTGTACAGACATTTTCTTTTTATAAGATACCTGTAGGTTAGGGTTAAAACCCCTGTCAGTTTATATTTTGTCATCTGTGTCTCATTGGTAAGACTTCCCTTTACTTTCTGTTCGGGAGATGCAAACACTAATGGGAAGATGCAAGAAGATGAAATGAGAAGAAATCTTTTAAAGTAAGGGGAATTTCTGTTACAATGGTCACAAGGACAAGAGGATAGACAAGATAAATTTTCCCAAACAGTATTAAAATCTTCATGGGTGTTCTAAACTTTCCCTTTTCTAAAACTATGAAAAAATTACTATATACTAAACTTCAACTTTTAGATTAGGCTCACTGGAAAGCAAATATATTACTATTCACATTTCCTGCAACAGTTTGCAATTATCAAATGTTACACGAGAGTCAAAAAATGATTGGCCTATATACTGTAAATGTAAAATGAGCAAGCTAAGTAATAAACAGCATTTACAAACATAACATTTCTTCAGTGATATGAAAGTGAAGATTTCCTTCTGGATAACGAATAGCTGTTCATTGGAACCTGAGAAACCTGAAACCTTAGAGCCAAAATTTTTCTTTCATTTTTGATAGAGTACAGGAGTGTTATAACCCATATAATTTATTTATTTTTTTTGCCATCTGTGTCCCTTTGGGGGGGATTGTCAATAAATATTACACTATATGGCGTATGGTGGGTTTTACCATGATTACTGCACATTGGAGGATCTTTAAAGCAGTATAAAAGCTATTCTGGATCAGTACCTGCAGTTCCCATCCACATGAGCTTTATTGCTGCACAGTCACCGACATGGTGGTGAGTGCGCATTGCCTGTGGGTGGAGGCTGGTGATTGGTGGTCACATTTTTTCACTTGGATTGACACCAGATGCACAGGTGTTACGTGTTTATAGTGGATTCATAGCAAATTCACACTATATGGTCTTCTTTCTTTTTGATACATCCTAAGTTCCAGTGTAAAGTCTTTTGAATTTCGATTATTACCAGAGGAAATCTGAGCTGATTCCAGGAGTTGTAACTTGCAAAAATTATTGCTGTGCTTAATTGATCAGCCTGGAGTTCCGGTGAGTAAGAAATCCAGCAGATTTAAAAGTTTGAAGATCAAACACAATTTTATTTGGATTAAGAATTACATGATAAAGGAAAAGGAATTGGCAGCACTCCAGGTTGAGTCAAAATCCAGATTTATTGACTGGACATCCAAATATGACAATCGTGACAAGGTAGACGCGTTTCACACACTGACTGTGTGCTTAATCATTACCAAGAATTACATGAACTTTATTTTATTTATTGGACTTATAGCGCTGCAATTTTACTTATTTTTATCACCAAGTGTTTTACTTTTACTATATTCACTGCTAGTGGCTGTTACTTGGGTGCATAGTGCTGACTTCCTTTTAAAAAAATGCAAAGTGCAATCATCAGGATAAACTAACGCAGTTTAGAGGTCAGGAATCAGTATTGCAGGGTTCATAGGTAAGTAGTAACGCAGAGTTCACAGGTCAGGAGTAATTAATGCAGAGTTCAAGTTCATAGGTCAGGAATAATTAAAGCAGAGCTTACAGGTCAGGAGTAAGCAAAGCAGACTTCAGAGGTCAGGAGTAAGGCATGCATAGTTCACAGGACAGGAATATATTATAAGAGTTTACACATCAGGAGAATATTATGCAGAGTTCAGAGGTCAAGGGTAAGTTATGCAGCAGTGGCGGCCGGCCGATAGGGGGGCAGGGGCGCCGCCCCCCCCCCAAAAAAAAGAAGAAGAAGAAAGAAAAAGATTAAAAAAAGAATTGTCTATTTTTCGCCCACTAGGGGCGCCGGACTTAGTGCTGGGTATGGGGGGGTGGGGTTTTTGACCCCACCCTCGGCTTGCAGAGGCGCCAATTGGCGCTCTTCGGGGGGTCATTGGGGCGCAGAGCAATGTGCCCCGACACTCCCCACTTTTCTGATGTCCAGGCTGTGATTGGTTCAGACTCCAGCCTGGACCAATCACAGGAGGACATGGACCTGGTGACCTGACGCGTGGGGGCGGTGCACCGCCCTGGCATCACGATCACCTTCCTGCTTCCGTTCCCGCCCGGCGCAGAGAGGAGTGTCGGACAGGAGAGGAGACAGAGCTGAGCGAGAGCCGCGTGACGTGACTAAGTTGAGTGAGTCCAGGACCAGGAGTCAGATTGAAAGTTTGGAACTTCGGGCCCGGCGATCACCTTCTTCTTGTGTGTGACGGTGCGAGTGTGAGTAGGCCAGAGTCCCTCCAGTCCGCTCTGCAGGCCGCAGGCGCAGCCGCACAGAGAGTCCGCAGGTGGCAGTGCAGACAGACAGTGAGTGACACACTTACAAGACCAGCAGCAGCCCGGTAACGGTAAGTGAAGTGATTGTGAATGTGAATTATGCCTCGGGGGGGCCGGCCCGCACATGACTGTCCTGTCCTGTCAGTTGTTCTTTTTCCATCCATCCATGTCTCCATCCATCCATGTCTCCATCTATCTATGTCTCCATCTATCTGTCTCCATCCATCCATCCATGTGTCCATCCATCCATGTGTCATCCATCCATGTAGCCATCCATGTCTCCATCTATCTATGTCTCCATCTATCCATGTCTCGATCCATCCATGTGTCCATCCATCCATCCATGTCTCCATCCATCCATGTCTCCATCCATCCAGGTCTCCATTTATCTGTTTTCATCCATCCATGTCTCCATCCATCCATGTCTCCATCCATCCATATCTCCATCCATCCATGTCTCCATTCATCCATGTGTCCATCCATCCATGTCTCCATCCATCCATCCATCCATGTCTTCATCCATCCATGTCTCCATCCATCCATCCATCCATGTCTCCATCCATCCATGTGTCCATCCATGTCTCCATCTATCTATGTCTCCATCTATTCATGCCTCCATCCATCCATGTGTCCATCCATCCATGTGTCCATCCATCCATGTGTCCATCCATCCATGTATCTATCCATCCATGTCTTCATCCATCCAGGTCTCCATTTATCTATGTTTCCATCCATTCATGTCTCCATCCATCTATGTCTCCATCCATCCATACATCCATGTATCCATCCATGTCTCCATCTATCTATGTCTCCATCTATCCATGTCACCACTGATCAATCCATGTGTCTATCCCTCCATGTATCCATCCATGTGTCCATCAATCCATGTATCCATCCATCCATGTCTCCATCCATCCAGGTCTCCATTTATCTATGGCTTAATTTATCCATGATAAAGAGGGGTGACCAGCGCTACGGATTTCAAAATATGAAAAAAAAGGGGGTGGAAAAACGCAAAACAAATAAATAAAATAATAAGGTGTAAGCTGCCCCAATCAAAACCTTAGATGAAGGTGAAAGTGATAAATAAAAATGTGACGATTGGTGTTGGCGCTACCTTTATAAATGCCCCAAATAACGTGAGTGGGGATAAAAGGGTGTAAAAACCCACAAATGGTGAAATGTGCCAAATGGTGTTATAAAATGATAGTCAGAAATGCAAGTCTGGGTGTTTATTACAAATTAAATTTAAACAGTGCTATAAACAAATAACGTGAGTGTAATAAACCCACTACCATGCATTGGGTGAAAAGAACTTGGTGATTGGTAAATAAAACGTGCCACACAAAGTGTGATGATAAACTGAAAAAAAACTTTGATGTGTAAAATCCGTAGTGGCCACTAGGTGGCGTTTTTTCGGAATACAACCTGTATGATGATGAGGGGTTCCCTTTCGGAAAATGATGCAATCAATGGCCGCTGGCGGGAGGCCTAGATGCTCATAGAAGAAGAAACCCCATGGTGAATAGTCAAATCATACATAGCATAAAGCAAGGCGTAGATAACTCACTCTTAAGATGATCGAGATCAGAGTACAGTGTGCGCCGGGATGCTTCCGCGTTCCACGGCCGACAACCGGAAGTGACGTATGATGTCGGAGACTCCGCCCTACGCGTTTCGTCACAATGACGTCAACTGGAGCGGCCTAATCATCTATCCATGTCTCCATCCATCCATGTCTCCATCTATCTATGTCTCCATCCATCCATCCATGTGTCTATCTATCTATGTCTCCATCTACCCATGTCTCCATCCATCCATGTGTCCATCCATCCATGTCTCCATACATCCATACATCCATGTATCCATCCATGTCTCCATCTATTTATGTCTCCATCTATCTATGTTTACATCCATTCATCCATGTGTCCATCCATCCATGTATCAATCCATCCATGTCTCCACCCGTCCATGTCTCCATTTATCTGTCTTCATCCATCCATGTCTCCATCCATCTATCCATGTCTCCATCCATGTCTCCATCCATCCATGTCTCCATCCATCCATGTCTCCATCTATCCATGTCTCCGTTCATCCATCCATGTCTCCATCCAGCTATGTCTTCATCCATCCATGTCTCCATTCATCTACCCATGTCTCCATCCATCTATCCATGTCTCCATCCATCTATCCATGTCTTCATCCATCTATCCATGTCTTCATCCATCCATCCATGCCGCCATCCATCTATCCATATATCCATCCATCCATGTCTCCATCCATCCATGTCTCTATCCATCAATCCATGTCTCCATCCATGTCTAGATTCATCCATCCATGTCTCCATCCATCCATGTCTCCATCCATCCATCCATGTCTCCATCTATCCATGTCTCCATCCATCTATCCATGTCTCCATCTATCTATCCATGTCTCCATCCATCCATTCATGTCAGTGGGGAAGTTAACTGGCAGGGGTTTGTGGAGGGATTGGGGGGATTTGTGCTGGCAGGGGACCTCAAAGTCACGCCATTTTTTACCACGTTTTTTGCCGCAAAGCAATACCTATTACATTTTTCTTTTTGCGCCTTGGTAATTTCTGCACTATTTTCCATCCCTAATCATCCCACAATGACTTCCTCTTTGGAAGTCTCAAGGTCTCTACTAACTAAACAGCCTTCCCCAAATAGGTGTCTTGAACTGGGCCTACCTCTTCAAGTATATGTTCACTTAATTCCAGATACTCATATACATGACTGGAACTCCAAAGGATATAATACACTGGAGGATTGGCTGAGCTGCCTTAGCTGTGGGGAGAATTGTAAGCTCCATCATACATTCCCATATACACAATCCTATACCCACAGTTGATCCAGAAGAAGGCGAAAAACCCCAGCAAAGCATGATCTAATCTCTAATCCCAGGTTTAGTGCCACCCAGGCTACATGGTCCTCTCTATACTTGCAGCTTACTATACTGCTACCTATCACAAAAAGATGGCCCTTTTAAATATTGGAATGGAACAATACCCTGGTAATTAAAGGATAACAATTGCAAATGTTTTGACTGCTGCATGATTTTTTAAAGGCAGAGCATGGAACATACATATGGCTCCCCTAACCTCTCAGAGGTTGTACGCAAGATTAATATTGTTATTATGAAAGGATGCTGGCATATAATCGACACTTCACTGATAAGTTCTTAAAGTGCTGGGACATATGGTTGAGCTATCCAAAGGTTTTTTTAAGCGCCGGTACTTGCAGGGGCGACCTCCGAGATCGCGGTGCGAGCAGCGCGCCGCGACCTCGGAGCGGCCGCCACGGACTTCATAACATTGAAGTCTATGGCGGTCGCCTCCTGGTCGCCCCAAAGAAGCTCCGGACCCTTTTTCTAGGTCGGAGCGACTTGTGTCGCTCCTATTAGAACGGGTCCGCAGCTTTCCTATGGGAGGCGACCTGCGGCGACCTGTGAGGCGACCAGGTCGCCTCACAGGTCGCCCTAGTGTGAACCGGGGCTAAATGTTTAATGTAGCAATTGATTGTTGGGATGCAAAATATTTGTGGTGTTGTTAGACTTTTGTCTGATTTTAGTCTTTGAAGGAATTCCTATATTGGAGTCTCTTACATAATTCTAGTATTCTGATATTGTTCAAACGTCCTTTTTATGATGGCTGGTTTACCCTTTATTGCTTAAATAAAGCTGGTGACATGTCTATATCTTTCTTAACTGAAATTTAGGTGCACTATAATATGTTACAAGAGTCATATTACATAACTGAATGTAATCTAAACCAGAGCCATTGTTTGAGCGTCTACCTTGAAAATTAGGGCTTGGTTAATTATTATGCTCATGTAATGCTTGTTTTCATTGTAGTGATCAATAGTAACCTGCTGATGGTTCTTCTATTCTTATTGTATCTAATAAAAACTATTGAACATAAAAAAATCAGTTTACTGATGTATCAAAGGCTACATGCACCTTTAGCAATGTGTTACATGTTACATCTGTATTAGGGTGTAACATGTAACATGTTGCTAAACATCCCAGCCCTACCACCAGCAGATGGACTTGTAGTTCTCAAAGGACTGATCAGCACACTCATCATCTATTAACACTCCCTGCAGCTCAGAAACTGAAAGCCCATACAGGGGTATGGGTAGAGAGCTGGAGGAAGTGTCTGCAGGAGCCTTATATTGCACCCACTATTCGCTGATCGCGGGTGGTGTACTTTGCAGGCTTCTATGTAAAAAAAAAAAAAAGAAAAAAAGAAAATGTTTGACCTGCATATTGAATATAGAGTTACATTAATTTGGAGCTGAGCTTTAAATGTTTTTTTAGAACACAGAAGGCATTGCTGCACAAAAAGTTTTTTTTTTTTTTTTATTTCTGCGTGGGGTGGGAGGGACATTATACAAAAATCAGCAAATAAAATGTTTACAAATCTTCTTTTTTTCCCTCTTCCCCAAAAGCTGAATATTGTAGAGCAATATACTTATGTGTAAATGCAGTTATTTCAAACTCTTAGGGATAATAAGCAATCTTAGAAGTCAACAAGGACTGCACCAATTTGGCCAATTGGGCTCTTGTATCCCTTATGTACAATTTAATACTTTTCTATTGGGTTTGTTGTTATGTTCAAAACACTTAAGGGCTTTATATGGAAACACAGTATATTCCATCAATAGGTGTAATTGCTGAGAACAGGACCGTAAAAAACTGCTCAACCACCCACTGCCTGGCAAAGAGGGGACAGGCACTTTTCTTGCTTGCTGCAACAGAAGTTATAAAAATGAGAAATCATATTTTTAAATATGTGTATTACATCTTCCTGCATAGTATAACATACATATGTAAACATGTCCCAATTTATTAATTATCAATAATGTGAGCATTAAAATATTGTTGTGTTATTCAGGGTTTCTGTCCTAGTTTTATTGATAGAAAATAAAAAATTATAGGTGAGGTGGCTTCCATCTATTTGGCACCTTCTTCTCTTTATGGCTTTGTTCACAAGAGCTCTTTATAGTGACTTTCTGGAAGGAACTCCAAAGCCTAGTATGCACGATTAGATTATTGGACTAATGATCGTCTATTTTTTATTTTTTTTTTGGATGCTAGTCTCATATCAAAAATTAATAGGTTACTAAAGTACGAAAATTTACGTACAAGAGAATAAAAATTTGGAAGTAATGTAATGTATTTGTATTGAGTTTTCGGATGAAAACTGCAGTGATTAAACGAAAATCGTACGATTTGGTATCATTCAAGAATAAGTTTCACTTTTCTCCCTGGAAAATTTCAGATGACAGCTGTGTACTAATGATCAGATTATCGTACAATCACTTTGAAAGCGATATTTTTTGTACAATATTCTGATTGTGTGTACGGAGCTTACCAGACCTCCACAACTCACCTGCATTGCAGCACACCACAGTGCACAGTAATGTTATTGTAAGTTATTATGACCACCCTAGTGTGCATTCATTTCCCATATGGACATTCCATCATATGATGAACAGCCCAAACAAGGGAGAATGCACTAAAATGAGCCATTGTTGTCAATGAGTATTACAATGAGTACTATAAGGATTATTACAGTATTACATGAGTATTACAGCATTTCAGCTTGAGTTCCAGCATCTCATTTGAGGACAGGCAGATATTTGTTACTCTGCCCACCATTCTTGGAGAGAATTATGCCCATCTATGGGCAGCCAAAAAGGAAGGGAAAGGATCCTGTGCACCTATAGTATTGTATTTGTCTCTTCTATTCATCAATGTTTCATTCATGACTCACACATTCAAATTTAAGTGAATTGAAAAAACGTGTGAACATTTTGTGAATCTTGGGTGAAAGCACTGATAAATTGCCCCCTAAATATATTTAACCTCCTTAGCGGTATTCCTGAGTGTGGCTCGGGGTTAACTTTCAGTACCAAAAGCGGTAACCCTGAGTCACACTCGGGATTGCCCCGCAATGTTACTCACCTTCCCTGCGCTCCCCCGCCGTCCTCCCCAGCGTCCTCCCCCTCTCTCCCCACTCTTTGCACGTCCGATTGCTGCCACTTGCCTTCTGGTTCCCTTCCCTGTGATTGTTGCGATGCAGGGGGGTGGAACTGGTGGAAAATTCAAAAGTGTAAAAACACAAATGACGTGATACAAAGCTGTGATCCTAAGAGATTACACTGTATCATGACATTTCACCACAGGATTGCACCTGGTGACTTTTCCAGTGCCCTGCCTGTGCTTTTCCAGTGCTTTGTGCCTGGAAAATAGAGAATGACCATGGCATCCAAAAAGCGTTCTTTTTGCGCAAAAGCACTTTTAGACGAACTGGAAAACAGCGACAGCTAAAAGCACTTTGAACAAAAAGAATGCTTTTTGGACGCCAATGGTCATTCTCAATTTTCCACAAAGCACAGGTAGGGCACTGGGAAAGTCACCAGGTGAAATCCTGTGGCGAAATGGCATGATACAGGGTAATCCGTTAGGACCACAGCTTTGTGTCATGTCATTTAGTGTATTTACATTTTTGAAATTGCCGCCGTCGCAATGCTCACAGGGAAGGGAACCGGAAGACAGGTGCCGGCATCGGCTGGGAGGACAACGGGAGGACGGCGGGGTAGCAGGGATAGGGATCGCAGGGGAAGGTGAGTTTTTAAATATAAAACAACAGGTTTGCATGCAAAACAATGTACCGCATTTAGCACAGAAATCTGTACATAATCAGACCGCCAGGGAGGTTAAAGATCTAATAATGCATGCATTATTGACTTGTTGGACACACACAGTTCAAATAAAAAACACATACGCACACACATACACACACATATATTTCTGCTTTTTGGCTTTCTATAATTTAAAAAAACCAACCAGAAATAAATGCATCTGGACTTTCTTTTTAACTGTGCAGTGTTACTTTTTCCTATTTCAAACCTTTCATGTTTCTATCCGTTGTGGAAAATGTCACAACCACTTTTACCTCATCCCAAGTCTGTCATATCTCTATAACTCCATAAATGTCATTATTCTCATTGTCATTTTCTGAAGTTTTTCACTCGCTCATGATTCTGTCTGAATCATTTCATTTTTTTTTCTTTTGTTTACTGCCTATTTTATATTTTGTGTCTATGTCAATGTCAGTGTCGGTCAAGGGCAGCTACCACAAGCTTATGTCCCCTTTTCTGTCATGTCGGCTGAGATACATTCTCTCTGAGCTATCAGTTACTGGATGTGCTTATAGAGAGAAGTGTTGAGCTATCTCCAACCTTCACATATACCATGGTTAACATTAAAGAAAGTTTTTAAACACTAGGGATGTTTGTAAACTTTTAAATGTTGTTAATTCTTTGAATTTCTATTAACCACTTAAGGACCGGAAGGTTTTACACCTTTAATGACCAGGCAATGTTTTGCAATACAACAATGCATTAATTTAACTGACAATTGCACGGTCGTGCGATGCTGTAGCCAAAAAAAATTGATGTCCTTTTTTTCCCACAAATAGAGCTTTCTTTTGGTGGTATTTGATCCCCTCTGCGGTTTTTATTTTTTGCGCTAACAAACAAAAAAAGAGCGACAATTGTAAAAAAAATATATATATATTTCTTACTTTCTGCTATAAAACATTTCAAATAAATAAAAAAATTTAGACCAATATGTATTCTGCCACATATTTTTGGTAAAAAAAAAATCCCAATAAGTGTATATTGATTGGTTTGCACAAAAGTTATCTATCTACAAACTACAAAAGTAATTTTTTATTTATTATTATTACTTTTACTAGTAATGGCGGAGATCAGCGATTTTTAGCAGGACTGCGACATTGCGGCGGACAGATCGGACACCTAATTGATACTTTTGGTGGGACCAGTGACATTACTACAGTAATCAGTGCTAAAAATATGCACTGTTACTGTACTAATGACACTGGCAGGGAAGGGGTTAACACCAGGGGCGTTCAAAGGGTTAAGTGTGCCTTTAGGGCATGCTTTCTAATGGTATGGAGGATCGACTCACTGGATGAACGCAGAGACCCGTGTTCCTAAATAGGAGGAACACAGGATCCCTGTGTTTATCTCTGACAGAATAGCGGTCTGCCTTGTTTACATTAATTCTGTCTCAATAGGGAGCGATCACGGGTGGCTGGTGGACATCCCGTCTGCCAGCCCCACTGATTGGCTCCCCCTCTGGCCAAACAGCGCGTGTGCTCACCTCCGGCGGCGTGTGCGCGCCCCCACTATCTACCACACGAAGTGATGTAAAGGTAAGTCGTTTTGCGTAATAGAGCCGACCTGCCGCAGTAAAACTAATGTGGGTAGTTGGCAAGTGGTCAAAGTCTGTTTTACCTAAATCAGATCTCCAGACAAAAATAACAGGATAAAAATAAATAGCACAATAAAATATGCAATAACAAAACCATGCTTTGCTGCTATATTACCCTTCAACACAGGGATTTCCCTGGTAGTACTTTTTTTCTACAACTGATGGTGTGATGGCAAGCGTTATTCAACCTACCACCTCGAATTCCAGGTTGTCATGTTCCCACCCCAGCCTGTGGGTGGACAGTAAAAGAAGAAGCAACAAGGTTTTCCTCTTATCTCTCTGTCACACTGCTTTGTCCTCCTATAAGCATGTTTGTTGTCAGTACATGAACTAATAGGCTCGTTGTTATTTTTTCCTATCAAACTTCTGCTCTGCTGTACAGGCAATGCTGGAGGTAAGACGAGGTCAGATGTAACCACTTAAGTCAGTATTTTTTGCTAGAAAATGACTTAGAACCCCAAAACATTATATATTTTTAGCAGAGACCCTAGAGAATAAAATTGAGATCATTGCAATATTTTATATCACACTGTATTTGCGCAGCGGTCTTACAAACGCAATTATTTTGGAAAAAATACACTTTTTTGAATAAATAAATAAAAAAAAACAGTAAAGTTAGCCTGATTTTCTTTTCCATAATGTAAAAGATAATGTTACACCAAGTAAATAGATACCCAACATGTCATGCTTAAAAATAGTGCACGCTCGTGGAATGGTGACAAACATTGGTACTTAAAAATCTCCATAGGTGACACTTTAAAAAATTTCTAATGGTTACCTGTTTAGAGTTACAGAGGAGCAATTATTGCTCTTACTATCACGTTGATACCTCACATGTGTGGTTTGAGCATCATATACATATGTGGGCGCAACTTCCATATGCGTTCGCTTCTGCACGCAAGCTCAGAGGGACGGTGCACTTTAAATTTTTTTTTTCTTTTCTTGTTTATTTTACCTTTTATTTAACCACTTTACCACCGGAGGATTTTGCTGTCTTCCGTCCAGGCCACTTTTTGCGATTCGGCGCTGTGCGACTTCAACTGACAATTGCGCGGTCGTGCGACGCCGTACCCAAACGAAATTTACGTCCTTTTTTTCCCACAAACAGAGCTTTCTTTTGGTGGTATTTGATCACCTGTGCGATTTTTACTTTTTGCGCTATAAACAAAAAAAGAGCGTTTATTTTGAAAAAATAACAATATTTTTAACATTTTTTTATATGAAATTCCCCCCAAAAAAGATGTAAAAACCAATTTTTTAAAAAATTTTTGGCCAATTTGTTTTCTGCTACCTATGTTTGGTAAAAAAATCGCAATAAGCGTATTTTGATTGCTTTGCGCAAAAGTTATTGCGTTTACTAACAAAGGGAAAGATTTCTGTCATTTTTGGTGTTTTTTTTTTAACGAGTAATGGCGGCGATCTGCGATTTTTTTTGCGGGACTGCGACATTGCGGCGGACAGATCGGACCCTTGACTGACATTTTTGACACTTTTGGGGGTACCAGTAACATTACTGCAGTAATCAGTGCTATATATATGCACTGTTACTGTAAAAATGACACTGGCAGGGAAGGGGTTAATTTTATTGGAGAGGGAGGGGTTAATGTATGCCTGGTGCTTACTGACGTGTAGGGGGGGAGGTGACTGAGTGAGTCATGGACAGATCGGATGTCCAGCTATGCTGAACAGTCCGATCTGTCACTCCCTGTCACTATGGAGATCCGCCCGCTGTGTTTACACACAGCGGGCGGATCTCCAGACTCGATCCCCGACGATCGGGTAAGAGCAGCGGCGATCGCCGCTGCTCCTCCCCTGGCCCGACTCCCGCTGTGAATGAAAACAGCGGGAGCGAGCCTCCGGCGGTGCGCAAGCGCCGCCCAGAAGGGGGAGTGTCTGACGACGTTAATACTACGTCGTCAGACGATAACGAACCACTCTGCCGCAGTAGTATTACTGTGAGCAGACGTAAAGTGGTTAAAAAAAAATTAAATATCCCTTGTAATAGAAATAAGCTGGACAGGTCCTCTTTAATGTGAGATCTGGGGTCATAAAGGCCTCAGATCTCACATTTACAGTAAAGAACAGAGAGAAAAAAAAAATTTTCATCATGAACAAAATGGGCCCTTTAAGGCTGTTGGGAGGAAGTGACGTATGACGTCGCTCTGGTCCTTCAAGGCCATAGAGTTGAGTGGGGGGGCCAGCTTTCCCTCACTCGACTTCCTGCCTAGGAGGTGAAAGGACCAGATTGTTTTTCCTTGCTACCGACGGCTCCGGTAAGTGGGGAAAACTACCAGGAGATGGCGGAAGGGGGGCTCTCCCGCCACCCATAAAAGTGATCCTACGGTGAATCCACTATTGGGACCACTTTTATGTAAAAGTGGACCGCCAGCCATTTGAAAAAATACTGGGGTTATAGCAGCTATCTGCAGCCATAGCCCCAGTATTTAATGTCAGAATAGCAACGTAAATACATAGTGGGTGGTCCATATGTGGTTAATAAAGTATTATTATTAAAGAGCTCTATATCTGCCTAGAGTTCCTCTTTAATGTGAAATTATACAATTTTGAGGCAATTGATAATTGATTTGATTTGAGACACATTCATAATTTTCTATTTTTTTAAATTCACTTTTATTTTACAAACTTTTGCATAGACTTGCTTTATGTTTTATCGATTATTAGAATCTCACTCATCATCAGAATACTGGGATGTATAAAAAAGGGGATTCACTCCAGAAGTAAAGAGATTATTCTCCCACTCTACAAGACTCTTGTCCGGCCACATCTGGAGTATGCTGTCCAGTTCTGGGCACCGGTCCTCAGGAAGGATGTGCTGGAACTGGAGAGAGTCCAGAGAAGGGCAACAAAAATAATTAGGGGAATGGAGGACATCAGCGATGAGGAAAGACTACAAGCAATGAACTTATTCTCTCTGGAGAAGAGACGATTGAGGGGGGATATGGTACCAATGTACAAATACCCTAGCATAAGGAACAAACTATTCAGTGAAAGGGAATACAATAAGACACGTGGCCACTCACGAAAACTAGAGGAAAGGCGGTTTAACCTTAAAATACGCAGGGGGTTCTTCACTGTCAGAGCAGTAAGGATGTGGAATTCTCTTCCGCAAACAGTGGTATCAGCAGGGAGCATCGATAGTTTCAAAAACTATTAGACGGGCACCTTAAAGACCACAACATACAGGGGTATACAATGTACGGTTAACAGCAAACACAAACACATCATAGGTTGAACTAGATGGACTGATGTCTTTTTTCAACCTCACTAACTATGTAACTATGTAATTACATATACAATCTTTATGCCATTTAAAGGGATTTATGTCATTTAAACCCATTTATCCAATTATTCATTTTGATTTACAAAATTTTATGCTTGCATAGAAATTCAATGTTCTACATATTCTCCAAGCAATACACTGTTGTTTACATTAGAGCTCTATATCTGCCTAGAGTTCCTTTTTAATGAAACTTTAAGATTTTGATTTTGAATTTATTTTACGATCAAGTTTTTTTAATCTATGGGTTCCAGAAGTGTATTTTTTTTTTTATCTATTTTTGCTAGTTTGATAAAAAAAATGTTTTCTACAAATAAGAATTTAATACAGTGCACACTCGTGACACTGTCATCTGGCTATTTGTCTTTAGGTTTACTCTAATAACAACTCTTGAGGGAGTCATCTGTACACAACAAAAGGAAGAAGGAGTGAGGAGGATGAGTCACTCCTAACTTGATCACTTGCGTAACAAAAAAAAGACACACATATCAGAGCTAAAGTAATACAAAAACAAAAGTAAAGGCCACCTTGTGACGAAAGACATAGATGTAAACCTTCACTTCAATGGAATAAATAATATAAATGGAATAATTTACCAGGAATTGCTTCAAGCTGTGCAGTCTATTCAATTAGGGAAATCTTCAATAGCAAATCAAAAACAAAACAACGGGAGCAAAAGCCTTGTGCATTAGCCTAAAAAATGTATTGATAAAATAAAGTGCAAAAACATACTCCCTAAAGCCTTATGGCTACAAGTGTTAAGGAGTAATAAAAACCGTAGTGATGGCATCACTCCCAGGCACAGGTGTTACATGAAGATCTTCCAACAACAGAGCTCTAACGAAAACACATCAGCTATCATGTCTGTTGTTGGGCAATGCTTAGGTCTCTATGTGACATCTGTGCCTGGGATTGATGCCATCACTGGGGTTTTAATTACTCCTAACTCTTTTTTTATTTTTATTTTTTTGCACTTTGTTTTAGGCAATAAATGACTTTAGGGTAATGCACACGTTTTTTTTCACTCTCTGCCCCATGTGTAACTTTATCATGACCTGACTTCTGGTCAATATCACACTTGCTTGCTGTCCACTGCTGCTTCCCATCTGACTGCACACTATCAGTGCTGGATTTTCCAGGTTTTGCAGTTGGTTTGCTCCACTTCCTGACAAACCCATATACCTATGGTCATTGGAAATGTGTCATCCATGTGCCTTCCATTATATTTCAATAAATGGCACCATCTGCTGGTGTTTGTGCATAATCCTAATCCGTGTATTACTAATGTGAGTGTTTTTAATTTAATTTGTATGGATTATAATAAATACTACACAAAAAACTTTCACTTTGCCTAAAATTGTTTTATACCTGGGAAATGGTGTACCCTTACTGGCTGACGAGGATATCAACTCGGTATTTTGGTGTGCTTACTACCAACATCATGGATGGATAAGTGGTCACCGTCTAATGGATTTTATGAAATTATTGCTTTAGCTCCTAAATATGAGTGCATTTATATTCTCCCCTTCATGCCACCATTTTCACTAACACTACACAGGGGATCAGTTGTCTCTTCCTTTTATGCTTTTATAATTTTATATCCATCTGAAAACCCAAGATAAATGGGGTTGATTTACTAAAGTCAAATTAACTGTGCACTTTTGAAATGTGTAGTTGCACTCTGCAAGTGCAGTTTCTCCAGAGCTTAGTAAATGAGGGAGAGCTCTGCTGACATCCATCATCCAATCATGTGCAACTAAAAATGCTGTTTTTTTTAATTTTCCTTGCATGTGATTGGTTGTTCTTTGAAAAGTGAAGCTTTACCTCATTTACTAAGCTCTGGAGCAACTACCCTTGCAGAGTGCAACTGCACATTCAAAAGTACACAGTCTATTGGGATTTATTTACTAAGACAAATCCACTCTGCACTACAAGTGCACTGCAAGTGCACTTGGAAGTGCAGTTGCTGTAGATCTGAGGGGAAGATCTGAAATGAGGGGAAGCTCTGCTGATTTCTATCATCCAATCATTTGCAAGCAGGAATGCTGTTTCTTATTTTCCTTGCATGCCCCCCTTAGATCTTGAAAAAACTAAGAAATGCCAGCACACACACTACATCAACGTCCAAATGTGAAAATTCTTTATTTGTCACCAAGCCAGAACAAGAAACACAGGGAAAGATTGTTGACACGTTTCACACTAAAAAAATCCTGCTTACTCATAACCTCTAATATATCATAACATCCCCCTCAGATCTACAGCGACTGCTCTTCCAAGTGCACATGCAGTGCACTTGTAGTGCAGAGTGGATTTACCTTTAGAAAAAAAAAAACATTGTATCCACTGATGTTGTCGCATACTGAAGTATGGGTTTGCACCTGAATAGGTCATCACAGTAGACCTATTGAGATGTCATATACTCCTAACATTTATGTGAGTGCAATACCTACTCTTTCACCACTTTCTATGAGTTCCCTCACTGCTTACCACATTTTTTATTGTTTCATGTCCATTGGAGGATTGCAGAAATCGCTGCCAGCTGACCTAATTTTTACAAATTGACATGCTATGTTCAACTTTGTGTATGTAAGTGCAATACCTACATTCCTAACATTTTTTTTTACCCGTATCTTTCCGTATACTACCCTTAAACACTGGTGCTCTCTCTCCCCCTTTTTTTTGCCTTACATGTGTAGCACTACTCCCAAGGGAGCTGCTGAGTGTGGGTCGCCCTGGGATACCGCTAGCAGCAATAGTACCTTTTAGCATGTTTTTAAGTATGAGCACCTCAGACAAGAACCAGTCTAGTTTCTTTGGTTTTTAGGTTTTATTTGAGAACTTTGATGGGAGAAGGGAGAAGTGGTATACTCCAACAACTGTACTATACACAATTAGGCAGGGACACTGACAAATGCTGTTTGGCGCTGGTTAACGCTTCTCTGACGCTGGTTAACACTGATGCTGGCCTTGGCTAGGCCAGTTACTAGAACTTCACCTGTGGAAAAGTCCTTTAAGCTCCCTAAGGTATTCTCTCCTGAGGTAGCTGATTTGTAATGCAGACTGTACTGCTGAACACTTCAGGGCCCTTCCTGGTGCCCCCTTTTACTCCCCAAACTTCAGGGCTTTACATCTTGGCACCCCCTTTACTGTGCACTCCTGGTTAGCTGGATCCTGGATCCCTTTTGACCTCTCTGGAGTGGTCCCCTTTCCTAGGCAGACCCCTGGGCAGATCTTGAGTACTCACAATACTGTTTTTCCTGAAGATCTCTGCCCAGCAGCTCCACTTGGTCAGCAACTCTGGATCCCTTGCAGCCCAGTTCAACCTCCGGTCCCTAGGCCGACTGCCTGGATCGCCTTCTCACATTTACAGGAGGAGAGACAGCCGTCACCTCCTCCTGGGACTGATGCTCCCGCCAAAAGACACTGTCACATGCTCCCCTCCAATTTATGTGCAATCCCAGGATGCATTGCAGGAGTGCCCTCCCACTGGAACTGACATAAACCAGAGTGTGCCACTGGCTAGGTTTCCTCCGCTGTCCAATGAGCTCCCTCATTGGCTGCAGTGGGAACACTCCCTCAGACCCAATGAATCACACTTGGAAACATGTAACAGGCTAAACTAATAGAGCAGGCCCTCCTGATAAGCAGACAGGGCCACAAATATGCTTTTCCTAGCACCTACCTAGGAGGGTGCTACACATGTACTGGCAAAAAGACTCCAGAGCTCACCACAACGGAAATACTGCTGACACTGTAGAAGTGTGTTCTTTTCCAAACAAATAGACTTTATTTTCATGAGGACTCATCTTGCCACATTTCCCTAATCTCTGATAGTGAAGCATTGTACTAGTTTTTACTCGGTTTTTGCTACACCTTCTAGGGTCTCTGTGTACTGTCATTTCTTTGTGTTACTAACAAGATCACAGGTGACAGTTAAAGGAGTTGTAAAGGCACAAGTTTTTTTTTTATCTTATTGCATTCTAATCATTACGATAAAAAGCTTTTTGTGTGTAGCGCCTCCACCCCCCAGCACCCCCTTATACTTACCTGAGCCCCATCTCTATCCAGCGATGTCCAGGAGTCCCTCGACTGTCTGGGACTCTCCTAATTGGTGGAGACACAGCAGCGGCGCTGTTGGCTCCCGATGCTGTCAATCAAAGTCAGTTAGCCAATCAGGAGGGTGGGGGGTGGCAGCTCCGCGTCTGAATGGACACATGGAGCTGAAGCTCCGCTCGGGTGCCCCCATAGCAAGCTGCTTGCTGTGGGGGCACTCAACAGGAGGGAGGGGCCAGGAACAGGGAAGAGGAACACGAGAAGAGGAGGATCGGGGCTGCCCTGTGCAAAATCACTGAGTGAGTATAACATGTTTGTTATTTAAAAAAAAATAAGAATAAAACGTTATAATCGATTTAAGCATAAAAGTCTGAAAGAAAGAAAACGAATGTACAGCATCTCACAAAAGTGAGTACTACCCCCGCATTTTTGTAAATATTTTATTATATCTTTTCATGTGACAACACTGAAGAAATTACAATTTGCTACAATGTAAAGTAGTGAGTGTACAGCTTGTATAACAGTGTACATTTGCTGTCCCCTCAAAATAACACAACACACAGTCATGTGACTCATAATTGTTACAAGGTCTCAGGTGTGAATGGGGAACAGGTGTGTTACATTTGGTGTTATCACTCTTATACTGGTTACTGGAAGTTCAACATGGCACCTCATGGCAAAGAACTCTCTGAAAAAAGAATTGTTGCTCGACATAAAGATGGCCTAGGCTATAAGAAGATTGCCAAGACCTGAGCTGCAGCATGGTGGCCAAGACCATACAGCAGTTTAACAGGACAGGTTCCACTCAGAACAGGCCTTGCCATGGTCGACCAAAGAAGTTGAGTGCACGTCCTCAACATCATATCCGGAGATTGTCTTTGGGGAAATAGACATATGAGTGCTGCCGGCATTGCTGCAGAGGTTGAAGGGGTGGGGGGGGGGAAGCCTGTCAGTGCTCAAACCATAAGCAGCGCACTGCTTCAAATTGGTCTGCATGGCTGTCATTCCAGAAGGAGCCTCTCCTAAAGATGCACAAGAAAGCCCACAAACAGTTTGCTGAAGATTAGCAGACTAAAGACATGGATTACTGGAACCATGTCCTGTGGTCTGATAAGACCAAGATAAACGTATTTGGTTTAGATAGTGTCAAGTGTGTGTGGCGGCAACCAGGTGAGGAGTACAAAGACAAGTGTGTCTTTGCCTACAGTCAAGCAGGTTGGTGGGAGTGTCATGATCCGGGGCTGCATGAGTGCTGCCGGCACTGGGGAGCTACAGTTCATTAAAGGAAATCATGAATGCCAACATGTACTGTGACATGGTCAAGCAGAGCATGATCCCCTCCATTCAGAGACTGGGCCGCAGGGCAGTATTCCAACATAATGACGACCCCAAACACACCTCCAAGATGACCACTTCCTTGCTAAAGAAGCTGAGGGTAAAGGTGATGGACTGGCCAAGCATGTCTCGAGATCTAAACCTTATTGAGCATCTGTGGGGCAACCTCAAACGGAAGGTGGAGGAGCGCAAGGTCTCTAACAACCACCTGGTCCGTGATGTTGTCATGGAGGAGTGGAAGAGGATTCCAGTAGCAACCTGTGAAAATCTGGTAAACTCCATGCCCAAGAGGGTTAAGGCAGTGCTTGAAAATATTGGTGGCCACACAAAATATTGACGCTTTGAGCCCAATTTGGACGCTTTCACTTAGGGATGTACTCACTTTTGTTGCCAGTAGTTTAGACATTAATGGCTGTGTGTTGAGTTATTTTGAGGGGACAGCAAATTTACACTGTTATACAAGCTGTACACTCACTACTTTACATTGTAGCAAAGTGTAATTTCTTCAGTGTTGTCACATAAAAAGGAATAATAACATATTTACAAAAATGTGAGGGGTGTGCTCACTTTTGTGAGATACTGTAGATACCACATCTAAGGACGATTTACATGTAGTATATGATACTTTTGTCCTTGGATTTTGATACCCTTGATTGTGGTCACCAAAAATACAAAAATAAGCCCATCTAATAAGCATACAACCAGGAAAAACATATATAGTTTTGAAACAAAGCAAGGTCATTTTTAGCTCATCCTACAAGTACACTATAAAATTAAAAATTGAATTTTAAATCAGGGGAGAATGCCTTACATAATCAGAACTTCACCCACCCCACCCTGCTAAGACATCCAGCAATTGTATTTCTGCTCCAACCAATCCCACTTTGTTGGTCTGAAATCTGTGATCCTTGTAAGCACCTGTTTGTGATGCTGAAACCTAACATTTTTTTTAAGCCAGGCTTTTTCAACAAGGGTGCCCAGGCACCCTGGGGTGCCTTGAGGTTTCTTCAGGGGTGCCTTGGCAAAATGTCTAAAAATTGCCCAAAAATGTGGATCAAGTTTGCCACAGGTTTTTAATTGTGCACCATTTCAACCTACCACCTACCTGCATCCTAACCAGTGATGTCATCAGAAGGGTGTTGATTGCATGCACAGCATCCTTGTTTGACCCTTCCCCGCCCCTCTCCAACACTGGGGTCACTTTAGCTGAGCGATTGAGAGAAACGAATGCCTCGTACACACGCAACGATTATCGGCCGACCGATCGTCCGACTTTTGTCTAGAGTTGTGTTTTGTTGGTTGGAATGTGCCTAGACTGCACACAAATTTTCTCAGCCAACAAAATTCTACTTCAGAAGTGACGTCATGTGTTGGTTTACTTTCCGTGTGTTTTTTCTTCTCTGAGCATGCCCAGTCTTGCTCATCAGATTATTGGCTGCCAAAATCTGTACTGACTGACGGAAAATCGGCCGTTGTGTTGACGGCCAACAAAAATTTTATAGCTTGCACACCAGATTTTATTCGGCTGAAAAGTGGGAGTCGGTTGTCGAAAGCATCATACTAACAAGCCGAAAATCGGCCGATCGGACGTTGGCCGAAAATTCCTGGCCAATAATCGATGCGTGTGTACGAGGCATAAGGGAGAAGAGAAACACTGGAAAACTAGTAGTTACTAGTGTGCAAATCTGTATTTGCTTTGTAAGTTTAATTTGCCTCTAATGTTGGGTGTCCTGCGTGTGTCGATGCTGCCACTTTATGTAAAACAATTAGAATAGTTTTTTACATTTTAGAAAGGGGTGCCTTGAGACTGTCCATAATTTTAAAGAGTGCCTTGACTGAAAAAAAAGGTGAGAAACACTGCTTCAAGCAACCAATTAAATTCAAACCTGACAATGTAAATGTGATGGAGGAAGTGGATAAAGCCAAAAAGGTTCACAGCTCAGACTGCCTTTCCATTAACCCAGTGCAGGATTGCAGACAGATTAGATTAAAAAAACTTTATTCCACATAGAATCATTAAGCCATGTCAGGACACCAATAACAAAGGAAGGCACTGGCTTTCTGGGGGAGTTTACAAAGTAACTCCATGAGCTCAAATGGCATATGAATCTTTTACATTTTGTTCAGTATATTTTATAAACCTGTATAAAACTTTTTATATTTAATCATTTTCTAACATCTCTTGCAGTAGCAGAAACTAGTGATTTGCTTGTCTATATGCCTTTTTAAAATCCCATTTATTAAAAAGTGCTCATGTGGATGATCCCTAATGGTTTTCTTTTAGAGGAAAAAAGACTGTACTTACGCTTTTTTTTTTATTAGCACAGTAATAAAACAGTTTTCAATGTACACTAAAAACTTAAAAAGCTTTCATACTTCAAAACACGTATACCTTCTGAAAAAATGTATTCCATTTCACAGTTCTCTTGGTTAATTTTCTATCTATAATATTTCTAAGATGTCAGTCTTTATTCATGCCAGCAAATTATACAGAAACAAAATGTTATACCTAAATAGGCCTACTGGTTTGTATGCCTGCAGCATTGTATCTGGATTAGTGACATTTTCAGTTTATAATTACATTTGCTTTCCCAGGAAAATAATAATATGGTATACGTATACTGAACATGAGCATGCATAATCCTTTCAATAAAAAAAAAAGCAGGATAAAAACGTACTCTTTGTTACAGGAGTCAAAAGCCTATGCAAGTTTAAAGGATAAGTTTAACTTTTCTGGCAGAATTTCCGTTTTCATAATAAATAGAAGTATTTTGCAATGCCCTTTCTGGCCTAGCTATTCCAATGTGATTTTCTCTCATTTACATCATCCACAGGAGGTTTAAAATCTTATCAGTTTATTTGTATTTTTAACCACTTGCCGACTGCCTAACGACGATTTACTTCGGCAGTCAGCCCCTCACAGGCAAAGTGACGTAGATCTACGTCGCTAGCCTGTGAGGGTCTAGGGAGCGAGCACACCGCCGGAGGCGCGCTCCCGCGTGGTCACGGACCCCCCCTGCGCGAGTGACCGGCGGACCTATGTCCGCCGGTCACTCTGCGATCGCCGCTGCAGAGGGATAAAGTCAGGCGACTAGTGTAAACAAGCCGCCTGTCATTCTCCCCTGTGTAGAAACTGTGATCACACGGTTCTACTATGTAGGACCGTTGATCACTGTTTCTACAGCTCAACCCACAGCCAATCACAGTTAGAATCACGCCCCTAGGGACACACACAGCCCCTCCCTCTCAAATAAAGTTAACCCCTTCACTACCAGTGTAATTTTGCAGTAACAGTGCATATGTATAGCACTGATTACTGCAGTAATGTCACTGGTAACCCCAAAGGTGTCAAAAATGTCAGTCAAGGATCCGATCTCTCCGCCGCAATGTCGCAGTACTGCAAAAAAAATCGCAGATCGCCATCATTACGCGTTAAAAAAAAAAAAAAACAACAAAAATGACAAAAATCTTTCCCTTTGTTATTAAACGCGATAACTTTTGCGCAAACCAATCAAAATACGCTTTTTGCGATTTTTCTTACCAAACATAGGTAGCATAAAACAAATTGGCCGAAAATGTTAAAAAATTTTGATTTTTACATTTTTTTTGGGGGGAATTGCATATGAAAAAATGTGAAAAATATTGCTATTTTTGCAAAATTGACCCCCTTTTTTGTTTATAGTGCATGATTAAAAAAATCGCACAGGTGATCAAATACCACCAAAAGAAAGCTCTGTTTGTGGGAAAAAAAAGGACGTCAAATTCGTTTAGGTACAGTGTCGCACGACCGCGCAATTGTCTGTTAAAGTCACGCAGTGCCGAATCGCAAAATACCCCCTGGTCAGGAAGGGGGTAAAATCTTCCGGGGCTTAAGTGGTTAAAAGCATTTTCAGATTCCATCACTTCTTCAGCTTTCACTTCCTGTTAGGTCATCTCCCAGAAGCCTTCACTTCCTTGTTGCATCACAGAACAGGGTGTGATAGGGTGTGTTCACCACTTTGGACCACACCTCCCTCATTACAATACCACCTTCCACCCATCTTCTATACAATCTGATTGTGCAATCTCCTTTAGATCTCCCATCAGCTATGAAGTACAAGGCAACAACAAGAGAAGGGCGCACCGACCTTGTGCATTACAACTAAAACGTTTATTAAAATATAAATGGGTAGCGTACATTATACTCGGAAACATAGGATGTGTACATGCATGTCGGAAATGGGAACCACTCGCCTCCAGAACACTACTCTACTGCTGGATGGTGTCCACAAAGACCTGGTTTGGCCAAACCAGGTCTTTGTGGATGCCATCACGCCATCCAGCAGTAGAGTAGTGTTCTGGAGGCGAGTGGTTCCCATTTCCGACATGCATGTACACATCCTATGTTTCTGAGTATAATGTACGCTACCCATTTCAATTTTAATAAACGTTTAGTGGTAGTGCACAAGGTCGGTGCGCCCTTCTCTTGTTGTTATCTTAAAGTGTTTTTGGATACCCTTGGTCCTGGGGGGCAGCAAGATCACCTTACCTGTGATAAAAAGACCATTCACCTTCCCCCATACCACTTGAGCACAGGAGAGATACTGTTTTTGGAATGAAGTACTAGGGCCTATCTGAGTTGATATAAATTGAATGGATTGTTCAGGTGTGTCCATCTATTCCACAGTTCTGGTAAATCTAAATGAAATTGTACAGTGATTGTACAAACAGATTGCATGGTGTATGTCCATCTTCATACAAGTGCATAGGAGAGAGTGGAACGGAAACACTCAGTTGTAAGGCCACATTTACATCTCCACGTAGCGAAAACTCATATCCCCACATGCATTTATTTTGAGCATTTTGGAGTGTTTTCACTCGTCACGCATAGGGCAGCTCATCCACTTGAATGGGCTACCCTACACACAACAATCACCCCAGAAAAGCTCTAGAACTTTTTTGGGAGCAGAGCACGGTGCGCTACTGCAGTTTTTGGTGCATTTGCTGCACTTGGGAACCCCTAACATGTAATAAAACAAGCATGATGCACATTTGCAGAGTTTCTGAAATTAATGGCAAAGTGTACATTTTCTGTGTTTTTTCCATGCATGTGGAAACACGCAGATGTGACTAGAGCCTCATTGTTCTGGTGTAAATGCATCAATTTCACTTTGGGGCCCCACTCACACCTATAGTAGTGGGAGCACCAGTTTTTTGGCTCTTTTTTCCAGTGACACAAATAGGGAAGCCTATTGACTTCAATAAGCTGTGCTACATGTGGCAAAGTAGCTCATGGGACAATATTTTCTTGTGGTGCGACTTGTACTTTTTTTACTGTGTTTGTCACCTGTTTTTACATATGGCCAAATGTGTGTTTGCTTCTGTGTTTGGTGTGCTGTTAACAATTAATGACACTGAAAGCACAACTAGGTCATTTTAGGTGTATGAATGTTGCCATGCACTATGCAATCTGATTGTTCAATCTTTGTACAATCTCATTCAGGTTTACCAAAATTATATAATAGAAGGACACACCATCTATCCAATTACGCTGTATACAATCAGGCAGGCCCTTGAGCTACAACAGGGGTGTCCCGTGGGCTTCATGCAGCCCCAGGGAGTTTACCATGCAACCTGAGCCCATCTGAAGGGATGCTGGGAAAGCCAGGCAAATGCAAACATGGAGAAATGCCAGGGGTGCTGTATAAACGTAGTTGATGGATGAAGGTGTGCTAACGAGGCCATCTGGTAAACTCCTTTCTGTGTCTTACTGATTCCTCTGCCTCTATATCAGGGAGTCTCTGAAGCTTTCTAAGAAATATAGCAAGGGCTAAGGTAAGGTCTTGTTTTCCAAATCAAAGAAAGATTGTATTCTTCTGCAACTAAGGTACATTAGTGGTATATTGATACATAGGGGAGCTGGATTTTAGAAAAAAAAAAAAAAGATGACCTTAGCCTTTAAGAATACAGCACAATGTGCCAAGTTATTGGAAGTTGTACTTTAAAGGCCAACTCTAGCAATAGTTTTTATTATGTATTCAGCAGGAAAGTGTTAGAGCCTCTGCCAATCCCCCAGACTATCTAGTCTATCAAAAAATGGCTGAAGATAGGCTGTATTGCATTTCACTGTATGTTATGGCCAAAACACTTTAAATGGTCAGCCCACCCAAAAGTGATATTTAGGTATAGATATATAGTAGCCTTAGGTGCTCACAAGGATCTCAGCATATTTTGGATCCTCAAACAGCAATATCTTCTGACCATAATTCACCAATCCTGAGGATCTGAGCATTTTGGGTGTTTCGATTCTCCTTTTTTTATTAACGCAGGACCTCCTTGAGAATTACCATCATGTAAAGAAAAATTTAACGGGGAGAGTGGGCATCCTTCATATTGGCCATAGTGCATGTGCAGAGTCTTGGTCACACAAGTATGTAGATATCAGCAATAGAGCACTTAAAAAAATATAAATAATTACATGGTTTAACTCTCTCAACCATTTACCAAAGACTGAAATATTTGTTTTGGCCTGAGTGACCCTTTAAATTTAGTTATTTTAAGTAAAACAGAGCAGACCATGTGGTGTGTAATACACCCTCAAGTAATACAATATAGTTTGAGATAAGATTTCCACTAATGTTCTACATTGAAGGACAAAAGTAAAAACATGGACCTGTCTGTCCACAACCAAGAGTACTTTATGCCATTTGGAATTTTATTACAAGCCCGATTCCAAAAAAGTTGGGACACTGTACAAATTGTGAATAAAAACAGAATGCAATGATGTGGAAGTTTCAAATGTCAATATTTTATTCAGAATACAACATAGATGACACATCAAATGTTTAAAATTAAGAAAATTGATGATTTTAAGGGAAAAAATAAGTTGGTTTTAAATTTCATGGCATCAACACATCTCAAAAAAGTTGGGACAAGGCCATGTTTACCACTGTATGGCATCCCCTCTTCTTTTTATAACAGTCTGCAAACGTCTGGGGACTGAGGAGACAAGTTGCTCAAGTTTAGGAATAGGAATGTTGTCCCATTCTTGTCTAATACAGGCTTCTAGTTGCTCAACCGTCTTAGGTCTTCTTTGTTGCATCTTCCTCTTTATGATGCGCCAAATGTTTTCTATGGGTGAAAGATCTGAACTGCAGGCTGGCCATTTCAGTACCCCAATCCTTTTTCTATGATGTTGTAATTGATGCAGTATGTGGTCTACTGTTGGAAAATGCAAGGTCTTCCCTGAAAGAGACGACATCTGGATGGGAACATATGTTGTTCTAGAACTTGGATATACCTTTCAGCATTGATGGTGCCTTTCCAGATGTGTAAGCTGCCCATGCCACACACATTCATGCAACCGCATCCCATCAGACAGGCTTCTGAACTGAGCGCTGATAACAACTTGGGTTGTCCTTGTCCTCTTTAGTCTGGATGACATGGCTTCCCAGTTTTCCAAAAAGAACTTCAAATTTGGATTTGTCTGACCACAGAGCAGTTTTCCACTTTGCCACAGTCCATTTTAAATGAGTCTTGGCCCAGAGAAAATGCCTGCGCTTCTGGATCATGTTTAGATATGGCTTCTTTTTTGGCCTATAGAGTTTTAGCCAGCAACGGCGAATGGCACGGTGGATTGTGTTCACCGAAAATGTTTTCTGGAAGTATTCCTGAGCCCATGTTGTGATTTCAATTACAATAGCATTCCTGTATGTGATGCAGTGCCGTCTAAGGGCCTGAAGATCACGGGCATTCAGTATGGTTTTCCGGCCTTGACCCTTATGCACAGAGATTGTTCCAGATTCTCTGAATCTTTGGATGATATTATGCACTGTAGATGATGATAACTTCAAACTCTTTGCAATTTTTCTCTGAGAAACTCCTTTCTGATATTGCTCCACTATTTTTCGCTGCAGCATTGGGGGAATTGGTGATCCTCTGCCCACCTTGACTTCTGAGAGACACTGCCACTCTAAGAGGCTCTTTTTATACCCAATCATGTTACCAATTTACCTAATAAGTTTCAAATTGGTCCTCCAGCTGTTCCTTATATGTACAATTAACTTTTCCGGCCTCTTATTTCTACCTGTCCCAACTTTGTTGGAATGTGTAGCTCTCATGAAATCCAAAATGAGCCAATATTTGGCATAACATTTCAAAATGTCTCACTTTCAACATTTGATAGGTTATCTATATTATATTGTGAATAAAATATAAGTTAATGAGATTTGTAAATTAGTCCATTCCTTTTTTACTCACAATTTGTACAGTGCCCCAACTTTTTTTGAATTGGGTTGTACATCAGTTAAATAAATGTGGCAAAAATAACATTCTGTAGGTGCATTCCTTAGTTGTGCTTTATGCATGAGTTGGCTAGAATTAATGAGGAATATAAAAGTATAACATAATAAATCTAGATCATTAGTTTTCTAATGTGTAGAGTGGCAAGGTCATAAAAATAATTAAAGTATAATGTTGGTTTCTTTTAAAGCAAATGACATGTCTTGAGATAGACAGTGATGAGTTGATGACACTATTAATGTGGAAACTGACTTTCATTTTCTTGTAAATATGGAAGTTCCAGATAAAATTTGTAATTCTCAAACTAAGAGATTAATAATAACAAGTAATTTTAATATACCGTAAGTAAGTTGTTTCCTGACATTAATAATTCAACGCTTACTGTTAAAACGAATGAGTTATTTTCAAACATAATAAAGTGCACCCACCGTTAGAGAAAATCGAGCTGCCAGTGCTGACATTTATCTGAAAATGCTAGCTGCCTGGCTATGTTTGGCTGAATTACTTTTAACAAACAGACACACTTGCAGCAAAAAAAAATAGAGAAAAAAATAAAATATTCCTTTTTGTCAGAACGTATTGAAGCAAAGCATTAGCAAGACAGCCAGATGAATTATATTTTAGGAAGAAGTGGTCGACAATGGCAGCCTATATATTTCCCTTTATGAGAACAAAACTTTAGAGATAAACTAAGGGCTATTTATCAAACAGCTAAATACTTAGATGAAATACATATATGTATTTTACCTGCCAAATAATTCATATTTTTGGCCATTCTTTCCAATACAGTCAGCCTGGAGACCTGATTTTTCCTTATTGCATTATTATTAAGTATTACAACTAGGTCATCTTCCTGCACCCTGGTTGTGATTGGACAATGAAAGACAAGCCATTCCAATGATGAACTCATCCCCCAGTCCCTCTGCTCTCTCCTTCTATCATCACGTGTCACGTTAGCACAGGACTACTGCAGATACAACTGATTTGGTCTTTGTGCTGTTTCTCCCTCTCACTGAATTTTTCTGTTTAGAGGATTGCAGGAGGCTGATACAAAGTTAAATTCAGATATTTACAGTACACTGGTTGTTTAAATAATAAATTTAATAATATTTTAATACAGAGCGTAACATGGGGGCCGTTGGCTCTAGTGGTTGATGTGTTTTTCAAGGCATTCACGTCAGTCAGCACTTTGGTTTTAGGGAATGGCAACCTATTTTTATTAAAATGCATGAGGAAAGTCCATAACATATTAAGGTTCCCCACGCAGGGGTTCTTCTCCAGTCAATATATGCTAAACAGAAAATGCTAGCCCACCTGGTTCTTAAGCTCTCACTCAGCTTTTTACTAGCAGTATCTCTGCTCTTTATGTTTGTCCCCAGACCATGAATTCTCTGAAACTGACAGCTTCACTTTGGTCTTAGTCCTCAGACTGTGACCTGTCTCTTGCAGACACACACATGCTCTGGCTGCCACGTGCAGCCTCTGACTCCTAGAGACCTCCTGTCTCACTTGGGGGGATCCATCTCCAACTGGGAGCTCTAAGGTATTCCTCATTCCCACCTCTATTATAAGGGCTGTGTGTACCTGAGCACACACCCTGCTGGTCATTAACAAAACATGGACACAGGGTTGGGGACTCCATCCTACCCAAGACACTATGAAATCTCCAAACTACAGAGCCCCATCCAGGTATACCAAAACCTGGATAAAGCTGCAAAAGCAGTTTTCTCCACTGTACATCTACACCCCGCAGTCCTGCACAGAGCCAATATTCACACTCTGTGTCCTTTAAATGACCATTTTCCCTGTGACAGAGTCTAGATCTGTTTAAATTAATATGTGTTTTTATATATGCCTGGTGTTCAGATTGAAACATGTAATTGTTCACCACAGCTTGTGTCAGAATTCAACATTGGCAAGCCTCAAAACAGGTAAGGTAAATAAATAATAGTAGCAATATATATATATATATATATATATATATATATATATATATATATATTTGAATTAAAAATGTGTTCCGCATCAGTGATCCCAGAATCCACTGATGATAGGAAAGAGGGTTGGGACTGTACCGGACTGATTTGTCAGAAGTTTGTAGGTAAGCAAGAAAGAAGCAAATGAAAAATTAACAATATTTATTCAGAGAAGTAAAAAAGTCGACATATAGAAAATAGGAAGGGTATTACAATACAACATGTTTCACGTATAAGGTGGTAGTAGTCAGACGGGTGATAGCTTTTGTTCAATGCATTTCGCGGGATTGCTCCAGCTTCATCAGGAACTCTAGCGTTAAATATTCACCCCTTAAATAGAGCCAGGACTACATTGAAACCTTAAAGATATATTAGTGAAAAAAAAAGAGAATATATCAGTACATATCCCAATAGTGGGAAAGGAATCCATAATTCTAGCACTTTTATTGATATATACAGGATCATGAAAGAGTATACAGCTTACCACACTTAAAGATGTTATGCCTACTACATAATAAAATTGGACCACAGATTGGATCTCCCAGCAAACTGCCTCATGGCTCCAAACCAAAAAGTCCCTGGTGGGGCCCATAGGGGTCCTCCAAGGAGGTGGTTGTAAGGTGTAGATTGGGCCAGTCTTCTGTAGGTGCCACCCCGTCGGACAATGGGTGGAGCCAAAGGTCTGTAAACAAACATAGTATGTATTGTATAACAGATGTCATACAAACATGTATAGCATAGATAGACATCATATGCTGCACAGGGACTACATAGAGCCCGGTGAGTTAGAAAAGACATGCACTGCCGAACTCTGGAATCTAGAATCAAATCTGGGGATCGAAAGGAAAATGAACCATGAATTTCAATCCATGTTCAAAAGTCAAAGATTATAAGGACATCATCTGAGAGCCAAAGCTCCATCGTGTTGCCCACAAGTATGCATTAGTAATAATACAAAGTCAAACAGAAAGGCAAAGCCCATAAGAGGCCGGCACGGCTGTAATCCACGGAGGTCTTTTGACCTCTAGTGGCGGACATCCGACAAAATGGCGCCCGCACCGCTAGCGGACATGCGTCACTTCCGGTGGGACCAGTCTTACGCCGGCTCTCCCGACCCGCGGCTTTACTGGTCTCAAGGTAGGACACTCAAGCTCATTTTCCACATTTGACTACCCCCGAACTCTGGTCTATTTGGGGACCAAAAACTTATGGGCTTTGCCTTTCTGTTTGACTTTGTATTATTACTAATGCATACTTGTGGGCAACACGATGGAGCTTTGGCTCTCAGATGATGTCCTTATAATCTTTGACTTTTGAACATGGATTGAAATTCATGGTTCATTTTCCTTTCGATCCCCAGATTTGATTCTAGATTCCAGAGTTCGGCAGTGCATGTCTTTTCTAACTCACCGGGCTCTATGTAGTCCCTGTGCAGCATATGATGTCTATCTATGCTATACATGTTTGTATGACATCTGTTATACAATACATACTATGTTTGTTTACAGACCTTTGGCTCCACCCATTGTCCGACGGGGTGGCACCTACAGAAGACTGGCCCAATCTACACCTTACAACCACCTCCTTGGAGGACCCCTATGGGCCCCACCAGGGACTGTTTGGTTTGGAACCATGAGGCAGTTTGCTGGGAGATCCAATCTGTGGTCCAATTTTATTATGTAGTAGGCATAACATCTTTAAGTGTGGTAAGCTGTATACTCTTTCATGATCCTGTATATATCAATACAAGTGCTAGAATTATGGATTCCTTTCCCACTATTGGGATATGTACTGATATATTCTCTTTTTTTTTCACTAATATATCTTTAAGGTTTCAATGTAGTCCTGGCTCTATTTAAGGGGTGAATATTTAACGCTAGAGTTCCTGATGAAGCTGGAGCAATCCCGCGAAATGCATTGAACAAAAGCTATCACCCGTCTGACTACTACCACCTTATACGTGAAACATGTTGTATTGTAATACCCTTCCTATTTTCTATATGTCGACTTTTTAACTTCTCTGAATAAATATTGTTAATTTTTCATTTGCTTCTTTCTTGCTTACCTACAAACTTCTGACAAATCAGTCCGGTACAGTCCCAACCCTCTTTCCTATCATCAGTGGATTCTGGGATCACTGATGCGGAACACATTTTTAATTCAAATTCTCTAACAGGGATGAGGACTTTTTGTCAAGACATAGGCTACTTTCTATTTTTGTCATTCAAACATAAGGGTGAAAAACCCTACCTTTTTCAGTAACCTATGTCTTTATTTATGATGACCCTAAATCTTAGTTTTTTCCCGGACCTTATCATTTTCATTATTAACTATTTTTGTATTGTAATATCAACCACCTGGTCTATCCCAATATCCAGGTGGTGTGTACTTATGACAGAATAGCAATCATTTAGCCAGATGTATATTTACACATTTGGAGGCACTCTTTCTAACCCAACACTGTGAGTTATTCCCCATGTGGCCATTCCTTTGTGACAACGTAGGGGGATCTTATAACACACAGTGACGGGTTGTTTTCTTTTCTCATCTATTTTGCTATCTTTTAATTCTCCTCTCTCCCTCCTTCCCCCCCCCCTCCCCCTAGTTTCCTGCGTATGACTCATCAAGGACCAGCTTGCATATTTTGTTGGATATACATTTCCCCCCCCCTTTTTGTCATCTCTTTGTTACCAGAATTTACTTCCTTTCTCCAGGTATTAACTTACCTGTTGATTGTGCCTGGGTGGCTCCATGATCATGGCTCAACTAAGCGGAGTAGGATGGGAAAAATTCCTGGATAGCCTCGAACAGACGTGTATTTCTCATACTGAGCAAGACATTAATCTGGATGTCCATTTTCAAAAAACCAAGAAACTACTTGAATGTAAGTCAAGCCTTGGCTGGCATATTCGATACTTTGATAAGTATCTACGGGACAAAATTAATCCATTAGGGCTAAGAATCCAGGTTTTTCCATCCTTTGAGATCACAGACATACAATTCCGCACATTGTGGGAACAAAATTTAACAGCTTGTACGGCCAGGATGATGGAGCTACTCAGGGACAAATACAGGTCTGATCTTGAAGAGGTAGACAAAGAACTGGCCCTCCTACAAGAGAAAAAACCCACGTTGCAAAACATTGAGTACACCAGACGGGAGCAAGACCTCATACAACATCTTGAGCGCTTTAATACAAACCTCATTGTCAAAAAAGACTTTAAATACCACAAGGATCGATTGGCATTTGCGGGTGGTTACGCCTACAAATGGCAAAAATCCGTATAGCCACGTGGGGGTAGACCAAATAGGAACAGATCTGCTCAAGAGACGGAGTTGCCAAGATCGGTGTCCGATACCTCCCTCTCGTCAGCAACATCTTCCCATAGATCCAATACTTCATCAGTAAAGGGGAAGGCAGGTAGGGGCCGTCCCCCCAAAAAAGGTTTGGGCAATGACTCACACCCGACACCTTCCAATAAACCTGGCAAAAGAGCAGCATCTCCACATGAAATTACACCCAAGCCCAAACAAAATTCTGGTGGCAGTAGAGGGGGAATGGGGGCAACTGGCACTAGCAACGAACTTCCACGTACCTCCATGTTTAGTTCCAATAGCAACACATCACAATACGCACACATGGGAGCCACGCCAAAAAACATCAATAGGGAGCAAGTAACCTCCGAATCAGATACGATGCCCCCTTTGGGGGTTACCCCAGCGCAGGGGTCGCTCTTGCCGCCCCCTGCGCTGGGCGACAGAAGACTAGGCCCGATGGACCAACATGTCATCAAACAAACATGACCAACTATGATTTAGACGTAATCAATTTATCCTCCTATGATTTGTCACCTACTGAAAAGGAAGTCTTAACACTGGGGTTAAATTTCTGTCCGACCAACGGTCTGGATAAGTTCGAATTAGTGAAAGACCTGCACCTTTTTGCCAGAAACCTGACGTTCAGGTATATTTATGACAAGGAGAAGGATAAGGTCCCTGGTAGAGATGAGATTTATAAGGATTTTAAAATACAGGACTTTAAAACTTTGAAAATCCTTATGCAACTCTTAAGCGAAAACGAAAAATATAGAGGGGATGAGAGACACACGATGTCATCCTCCTCATCCGATGAGGAACCACTACCAGAAGATAGTCCACACAAATATAAAGCTAAGTCCAAAACGTTCCCCAAACTCCAAACATGCCCTGCCATCTGGGCATTTCTTCGACAGTCTGTGAGGGACATTGAATCCTTATCAGTGTCCCCCCAGCCCAAACATAATCTGAGTGTGACCCAAAAGTGCGCACTTGATCGCTTGATCCATAACGACGACATTGTCATCAAACCCGCTGACAAGGGGGGCAATGTCGTCGTTATGGATCGTGATCAGTACGTTACTATGTGCAACAAAATACTTTCTAATTCAGATTGGTATGCACCCATACCTTCGGATTGTATACAAGACAAAATTGATGAATTTAACACCTTGCTTCGTGATGCCTTTGACCAGGGAATCATTGACCAGGACCTTCTAGGCTACCTCTCCACGAGATGGCCATTTACCCCGACCATTTACGCCTTGCCCAAGGTCCATAAGGACCTTGTTGCTCCCCCCCGGGTGCCCAATAGTCTCAGGTATGGGTTGTGTATCGGAAACAGCTAGTAAGTACCTGGATGATCAACTGAGACCACATGTGGCAAGATTGCCCTCCTATCTAAAAGATACCATTGAACTCCTAAAAATCCTGGAAGGACTAACTGTTCCATGTCATTCGATCTTAGTAGCTATTGACATCGAGGCACTTTATTCCAGTATTCCCCATAGCAAGGGGTTGGAGGTGGTTGCTGCTTTCCTCCGCAAGCAGGGGCGCCCATTTTGGCCAAAGGCCGAGTTTCTTTTGAAACTCCTGAAACATATTCTCAATTCCAACATTTTTACATTCAATGGCAACACATTCCTCCAGGTACAGGGGGTAGCGATGGGGACCTCCTGTGCCCCATCGTACGCCAACCTGTACCTGGGGGGATGGGAGCGCACCCTGTTCGCGGGTGAGTCCAGCGACCCCCTCCTTGACCATATACTCCTCTGGAGATGCTACATCGATGATGTACTTATGGTGTGGACGGGCTCTCTGGAGGAGTTACAATCCTTTATGCTACAATTGGGTGAAAATACTTTCAACCTTAGATTCACGATGCAGTGGCATAAGAACAAAATATCTTTTTTGGGTACAGAAGTGGTGTTGGATCCTGACGGATCTATTTACACTACACTGTATCGCAAAGATACAGCCGGTAACACAATACTCCATTTTGATAGCAGTCATCCGCGTTCACTGGTACAAAGTATCCCCTATTCCCAGTACCTGAGACTGCGTAGAAACAGACTTCAAAAGGGAGGCAGATTCCCTTCGTCAACGTCTTTTAGCCCGGGGGTATAGCAACAAGGTCCTTAAACGGGCCTATAACAAAGCTTGTGGGCTAGAAAGGCAGAAACTAATTTTTGGCAAAAGAAAAGACAAGAAGGCAGATGTCACCAGAATTGTGACAAAATTTAACACTGACCATAAAATGGTCCGAAATCTCCTTGCCAAGAATTGGCATTTCCTAAGGGAAGACCACACCATCTCTAAATATGTATCCACATACCCTCAGCTAACCTTTCAACGGTCTAGGTCAATTCGAGATTCCCTGGTGCACAGTCATTACACTGGGCAATCTGAAGGGGAGCAATCCCCCAAAGGCACGTTCAGATGTGGTGCCTGTGACTTTTGCCCGTGGGTCTTGGAGGGTTCATCTTTCCCTCTTCCCAGGGGAGGCATCCACAAATGTCGATCCTACGCAGACTGCCAAACGCAGGGGGTGGTTTACATCGCCCTCTGCAATTGCGGGGCTTTCTACGTAGGAAAGACTAAACGTAAATTAGCTAAGCGTATACAGGATCACCTCTACTATCTCGAGGTGGGTCTCATCTATACGCCCATTTGTAAGCACGTCGGTGTGTACCACGATTTTGATCCCAATTATGTTAGGTTCGCTGTTCACGAGGTCATCCCTGCCAACCCACGGGGGGGTGACTTCGATAACAGGGTCCTTCGCAAGGAGGCTATGTGGATTTTCAATCTACAGGCCACCCAATGGCCAGGATTCAACACTGCTGTCTCTTACAAATCCTTCCTTTAGATAGCACAATAGATTATTTCTGTCCCCATAGGTCGCTTAGGAATCGGCCCCATTATTGATTATCTATTGGTCAAAAATGCATTTAAATATCAATCTTACGATTTCAAACTCAACATGCTGCACCTCCATAGAAGGAAACATCATGCATTCTCTATGCTCCTATGAGGCCCCTTTTATAGAGGCTCATTTGTTCATTCAATTACCATTTGTTATTGCCTTTTGCTTTTTGTTTTTTTCATTGTTTCTTTTTTACACTTATTATACAGATTGTATGCAACTATTAAATGGGTGCCGATATTCCCTGCCGAGTTTTTCTGTATCTTGGAGCAAGCTAGGCATGGGGACGCTATTTTCTCCACATGGGTTCATTCCTGGCTACTAGTGGGACAATTTCCAAGAACATTCATAATATACGTCATCGTTTTGGTACGTTCGTTCCTGGGCACCCTTGCTCAAGTCATACAGTAGGGGGACTGGTCCCTCCTTCCTCCCCCTTCCTTTCACCCCCTCCCCTTTCCCCTCCCCATTGCTATGGCCTCATCTATCAGCCTTTTCCTTCCTTTCCATGTAATTCAGTTGTCTTATGTCTATTAAGCCCTATATGCATTTTCATCCCCTGTCCCCACATCCTTCTTTGGGGTCTTTTTTTTTTTTTTTCATTCATTTTTTGTGTGTCGATTCTATTTCTGTCCTTTTTCATACTAAGAGTTGCCCGTTTGGTGTTACTTAGGAATCAGCAGAAGGATATATATGTCTCTGCTAAGTTCCTAATTTGTGATGTTCTTATAATATTTGGTTTTTTTTTTGTTAATGTATCATTGAATATTGTTAAAATACTGTATGTATTTCTGACATGAATGTTATGGATCCGGATTATGCCCTTTCTGCCATTTGGCTCCCTTTCAGGTGTAGATTCGGGCGCCAAGCAGGGGGCGGTATCCGTACCAGCCCCCTCCGGCTGACGAGGTCGGCACGGCTGTAATCCACGGAGGTCTTTTGACCTCTAGTGGCGGACATCCGACAAAATGGCGCCCGCGCCGGAAGTGGCGCTAGCGGACATTCGTCACTTCCGGTGGGACCAGTCTTAAGCCGCGGGTGCGGGAGGATGTGTCATGGCTGCTCTCCCGACTCGCGGCTTTACTGGTCTCAAGGTAGGACACTCAAGCCCCCATCACATGGGGTTTTTTTGCTCATTTTCCACATTTGACTACCCCCGAACTCTGGTCTCTTTGGGGACCAAAAACTTACGGGCTTTGCCTTTCTGTTTGACTTTGTATTATTACTAATGCATACTTGTGGGCAACACGATGGAGCTTTGGCTCTCAGATGATGTCCTTATAATCTTTGACTTTTGAACATGGATTGAAATTCATGGTTCATTTTCCTTTCGATCCCCAGATTTGATTCTAGATTCCAGAGTTCGGCAGTGCATGTCTTTTCTAACTCACCGGGCTCTATGTAGTCCCTGTGCAGCATATGATGTCTATCTATGCTATACATGTTTGTATGACATCTGTTATACAATACATACTATGTTTGTTTACAGACCTTTGGCTCCACCCATTGTCCGACGGGGTGGCACCTACAGAAGACTGGCCCAATCTACACCTTACAACCACCTCCTTGGAGGACCTCTATGGGCCCCACCAGGGACTGTTTGGTTTGGAACCATGAAGCAGTTTGCTGGGAGATCCAATCTGTGGTCCAATTTTATTATGTAGTAGGCATAACATCTTTAAGTGTGGTAAGCTGTATACTCTTTCATGATCCTGTATATATCAATACAAGTGCTAGAATTATGGATTCCTTTCCCACTATTGGGATATGTACTGATATATTCGCCTTTTTTTTTTTCCACTAATATATCTTTAAGGTTTCAATGTAGTCCTGGCTCTATTTAAGGGGTGAATATTTAACGCTTGAGTTCCTGATGAAGCTGGAGCAATCCCGCGAAATGCATTGAACAAAAGCTATCACCCGTCTGACTACTACCACCTTGTACGTGAAACATGTTGTATTGTAATACCCTTCCTATTTTCTATATGTCGACTTTTTTACTTCTCTGAATAAATATTGTTAATTTTTCATTTGCTTCTTTCTTGCTTACCTACAAACTTCTGACAAATCAGTCCGGTACAGTCCCAACCCTCTTTCCTATCATCAGTGGATTCTGGGATCACTGATGCGGAACACATTTTTAAATCAAATTCTCTAACAGGGATGAGGACTTTTTGTCAAGACATAGGCTACTTTCTATTTTTGTCATATATATATATATATATATATATATATATATATATATATTAGTATATATATATATATATATATATTAGTATATACAGTGGGGAAAATAAATATTTGTTCCCCTGCAGATTTTGTAAGTTTGCCCACCCACAAAAAAAGTCAAGGGTCTATAATTTTTATCATATGTGTATCCTAATTGATAGAGACAGAATATCAACCGAAAATCCCGAAAAAAACACAAACAAATGCGAAAAATGAAGTTGCCGTTCAGTGAGTATTTGATCCTGAAGCAAAACATGACTTAGTACTTGGTGGAAAAACCATTGTTACCCAAGCACAGAGATAAAACATATCTTGTAGTTGGTGACCAGGTTTTCACACATCTTAGGAGGGATTTTGGTACACTCTTCTTTACACATCTTCTCTAAATCCTTAAGGTTTCTCGGCTGTGTCTTGACAACGCTAAGTTTCAGCTCCCTCCATAAATTTTCTATAAGAGTAAGGTCTGTAAACTGACAAGGTCACTCCATGACCTTCATTGGCCTCTTTTTGAGTCACTCCTTTGTTGCCTTGGCAGTATGTTTTGGGTCATTGTCATGCTGGAAGATACACCTATGACCCATCTTCAGTGTTCTGGCTGAGGGAAGAAGGTACTCATCCAGGATTTTACAATACATAGCCTTTCCATTGCCCCCTCAATGCAGTAAATTCGGCCTGTACCTTTAGCAGAGAAACAGCCCCAAAGCATCATGTTTCCACCTCTGTGCTTGACTGTAGGGATGGTGTTCTTAGGGTCATGGTCAGCATTTTTCTTCTTCCAGATGGTCTCATCTGACCACAGCATTTTCTCCCAATCCTTTTCTGAATCATGTAAATGTTCATCGGCATGACTGTACATGTGCCTTCTTGAGGAAGGGGACTCACCCTGTTTGGAGGAAGAAAAATGCTGACCTTGAAAAACACTAACCTTCTTCATCAATCCTTTGTTGTGTGGCAGTTTCTCTGTGCCAACAGTTTCTGAGGAAGCAGCAGATAGTTGAACCCACTGTGTCCTTACCAGCTACTGGCGTCACCCTGCCAATTAATTTACATGGCTGCGAATCCCTGGCCATGTGGGCAAAGGGGAGGAGATCCGAGGATACATTATTGCCTAAAAGTGGTTTAATATTTGGACAGACGGCAGGCATCATGGGTGATTATGGATTTACTGATGATGACAGAGAGAATTTTTTTTATTTAATAAAGCACTTGTCAAAAGTTTGGGTGTCTTTATTTCTAGGTTACATTTTTTTACTATCTACCCCACATGAGGGGACGTATATGGTGGCCCCCTTTTGAATAAAGGAGGCTTCCATATTGTGATAAATCTCCGTCTCGCATACCCCCACAACCACTGGGCAAGGGTTTTGGGGAAGAGTCCCTTGTCCCCATCAACATGGGGACAAGGTGTTTTGCCTTGGAGATCTCCCATGGCAAGACACTTTCCCATGTTGAGGGAAGAACCCCCTTGCCTGAGGTACTCCTTTAAAAGGGTCTGATATGTATTGTGGGGGGGGGGGGCTCCCTTTTCATTCTTGCTGTATGATGTGTTACAGCAAAAGACATTTACAAAGAAAAAAAACAGTGCATAGACCCCTTTAAAGGCTCCCCAAAATATCAGACCATTGGAAAGACCTGTGCACTGCCAGGAATTAAATGTTATCTAAAAAGTGATTGTGAAGTCTCGTTTTTTTTTTTTTTTTTAATAACAAACATGTTATACTTACCTCCTATTTGCAGTTGGTTTTTCACAGGGCAGCCTGGACCCTCTTCTTCTCGGGTCCAGCTTCGCTTCTGCTAGCCTGCGCTCCTGTCGAGTGCCCTCACAGCAAGCAGCCTGCTATGGGGGTATCTGAGCCGAGTCACAGCTCCCTGTGTCCATTCAGATGAGGCTGGGGTTTGGCCCTGCCCCTATCGCAATCTTGATTGGCTAACTTACTTTGATTGACATCCGCCAGAGCCAGTGGAGCCGTGGCTGTTTCTCAGCCAATCAGGAGGAGTCCCGGATGCCTGAAGGACTCGTGGACATCTCTAGAAAGAGATGGGGCTCAGGTAAGTATTAGGGGGTGCTTGGGAGGCTGCTACACACAGAAGGCTTTTTATCCAAATGCAAAGAATGCATTAATATAAAAAACCTTCTTCCTTTAAAACTCCTTTAAACACTTTTCTTCTACTGTATGTAAATGTCAGTGCTGCTGCTCGAGTTTCTGTATTTTCTGTACATCCAAGAGTTCCCATAAATGCACCCATTCACAGGCAGGATTAGAGCACCCCACAGGCATGTTATTTAAAGGATATGGGAATGTTAATGTTTCATTTTAGGCATTTTAAAAAAGCACAGCTTCTTGATGAATGTAAATGTTATTCATTTTTATTTATGTATTTATTTGCATTGGTTCATGTTCCCTAGGGCAGTGCACACCACCATGCAATTTTTTGACACACACTTGCCTATTAGGCCAGAAAATGGACATTTTTAATTTGACAGATTCAGCTCCCATTGATTTTAATCTCTACATCTGAGCTTCTGTGACGTTCATCAAACCTTGCTCGAACTAAACCCAGGGCAGTTCAGCTCATCCCTTTTTACAGTAAAAAGCACCCCTACCTCTCTTAGTACTCATGTGCAACCTGGTCCTTTTCATTTCTATGTGTAAGCCATACTCATGTTAGCCTCCAGCGGTCCGGCAGAGAACAGTTTAGCCGTTAAAATAAATGGGACTGGGGCATGCATGTGAACTAAAAAGAGCATGTTTTCACTGAAAAGGTCTACACAAAACATATTTTAGAGGAATCTATTCCTCTAGGTTAAATATTGTGAATTTTAAAGATCCATTAGATCCAGATTATGTTGCAAATATTTTTGAAATATTCTACCAAGATGTTTAGCAGCTTTTCATCATCATGGTGAATAATGTAGGAAATGTGTTCAAGCTGCAATACAAGGAACTGTTTCAATTCATGACATTGAAAGCAACACCATGTTGAGAACATATGATGGATCTATACTGAGTTGCAGGCACTTTGGGTATATTTTGACATACTGTAAGTGGAAATGCAAGGATATGCACAGAGGTGTGAACATGTTGTTAGACATTTCATGTTTCTGACAAATGACACTTGCTGTATCACCAAATATAATAATTTTTAAATAACTAATAAGTGTAATAAAAATGCTATTGGCATTTTAAAGCAAACTATACTATGACTATCATTAGGTCACACTTCAGTATTTTCTTCATGCTATTTAAAGAGTTTCATCCTTATATTTCAACTTACATGAAATTAATAGATTTTTAAAGTCCTGCAAGCTAAGATCATATAACCGTGCATTAATCTTAATTATAAAAAGCCATGCTTCGGTTCCTTTGATGTAATAAATAGCTACAAGAAGGCAACATTTAACAAGTGCATAAAGTCTATCTTGAAATTCAGCAGTGTCCATGTCTTTAGGAAATATATAAACCACTTTCCCCATCTCTCTTATCTTTTAAAAAGGGTGCTAAAAAGAATGCGTTTTCTGATGTATCTACAGATTAAATTCAAATCAGTACAATAATTCCATGTCAGTATATCATTATATGTTTTTTCTGCCACTGGAATGTTGAGCGCTAAAAGATTTATCTCTGAGCATAAGAAGCAGCATGTTTGGCAAATTTGTCAATTAGTAATAATACATGATTGATAAGTACCAAGAATGAGCTCTTAAAGAGACCCTGTAACAAGACAAAATCTTTTCCAAATAATATAGTGCTATATTTGTACAATGTATTGTCCCATCTGTGCAATTATTTTATTAGCTTATTATAAAGTTCCAGGAAGGGGTAAAATAAGTGGACCCCGATGATCGCCGACACGCCGCAATCGTTCATGAGAAAGGCAGAATGTTCTCTGAGAGGGGATAATGGAGATCTTGTGTTTCTACTAAGCAGGAACACGGATCTCTGTCTTCCCCCAGTCAAAGCATCCCCCACACAGTTAGCAAGCACTCCCAGGGAACACATTTAACCCTTTGAGTTCCCCCAATTGTTAAACCCTTCCCTGCCAGTGTCATTGTCTAATCAAAGTGGGTCACAAGACCTAGTGCACAAAACGACGTACAGGGTGATTAGACTGCATCAAGCAGTTGCTGCACCACCTCACATTACATCATTCACATTCACCACACTCCTCACCCCCCCTAAATAAAATAATATTTAATTTGGGAATACACTGTTTAGGTCTATTAGCCCTGATTAAAACTATCCTACTGCTGGCCAGTTTTACACTGATGTATCCTCTGTGGTATCATCATTCTTGTAATAAAGCCCTTCTCTCCCCATCTTTAGTGAATCAGGCTAAGCCTTAATATTTAAAAATTTCCTGCTGTTGACCAGTTTGAAACTTCTGAGTAATCTGTGGTCTCTTAATTCTTTTAATGAAACCTCTACCTGCACTTTTTGTCTGTAAAACAATTGTGGTCTAAAATTGTTGTTTAAAACTGTTCTGTTGCTGGAAAAGTTTACCTGCAGTTTTTTTAAAGGTATAATCATATTTTAAATAGATAATAAAATGCACCCACATTAATTGAAAAAAAAATATTAAATGTTTGCATTGGAGCTTGCAGAGAAATGCAACCATGCAAACAAAACACATGCACTTTTAGACTCTTCCCCCAGCCCCAGCTCTATATGGAGATATGCATGCCTTTCTATTCACAGATCCAAAATTCAAACTTGGACAGAAGGATGCATGGATAAGTACCCCATGAAAAAGGTAAATGGTCACAAAAGTGAACTAAGCCTTTAATGCTTGTAGTAAAACCCTACCGGTTCTCTTTGTCTGTAGTAAAATTGGGCCTACAATTGGTATTTACAATGGTCCTGCTGCTGGCCATTTTTACACTTCTGTGGTCTCTTAATTTTTGTAGGAAAACCCCTACCTGTTCTCTTGTCTGTAGTAAATTTGAGCATCACACTGTATGATCTACAGTTTGCTAATGCTTGTAGTATAACCCCTACCTATGCTCTTAGTCTGTAGTACACTTTGGGCCAAAAAAGTATTATTTAAATTGTCGCCTCCTTGGCTCACACAGCAGAAGTCATTGGCTCCTGCTGCTTTCAATCACAGCCAGTGAGCCAATGAGGAAAAAGTGGGGGCAGGGCTGAGCCATTGCCATCTGCAATCTCTTAATTCTTGTAGTAAAACACCTGCCTGTAATCCTTGCCTCTAGTACATTTCAGACAATTATCTCTGATTACCTCACTGCATCCCTTGAAAACAAAAATGTAAAAACAATGTACACCCATATTACCACACACCCTTACCCCAGGTTATCAAAATCAAACTTCTCAAACATGAATTTCCCCTGCTGCAGTGAAGGGCCACTCTGACATGACACATACAACAAGGCAGGCTAGTGCCTTAAAAGCATATTGGGCCACCTCCAGCCAGTGGTACATCCTTGACACCAAGTATTTAATGGATATGATCAAATATAAGGGTTTTAACTTATAGCCTTGCTGGCTGAATTTTCTTTGTGAGAAAGGCTTAATGAGGAAATTTAAAATACAAAAATTAAAATAAAAATGTAAATAAAAAAAGGTAATCTGCATATACAGTAATGTAAAAAAATGGGTGGGAAAATGATTGGGTCTTCTTCAGCATTTGGCTGTCACTATCAAAGATCACATTTCTGTTTTTTCTATCTTGTTTCATAGATTATAGACCTCACACTCCTTGATTAAAAAGACCTAATCTCTTTCTCTATGTAGAATATATAAACTCAGCGCAAATGGTTCTATTTGGATGTGAAAAAAATGTGCAAAGATAAGGTGAAAAATGTGGGAATATAAATATATAAAAACGTGGATGGTAATATATTATAAATGAAAGGTGTAAATATAGGCTGCAGCCCCCCTGGATATTAGTCCGGAGACTAAATGTGAAATGAATAAAAAGTAGGGTATTGGCGCTGCCTATAGTGGAAATTAGAAAATATGAATAAAATATAATATAAATTACAATATATATCAGGTGATGAACTTAATAAAGTGACTAGTGCAAATATTAAATATCAAAACACAAATAGTGCATACTTAAAGGTGAATATCAAATAAAGTGATTATCAAATAAAGTGCTATCGTGCACGTAAAGAATTCCCAACTATATCATACACTGTGATATAGGTGTTATAAGGTGCTAATTATATAAAAAATCAAATAAATTAGCACTAATATGTAGCAAATATATATATATATGTACACAGTCCAGATTGACACTGGTATACAGCAGATATGTATATAGACAGTCCAATATGGTGAAGTCTCTTAAGTCCAGTGACTGAGTATAATGTGAAAGATATCCACAAACAAATGGGTGAATGATGAGGTGACAACACTCTACCACTAACCTTAAGGAGTGACCCCGTGCTGGGCGGTGAGGTGCTGGGTGATCCTTTCTGGTAAAAAAACTCACTCATCAGAAGCACCCACCCCACACAGGGGTATAAGGCGGGTGTATAAAGATCAGAGATCTCAGTGTCTCCCCTCCTCCTGGATTGATAGGTCCTGGAAGTGGTCTTGAAAATCCTAAATGGAGGTATCCCTGGGATAATGGCGGGTCCTAGTGGAGCGCGATGCGGTCCAAGCCTCGTTCTCAATCGTGCAGGAACCGGAAGTGACGCGACACGCATGTCGCGTCACTTCCGGTTCCTGCACGATAGAGAACGAGGCTTGGACCGCATCGCGCTCCACACTCGTACCTGTGCCTGTATACTTGCTTGTTATGTGAGTACCTCTCTGTTTTTTGCACTAATAAACTATCTAGACGTTATTACGCTATGTGCCTTGCCTATCTATCATCCCTTGGTATACGGTTATGAGCTATTCCTGGTGGACACCTCGGACCATCCCCGGCCTATAGGAGTGTACTAGGACCCGCCATTATCCCAGGGATACCTCCATTTAGGATCTCCAAGATCACTTCCAGGACCTATCGATCCAGGAGGAGGGGAGACACTGAGATCTCTGATCTTTATACACCCGCCTTATACCCCTGTGTGGGGTGGGTGCTTCTGGTGAGTGAGTTTTTTTTACCAGAAAGGATCACCCAGCACCTCACCGCCCAGCACGGGGTCACTCCTTAAGGTTATTGGTAGAGTGTTGTCACCTCATCATTCACCCATTTGTTTGTGGATATCTTTCACATTATACTCAGTCACTGGACTTAAGAGACTTCACCATATTGGACTGTCTATATACATATCTGCTGTATACCAGTGTCAATCTGGACTGTGTACATATATATATCCACTGCATATTAGTGCTAATTTATTAGATTTTTTATATAATTAGCACCTTATAGCACCTATATCACAGTGTATGATATAGTTGGGAATTCTTCACATGCACGATAGCACTTTATTTGATAAGCACTTTATTTGATATTCACCTTTAACCACTTGCCGACTGCCGCACGACTATCTACGTTGGCAGTCAGCCCCTCACAGGCAAATTGACGTAGGTCTACATCGCTAGCCTGTGAGGGTCTAGGGAGCGAGCGCGCGCCGCCGGAGACACGCTCCCGCTCCCGCGTGGTCACGGACCCCCCCGCGCGTGTGACATCGGGTCCGCCGGTCACTCTGCGATCGCCGCTGCAAAGGGAGAAAGTCAGGCAGCTTGTGTAAACAAGCCGCCTGTCATTCTCCCCTGTGTAGAAACTGTGATCACACGGTTCTACTATGTAGAACCGTTGATCACTGTTTGTACAGCTCAACAGACAGCCAATCACAGTTAGAATCACGCCCCTAGGGACATACACAGCCCCTCCCTCTCAAATAAAGTTAACCCCTTCACTACCAGTGTAATTTTGCAGTAACAGTGCATATGTATAGCACTGATTACTGCAGTAATGTCACTGGTAACCCTGAAAGTGTCAAAAATGCCAGTCAAGGGTCTGATCTGTCCGCCACAATGTCGCAGTACCGCAAAAAAATCGCAGATCGCCGCCATTACACGTTAAAAAAAAACAACAAAAATCTTTCCCTTTGTTAGTAAACACGATAACTTTTGCGCAAACCAATCAAAATACGTTTTTTGCAATTTTTTTTACCAAACATATGTAGCATAAAACAAATTGGCCGAAAATGTTAAAAAATTTTGATTTTTACATTTTTTGGGGGGAATTTCATATAAAAAAATGTGAAAAATATTGTTATTTTTGCAAAATTGACGCTCTTTTTTTGTTTATAGCGCATGATCAAAAAATTGCACAGGTGATCAAATACCACCAAAAGAAAGCTCTGTTTGTGGGAAAAAAGGACGTCAAATTCATTTAGGTACAGCGTCGCACGACCGCGCAATTGTCCGTTAAAGTCACGCAGTGCCGAATCGCAAAATACCCCCTGGTCAGGAAGGGGGTAAAATCTTCCGGGGCTTAAGTGGTTAAGTATGCACTATTTGTGTTTTGATATTTAATATTTGCACTAGTCACTTTATTAAGTTCATCACCTGATATATATTGTAATTTATATTATATTTTATTCATATTTTCTAATTTCCACTATAGGCAGCGCCAATACCCTACTTTTTATTCTCTATCTCTATGTGCTTCAGAAATGGCCTTTTTTTGAAGAAACCCATTTTTCTTTTGCATAGTAACAAAATGGGGCTTAGACCTGGGAGTTCCTTTTTTAAAGGTATAGCCCCGTTCATTGCTATCCTTGCTTCACCAGGGCAGGGACAGCCTTATGAGTTAAAAAAAAAAAAAATTAAAATTGAAAGTATAAAGAAAAATTGTAAGTATATAATCAATTCCTTTCCAATTTGTTTTCTCACTGCCTGTATCATTTCCCTCATCTGTTTGCTGCCTGCATTGTGGAGAGGTAGACAGTCTTTACTATTTTGGCAAAGGAACAAGGTGGTGTAGAGGCCTAGGACTTCTTTTTTATTAAAGGTAGTATCCAGTTGGCATTGTTGATCCTGCCTATGCTTCCTTAGCGAGCACTTTTCTTTCTTTTGTAATTGATAATTTAGTGTACTATTTAAGTGACAATAACCAGCCATATTGTACAGTCACTGCACAGAATGTAAGCAGCTTAATTAGATCACAATGCAAACTGGAGAGACTAGGCAGGTTTTGGCATTACTATAGTGCTCAGGCAAGGTGCACTATAACCCCTACCTTGAAAAATATATACGAAAACCCACTTAGCAGTTGGAAAAACCAATGCCATCTTCTTAAAAGTTTATATGAAACACATAATACCAGTTCTAAAACTTAACCCCCCCCAAAAAAAAAAAAAAAAAAATAACATATGTGTAATCCCATCTATTAATATAAGACCATGTGATTGTCAGAAGTCCAGTGTTCAAATAAACAATAACACTCCAAATGTGTTCCAGTGTAGACAAACCAGTGATCTATTGATATTAATGCTAGCAGTCCAGTGATAAAACACTCTAAATGTGTTCCCAGGTAAACACTTCAGTGATAAAAAACACAACAATAATTAAACAATAATTAAATATGTGTCCCCTATTCTATGAGGATCTCCTCTTTCTACTGAATGATTCTTATCAAGAGACAGTAAGTGGCTGACTTGACTTACTGCCTAGTGATAATGTTTGAATAGCAAAACATGTCGAGCAAAAGTGATGTCAGAGTCAATAGCCTGAAGTATTGTACAATGACTATACCTTATTTTAGCAGCTTGATTAGACCACAATGTAAGAGGGAGGACAGGTTCAATCATGGAATACAAATTAGAGTGTATTATTTCAGAGACAATAGACAGAATTACTGTTCTGTATGTAAGCAGCTTGATTAGGCCACGTTGTAAGAGAGAGAGATGAGGCAGGTCTGCTCATGAAATACAATTTGGAGTTTATTATTTCAGAGACAATAGCCATAAATATTTTACAGTCATTGCATAGTAGGGATGGGCCGAACACTCCCCTGTTCGGTTCCCAGCAGAACTCCCGAACAAGGGAAATGTTCTAGCCCAAATGGCGAACCCAATTGAAGTCTTTGGGAGCCAAACAGTTAAAATCAAAAGTGACCATTTTTAAGGCTTATATGCAAGTAATTAGCTATAAGGGGGATGGAGGTCTGGGTACTATCCTGGGGAACAGGTATCAATTAGAAAAAAAATAAAATAAAAATGATTGTTTTTTCAGGAGCAGTGATTTTAATTATCCTTAAAGTGCAACAATGAAAAATCCCTTTAAATATAGTGCCTGGGGGTCCCTTTAATGTGCCTGTAAAGTGGTGCACTGTAGCATGCATAAAACATGCTACAGCAAAAATTAAATTTCTAAAGAAAACAAAAATGAGTCAAATCCTATTTAAAATGACTCGCGTTTACAAATGCCCACACCTATTGCTTTTGAAAAAATTTTGAAAAAACACAAAATTGAAAAAAGAAATGATGTGGGGTTCCCCCCAAAATCCATGCCAGACCCTTGTCCGAGCTGGTTGTTAAGGAGCTTTGCGGCCCTGATCCTTAACAACCAGCTTACTCTGTGCCCTGATTGAAGTAAAAAAATAGTGTACTATTTCAGAGACAATAGCCAGAAATATTGCACAGTCATTGCAATATATGTAAGCAGCTTGATTAGGTTGCAATGTAAACATGAGAGACTAGGCAGGTTTTATCAAGCAATACATAAGTAGAGTTTATGATTTCAGAGACAATAACCAATTTTTTTTTTACAGTCACTGCACAGTGTGTAAGCAGCTTAACTAGGCCACAATGCAGAAGGGAGTGATAAGGCAGATTTTATCATGAAATGAAAATTGGAGTGCTATTTTAGATTATTGTCAGAAATATTGTACAATCACTGCTCATTATGTAAGCAGCTTTATTAAACCACAATAGAGAGAGAGACAAAACAGGTTTTATCATGGGATAAAAATTAGAGCCAGAGCACTGAAATAGTCTGCAAACTAAGAGACAGAGCATAGTTACCCCTGCAACAAACTTTAGAAAATTTGTAGCCTTTATAAAGCTGGAAAAAACAGAATATGGCAGTAAATGGCATAGGGGTTTGTAGTGGTAACAGGCCAGCTGAGGTTGCAAAAGGTGGTGTTGCTAGCAGTCCAGGAGAGATGGCAAGAGCTAATAATTGAGGTGTGCTAGGAGAGGTGGTAATGGTGGAAGTTGCAAGCCAGGAGAAGTGGCGATAGCTGTTAATGGTGAACATCCAGCAGAGGTGGCAGCAGCTGGTAATGGTGTCAGCTGCAGGCCAAGAGAGGTGACAGGAGCTGGTAATGGTGGCAGGCTAGCAGGGGTGCCAGATGTTGGAAAAGATGGCAGTCTAGCAGAGGTGGAAGCTATCAGCTCTAGCACATGCTGTGCAAGCCCTGGACTGTGGTCCTTCCAGGTCATCCAATAGTCCATGGAGTCCTCATTTTAAAGAATGTCTGCTTTAGCCCAAGACTGTACGTAGCTTCCAATTAAATGATTTAAATGCTGCCTGTCTGCAGCTTGGTCTGCTCGCTGCAGTTTAAAAAACATCCCAAAAGCATTGCTGAGGCAATCACCAGTGCTTATTGTTTCTGTGACCTAAGGATCAGAGGTACATTGAGCATGAAAAAGGATCCTGTCACCAGTCATCTGGAAATGCAACCAAGCGGTAATCTACAGCACCTTTTCTAAATGGTGCATTGTATTGCTCCTTCTTACATGTTAGCACTAGATCTAATTTTTCTCTTGTATTTAGATCCAGAAGGATGGTCACCCATCAATAGTCCCTCTACTTTTTTACTTAAACCCTGGGGTCCTAGATCAGGCACTTCAGCATGAATAAGGTAATTCACCAGAAATGCCCAAGAGCTGATAACACTGAGTCCTTAGTATCACTGAGGTTTGGGATTGATGAAACATCCAACATCCTGCCCTGATTCCTCTATCTGATCACTAACACTCCAATTCTCCTCCTTCTCTTACTCATCCTGTGCCTCCTTCTGCCTCAAAGGGATAGTGGAAGTAGTCAAGGAACAGCATGGAGTGTACCTCTTTCTCCTCGTGCTGTGCATTCAGTACTTGGTCTATTACACCATACAGTCTTTGCTCAAACAAGAACAGTGGAGGCACAGTTTTGCTATAATCATCACCTCATCCATCCTGGTTTACCATTCTGGTCACTTCTTCAAATGATAACACAAGTTTGCATGCATCCTAAATCAGGAGCCATTGATTTGGTGAAAAAAATTAGCTTCACAGAACCTGTACTTGCCCCATACTGACACAGACACTCAGACATGACCTGCTCCCAGTTGTGTAGCTGCTGCAGCCTAGCCAATGTTGAGGGTGTATTATATATAAGGCAAGGTAGTAGGAAACTTGTGTTACCCTTGCATTTTGGCCAGGCAAGCACTTGCTGGGTATGACCAAAGACTCTTCTGGCCTGCACTAGGACACCCTGGAATTTAAAGTACCTAATTAAGAGCTGCTGTACCACCAGGTTCAGAGCATGTGCCAGGCAAGATACAGGTGTGAGCTTTCCCCGCTGAAGGGCAGCCAGCGGGTTGGTGGCACTGTCACACACAACCTTTTCAGGCACAATGTGATGTTGGGTCAGTCACATGTTGAATTGCCCCCAAAGAGCTACCAGAATCTCTGGCCAAGTGTTGCTCCTGTCCCCCAGACGAACCACCTGCAAAACAGTGTGGCAGTGTTTTACCTGGGGTTTTGGGTGCTTGGGCAGGCTGGTGGTTCCGAAGAGTAACTGGATGGAAACAATGAGGATCAGAGGCTAGAAGTGATTGTGCATAGAAACATTACCTTCCACATGCTGTTAGAGGGCACGGATGGCCTTCAGGACAAAAAAATTAGTACCTGCCACTGTGGTGCAACTCAATCTATAAACTTTCAGAAGGGAGTTGATTCCACCAGGAATGCAGTTGCAAAGCCAGCAGTTGATATTGAGATGCTGGGCATGGGGGTGTTTAGGGTACAGTTTTTTCTTTCATTCTTTCACAGCAGCTACAGGAGGAATACCTGCATGGTCAATGATGCTACTGCAAAAGGCAAAGTGAGGTGGAGATGCTTACAATGAGGTTCAAACCTACACTTGGCACAATTCTGCATGGCCTTATGCTGACTCAATTCCCCACTTGATGTGCCTTAAGGAAAACCTCTCAAACTATTTATCAAACTTCCTTCCCAGTTGTAGTGGATGCAGATAGTAAATGTTTGGAGTGGAGGGAGAGGTGGGAAGTGAGCCTTTTGTTGCCAACCAGTATTACTGACCAGTATTGTCATCCAGTGAATCATGGTGATTGCTCCCTCCAGTCCTCTGCAAGCTATCCCTGCCCCTGAATTTATATCTCCTTCACTGCTGTTGTGTCTCTCTCTTATTTTTTGTTCTACATTCTCTGGCAACCAGGCATGTTCTTCCACCTCATCATCCTCAACCTTCTCATTACTTGAGCCCACTTGGCAGTAAGCTTCATCTGAAGTAGCATAATTTCTAATTCCTGCTCCTCACTTGATGTACTCTTCTTTCATGCTGCTGGTGCTCTTTTCCTAATAATATGAATCATCCTCCTGCATCAAGTTACTGGTGGTCTGCTAAAATAATTCAGCCATGTTTGTTTGCAGGGCTATGACAAGATTACTAATAGAGGAAGAAGAGGGTGCATATGCAGCTGTTGGAGAAAACTGTCTGATATGAAGCAGGGAGGAAGAAGAAGAGGAATGGCTTTTCAGTTAATCAATTATCTATTCTATGTGTCCTGCTCTGTATACAGAACCTTAGACTCTCATTTCAGGCCCGACTAACATTATGGATAAAAGGGATTGCCTAAACTTTTTTTTTTTCCATCAAAAGTTTATTTATTTTAAAATATGAAGAAGGCATAAACATCAAAAAGTACAGAAAAAAAAAAGAGTGAATCTTAAAGACGTGAAAACATGATTACACTCTATATAAACATGTACAGTATATATCAGAACAATTTTCCTTACATAGGGCTTAAATCAAAGTAGAATGAACAAAGTCTTGAAATCTAGATTCATTTTCTTACAACATCTTGTTAGGCAGTATATTTAATTACTGCAACAATTACTATTAGATTGAGTCGAGGGAAGTTTCTCCTCTCCAGTCGGGATTGCCTAAACTCATTATCATAACAGGGGTAAAAAAAATTTGGTATTTTGATGCAAAAAAAAAACCTACACAGCAAAAGTAAAGGGCAAATTGCAGCTTTGACTGTTTTAGTCACAAGTTCACACTGCTGAACCTGAAATAAAAAAGACCCTATCAAATTTACATTACATTAAATGTACCTACACCCAAAAAATTAAAACCTAAAACACTAAACTCCATTTCTATTGTGATGGATGTGGGTATCAGATCCCTGTCCTTCTCACTAACTTGTGACAAAGGACCAGCCAATCTCACACCCCGCTGTCACTTACATAACAATGCATCTCTCAGCTGAACCCTGCACAAAGATCCAAAGATTCCAGCTCATGGGACCACAATCTGAGTGCCAGCAGGCTGAGAGCAATTGTCACTGGGTTATTTAAGCAATTAGCCCTTCAAATGCCACCACCTTTTCTCCGAGCGGGAGGAAGCTTGTAATTCTAGCAATATCAACTATGATTCTAGAATAATCATCTGTCACACACGCTGTCACCACAGACAGGTATGTTCAGAGGGTTTATTTTATACAGTAGCACTCTACAAGAGACAGGTTATTTGTTAGCTTGCATTAAGAGCTTAGGGACAAGTTTAACACTTTTCAAAATAAGGTTTTAATAATGAAAAGGTCAAAGTTGGTGCAAATAAAATATTTACAGCAAAAAGGTGTTTCAAAGAAAAAAGGTGTTTCTCAGCCTGGCGTTCGGCAGCCTCTCTCTCAGTCACAGCCTGGCATTCCAGAAACCGCAGGTACACCATAGAATCCATCTCCCTGATGCATTGTAGTGTTTCCTGCATTTGAGGAGAGTCTATGCTGGTTGCATGCAATCTGGGGCTGTCCTGCTCATGCTGTGGCTTGGAGGTGACATTCAGCGATACTCCAGTGTCAGTCTCTGCTTGCCCATCCTGGGAGGCTGTTTCTAAACCACTGGGTTCTGAAGTACCGAGAACCCTTTTAGGTTAAGGTTCCCCCGGCTTCTGGTCTGTCCGAATATCATACTCCTGTAGGGCATGATTCATGCGTTTACAAATTTTGCCATTGACGTCAATTCCTCTTAATGCACACTCAGCAGTTAGATCATTTTTGCTCATCTTCTTATATTCTGAGAACCCAGGCATGTTTGCAAGCAGAAAAGATAGAACAGAAAGCATAGATAAGAAGGAGCTGTAGGAAGTAGCTGTTGCTGTATGGCTCTTTAAAAAAAACACAAATATGCACCGGCTTGTCTCTAAGGACTGTTTCCACAAACGTTACAATCCTTCAGTGCAGAGCTAATTCTTAACAATGCACTGAATGCTCTAATGCAAATCTATGCCACCAATATGTGATGGATGCAGGTATCAGATCCCTTCCCCCCTCCCCACTAACTCGTGACAAAGGACCAGCCAATCTCACACTGCGCTGTCACTTACGCAACAATGCCACTCACAGCAGCACCTTACACAAAGATTTTCCAGCTTGTGGGACTACAATCTAGGTGCCAGCAGGCTAAGAGCGATTGTCACTGGGTTAATTAAGCAATTAACCCTTCCAATGCCACTACCTCCATATTGTCCGAGTGGGAGGAAGCTCGTAATTCTAGCAATATCAATTATGATTTAGAATAATCGTCTGTAACACACACTGTCACCACAGACAGGTGTGTTCATAGGATTTATTCTATATAGTAGCACTCTTCAAGAGACAGGTTCTGTGTTACTTTGCATCAAGAGCTTAGGGACAAGGTTAACATTTTTCAAAATAAGGTTTTAATAATGAAAAGGTCAAAGTTGGTGCAAATAAAATATTTACAAAAAAAGAGTTTCAAAGAAATAGAGACATAATTCAGCAATAGAAAAATAAGGTAGAATTGTGGAGGAAGAAAACTTGCAGTCAATGTCCTGGGTGTTATCAGTGTTCAGTCGATGATCTGTTCTCAGACTTGATAGATGTTCCTGGTTTGATGTTACTCTGAGAACTCATCACTGGCTAGGGGTCTCCCTTTTTCTCTGGAATCAAAGGGGTGTTGACAGATGCACATGACCAATAAAACAGAGTGTCCATGGGCTGTCCTGAGTTTATGCCAATATCAGGTCCCTCATCTCTGGACAGTTTTATACCACTATTCATATCCTCCAATATGTACCAGTTAAATTATTTAAACTGATAGTTGATCTTCAGCATGTAATTTCACATCCAAGGATACTAGACACGGAATATCTCAGATAAACTTGACACCCAGGGAATATCTGACATCTATCTTCCCTGCTATATGTGCTAGTGTGGTCATGTATGACCTTAATTCATTCAGTTTGACATTTCTCATCCAAAAATATACCTATTATTAATGTGTCATGTTCCTGTCTGAGTTTATGAACCGTGTGTGTTTTTGTTAAGTTTTGAATTGGGAAGGGCCCTATGATTACCTTTTACAATTCCCATTAGTTCTGGTTATCCTTAACCACTTCAATACCGAAAACTTTCACCCCCTTCCTGCCCAGGCCAATTTTCAGCTTTTAGCTCTGTTGCATTTTGAATGACAATTGTGCAGTCATGCAACACTGTACCTAAACCAAATTTATGTAATTTTTTCCCCACAAATAGAGCTTTCTTTTGGTGGTATTTGATCACCACAAGATTTTTTCTTTTTTGCTAAAAAAATTAAAAAAGACAGCAAAGTTTAAAAAAAAAAAAGGTTTTTGTTTATGTTATACAATTTTGTAAATAGATACTTTTTTCCTGCACTGATGAGCACTAATGAGGCCGCACTGACAGGCACTGATGAGGAGGCACTTATGGGGTGATAGATAGATGGCAATGATGGGCACTGGTGGGCAGCACTGATGGGGAGGGCACTGGTGGACAGCACTGATGGGGAGGGCACTGGCGGGCTCCCTGAGCCCTGATTGCCATCCCTGGTGGCCATGGTGGGCATCCCTGGGGTCATGGGTGGGCATCCCTGGGGCCATAGGTGGGCATCCCTGTTGGTTCTAGTGGCACCCCCCCAAGGGTCTGTACTGGTAATCAATGTTCTGATTACCAGTGCAGACCCCCCCTGTCCGGAGAGCCACAGATCGGCTCTCCTCTACTCGTGCCTGTCAGGCACAAACTGACGAAAGCGAATCAACGGCACTTCCTATTTACTATTTGACCAGCTGTGATTGGTCAGTAGGCTCTTTACCAGGATTGGAGATGCGGTGTGTCAGAGTGGCAGGCCGCATCACCGATCACCGCTCTGTGCGCCCCCCGGGGGCTGCGCAGAGCGCATTATCCTGCCGCCGTCATATGATGTCCGGTCAGGATAATGCAACCACCTTCCCGCCGTCAATCACCTATAGGGCGTGAAGTGGTTAATGGATTTGGTCCAAGTTTTATGAAGGGCCTGTACAGAAGAAACAAACATCCTGCTAAGATTCAATTAGCAGTTTACAGCTCTGCACAGGCCGAAGTGCCGGGTGGTGATAATGGCTCTTTTGAAGTGTAAAACCTATGTATTCCATGAATTAAAGGAGGTGGGGAGGGGGATAATATCACTGAGTTTAACTGTTCTACAAGACTGTTATGGCTGACCTATAATGACTGAACAATATGGCCGCTTGCTACAGCTTTTTGTGTGTCCAGTATGGGATATCGTAATTTTCCTCTTTGTCTTTATAACACCTGTATTTTATTTTATTTTTTTTCATTAAATACAAACATAAAATTGCAGTTATATACCTTAGCAAATACATGTCCAACTTAGTCCCCTGAGCAGAAGTCCTAGCATCTTATTGGCATGACATTATGGAGTCTGACTATACATGTAACAGAGTCTTTACTGTTAATTGTCTGGACCTCAGCTAGGACCAACACCCCTGGTGGTTTTCTTGTTAAATAAACAAAGCGAGGTTATAATTCCCATTGCTCCTTTGGCCTCATTTTATAAATATTTTACATAAATACTGTTTTTGATGTCTGTGACTAATCGTATTAAAGCTTTACGATGCCAACTGCGCATATATCCAATTTAATATATCCAACAGTGACTTAACTAAGAGCTGCCTTTGTTGTCTATGATTTATCAAATTAGATCTTTCAGATGCCAACTGTGCATACATATTTTATCTGTAACTGTCATATTTTATGGGCCATTTCATTTATGTTGTACATATTGTAATTGTTATAATATTTTATTGTTTATTTAACCACTTCCATACCAGGGCAATTCTGGCACTCTGCTCCTACATGTAAAAATCATCATTTTCTTGCTAGAAAATTGCTCAGAACCCTCAAACATTATACATGTCTTTTTAGCAGAGAACCTAGGGAATACAATGGCGGTCATAGCAACTTTTTATGTCACACGTTATTTGCACAGCAATTTTTCAAATGCGTTTTTTTGGGGAAAAAAAAACCGTTTCATGAATTTAAAAAAAAGCAAATACAGAATATAAATGTTGGATATTCATAGGAAAATATTCTATAGATATAGTATATACAGAGACATGCAAAATGCATACATAAGTGTAATATCATTATATATCATTGATTCAATGTACAGCATTTCAAAGGTGAAAAGTAGGTTCTAATACATAATGGGCATAATATATATCATATAACACAAATATGTCTAAGATAACTTGGATAGTTTTTAGAAATAAAGAAACAATTATGCCAAAAGAGCCTTTAAGTAAAGAAGACCAATTATCGAATATATGCTGGAATATATTGGAAGAAAGACCTTTTTGTTTTGCGAACATAGAAGGCACCACAGTCACACTGCATAAGGTATACCACTCCAACAGTCAAGCAGTTGGCAAAAAAAATGGGGGCTGTAAAGGTGACCATTAGGCAGGGGGACCATGGTTGTCCTCATAAGATATGGGCAGAATTGGCATCCACCACAAGGGGCAGTACCTCTCTTATTTGAAAGTCATGTTCTTTTAGAGTAGTAATGACTTTGCACCAATTGATCTCTTAATGATTTGGATTGTTTAAAGGTAATATCTGGACATTGTCCAATGTGTTTGGCTACAGTGCTGTCTGCCTGTAAGAGATACCAAAATTTGTTTAATGTTTCTCGCACTTTGAAGTGTTGGCCTGAGTATTTCGTAATAAATCTAGTAGTATTTGGTGTGGATTTCTTTTGGATTTTGTGAATAAGTTGAGATCTATTCACACTCTTAGTGCAATTATATGACCTTTGTAGGCTAGATTTGCTATATCCCTTTTGGAGTAGGCAAATTTGTAGGGCTTTGGCTTCTTTTTCAAAATCTAAGGGGTTGGTGCAGTTGAGTTTAATGCAAAGATATTGACTATAAGGGATGTTTGAAATTAGAGACTGAGGGTGCGAACTAGTTGCGTGGAGTATTGTGTTGCCCGCTGAGGGCTTACAGTATAAAGATGATCCAATTGTGCCGTCATCATTGATATGAATTGTAACATCCAGAAAAGAGATTGCTTTTTAATCATAATTTGTGGTAAATTTCAAGTTGTAATCATTTATAGCCATTTTCTTAAAAAAAAACTTTTAATTCTAATAGGGTGCCACTCCAAATAAAAAGGATATCATCGATATAACAATGCCAGGTGAGCACCCTGCCCATATGCTGTTGAATATTTTCTCTTGAAAACAGATGCCGCTCCCAACCTCCTAGATATAGGTTGGCATATGAAGGTGTGCAACGGGTCCCCATTGCAACACCTTGAATTTGGAGATAGTGAGTACCAGAGAATATAAAAATATTGAGGCTTAGGATAAACGGCAATATATGTATGACAAATTGGTTATACTTGCAGGCAGATTGTCCTCTTTCAGACAAAAATTGTTCTGTAAATTGGATCCTCAAGGTATGTGGGATGGAGTTGTAAAGGGTTTCAACGTATACAACAACTAGCCAAGCCCCTTCAGGTACATGCATATCTCAAGGTTTGAAGCAAATCTATGGTATCACGAACATAAGAGGAAAGGGAGATCACATGTGGATGTAAGTAGTCGTCAACAAGCTGGCTAGCTTTTTCAGACATCCACGACCTGATGCAATAGGGTGTCCAGGAGGATTTTGAGGATTTTTGTGGATTTTAGCTAAAGCATATAGAGTAGGGGTTTAAGGGTGTTTTACGTTAAAAAAAATGACCATGTGTTCTTGTCGATGATGCCCATACGGTGGGCCCGACCGATCATAACGCTTTATTCAATCTGAATAGAATTTATACGACTTGCTGGAATTTTTTTATACTATCACAACTGACTTTCTTTACATATATATAGTATTTCACAAAAGTGAGTACACCCCTCACATTTTTGGAAATATCTTATCATATCTTTTCATGTGACAACACTGAAGACATTACACTTTGCTACAATGTAAAGTAGTGAGTGTACAGCTTGTATAACAGTGTAAATTTGTTGTCACCTCAAAATAACTCAACACACAGCCATTAATGGCTAAACTGCTGGTAACAAAAGTGACTACACCTCTATGTTAAAATGTCCAAATTGGGCCCAAAGTGTCAATTGTTTGTGTGGCCACCCTTATTTGCCAGCACTTCCTTAATCCGCTTGGGCATGGAGTTCACCAAAGCTTCACAGGTTGCCACTGGAGTCCTCTTCCACTCCTGCATGACTACATCACGGAGCTGGTGGATGTTAGAGACCTTGTGGTCCTCCACCTTCCGTTTGAGGATGCCCACAGATGCTCAATAGGGTTTAGGTCTGGAGACATCACCTTTACCCTCAGCTTCTTTAGCAAGGCAGTGGTCATCTTGGAGGTGTGTATGGGGTAATTTCCATGTTTGAATACTGCCCTGCGGCCCAGTCTCTGAAGGGAGGGGATCATGCACTGCTTCAGTATGTCACAGTACATGTTGGCATTCATGGTTCCCTCAATGAACTGTAGCTCCCCAGGACCGGAAGCACTCATGCAGCCCCAGACCATGACAATCCCACCACCATGCTTGACTGTAGGCAAGACACACTTGTCTTTGTACTCCTCACCTGGTTGCCGCCACACACGCTTGACACCATCTGAACCAAATAAGTTAATCTTGGTCTCATTAGACCACAGGGCATTGTTCCAGTAATACATGTACTTAGTCTGCTTGTCTTCAGCAAACTGTGGGCTTTCTTGTGCATCATCTTTAGAGGAGGCTTCCTTCTGGGACAACAGCCATGCAGACCAATTTGATGTAGTGTGCGGCGTATGGTCTGAGCACTGACAGGCTGACCCCCCATCCCTTCAACCTCTTTAGCAATGCTGGCAGCACTCCTACCTCTATTTCCCAAAGCAACCTCTGGATATGACGCTGAACATGTGCACTCAACTTCTTTGGTCAACCATGGTGAGGCCTGTTCTAAGTGGAACCTCTCCTGTTAAACAGCTGTATGGTCTTGGCCACCATGCTGCAGCTCAGTTTCAGGGTCTTGGCAATCTTCCTTTAGCTTAGGCCATCTTTATGTAGAGCAACAATTCTTTTTTTCAGATCCTTTAAAGAGTTCCTTGCCATAAGTTGCCATGTTGAACTTCCAGTGACCAGTATGAGAGAGTGAGAACGATAACACCAAATTTAACACACCTGCTCCCCATTCAAATCTCAGACCTTGCAACACTAACAAGTCAAATTACACCGGCGAGGGAAAATGGCTAATTGGGCCTAATTTGGACATTTTCAGTTAGGGGTGTACTCACTTTTGTTGCCAGCGGTTTAGACATTAATGGTTGTGTGTTGAGTTACTGTATTTTAAAGGGGACAGCAAATTTACACTATTATACAAGCTGTACACTCACTACTTTACATTGTAGCAAAGTGTAATTTCTTCAGTGTTGTCACATGAAAAGATATAATAAAATATTTACAAAAATGTGAGGGGTGTACTCATTTTGTGAGATACTGTACATATATATATATATACAGTGGGTACGGAAAGTATTCAGACCCCCTTAAATTTTTCACTCTTTGTTATATTGCAGCCATTTGCTAAAATCATTTAAGTTCATTCTTCTTCCTCATGAATGTACACATAGCACCCCATACTGACAGAAAAACACAGACTTGTTGACATTGTTGCAGATTTATTAAAAAAGAAAAACTGAAATATCACATGGTCCTAAGTATTCAGACCCTTTGCTCAGTATTTAGTAGAAGCCCCCTTTTGATCTAATACAGCCAGGAGTCTTTTTGGGATAGATGCAATAAGTCTTTCACACCTGGATTTGGGGATCCTCTGCCATTCCTCCTTGCAGATCCTCTCCAGTTCTGTCAGGTTGGATGGTAAACGTTGGTGGACAGCCATTTTTAGGTCTCTCCAGAGATGCTCAATTGGGTTTAAGTCAGGGCTCTGGCTGGGCCATTCAAGAACAGTCACGGAGTTGTTGTGAAGCCACTCCTTCGTTATTTTAGCTGTGTGCTTAGGGTCATTGTCTTGTTGGAAGGTAAACCTTCGGCCCAGTCTGAGGTCCAGAGCACTCTGGAGAAGGTTTTTGTCCAGGATATCCCTGTACTTGGCCAAATTCATCTTTCCCTCGATTGCAACCAGTCGTCCTGTCCCTGCAGCTGAAAAACACCCCCACAGCATGATGCTGCCACCACCATGCTTCACTGTTGGGACTGTATTGGACAGGTGATGAGCAGTGCCTGGTTTTCTCCACACATACCGCTTAGAATTAAGGCCAAAAAGTTCTATTTTGGTCTCATCAGACCATAGAATCTTATTTCTCACCATCTTGGAGTCCATTAGATGTTTTTTAGCAAACTCCATGCGGGCTTTCATGTGTCTTACACTGAGGAGAGGCTTCCGTCGGGCCACTCTGCCATAAAGCCCCGACTGGTGGAGGGCTGCAGTGATGGTTGACTTACTACAACTTTCTCCCATCTCCTGACTGCATCTCTGGAGCTCAGCCACAGTGATCTTTGGGTTCTTCTTTACCTCTCTCGCCAAGGCTCTTCTCCCCCGATAGCTCAGTTTGGCCAGACGGCCAGCTCTAGGAAGGGTTCTGGTCGTCCCAAATGTCTTCCATTTGAGGATTATGGAGGCCACTGTGCTCTTAGGAACCTTAAGTGCAGCAGAAATCTTTTTGTAACCTTGCCCAGATCTGTGCCTTGCCACAATTCTGTCTCTGAGATCTTCAGGCAGTTCCTTTGACCTCATGATTCTCATTTGCTCTGACATGCATTGTGATCTGGAAGGTCTTATATAGACAGGTGTGTGGCTTTCCTAATCAAGTCCAATCAGTATAATCAAACACAGCTGGACTCAAATGAAGGTGTAGAACCATCTCAAGGATGATCAGAAGAAATGGAAAGCACCTGAGTTAAATATATGAGTGTCACAGCAAAGGGTCTGAATACTTAGGACCATGTGATATTTCAGTTTTTCTTTTTTAATAAATCTGCAACAATGTCAACAATTCTGTGTTTTTCTGTCAGTATGGGGTGCTATGTGTACATTCATGAGGAAGAAGAATGAACTTAAATGATTTTAGCAAATGGCTGCAATATAACAAAGAGTGAAAAATTTAAGGGGGTCTGAATACTTTCCGTACCCACTGTATATATATATATTTATTTATTTATTTATTTATTTATTTTTTTAATATGAAATATGTCTTTATATGTTCAGTAGTGTTTCAATCATTCATTTTTCTTTGATTTCAAAATGTTTTCCTTTTGGTTTTCATTTTTTCATTGTGTATAAACACTCTCGTGTTTTTAGGAATCTGAGAAATGTTTAATATTGTTTGAGCACATGCATAGATTGGCTCCAGGTTAATGTTTGCGTAAGTTAACTATTTAATTAATTGAGCCATGGTGTTATGATTAGGCTCCATTCATATCTTGGCGTTCCAGGTCACGGCCAGAATCAGCCACACACACAATGACTCCTGTGCTTAGTAAAATGGCCCCTCCAGATGGATATGCTTGGATCTTCATTACGCTTGAAAGTGGATAACCACGGTCTTGCTGCCCTGAAAGACCTGGGGAAGTCTACAACACTGCAACCATAAAAAACACACAGAGGGCACACCAGGGCCGGACTGGCCATAGGGCAGACCGGGCATATGCCCGGTGGGCCGCCGAGGCCTCTGCTCCGAGTCTGGCCGACGGCCGTTGCCGGCCTCTCCGCGGCCGATTCCGCCAAGTCTGAGGGCCACCGCATTACCACCACCTGGCCGCCCTCCCCGCCGCTGTCCCCGACTGCCCAGGCCCCGCATTACCGCAATAATCTATCATCTGGCCGGCCGTGGCCGCCCGCCGGCCGCTGCTGTCCCCGACTCCCCACTCCTAACTTGGCTCAGCTGGCAGCCGGCTCCGCAGTGGCATCCAGCGTAGCTCAGGAGGAGGGGGTGGAGTCAGTCGGTGGACTGTGTGACTGTGCTGTGCTGTGTGAAGACAGTAACCCGTCAGGTGACTAAGGCCGGGGGTGGAGCTAGAGGCCGGCGGGGAACCCATGCTGCCTTGTTGTGTCGGGAAGCAGCAGGAAGGAACAGTCGCCGGCGCCGCACCGCAGACAGACACTGACAGTCTGTCTGAGTCAGTGTAGAGTGGAGTGGAGTGGACTCACTAGTCTGTCTGTCACTAGTGCCTGCCTGCCCGCCCAGTGCCCTGGAGCTGGAGACTGGAGTCACTGACTGCCTGAGACTGGACTGGAGTCAACTGAGACACCAAAAACACCACCACCATGACCAGGACAGGAGCCAAGGCCTGCTACAACAGCAACAGGTAAGGAAAGGTCAGCACAGCAGCACACAATGTACAAACACACCACAGACCACACCACCCTCACCGCTGGGATTTGTGGTTCTGGGTGGTCTCCGCCAGAGCATTGTTCACTTCTGGCTTAGCAGCAGGCAGGCAGGCAGGCCGCAGGCGTAAAAAACATAAAACAGCTACACACTGTCATTGCTAGAAAACATGTGCCATGCCAGTTTGCTTGTTACATGTGATGTGACAGCCAGGTGCAACTTGAAAACTTCTGATATAATAGCTTGCTGCCCAACTGTTAAGTGACCTTGGCCTGAATCCAAACACTGCCTCTACCCTATGTTCCTGCACCCTGCTGTTTAGTTGCTGCTGACCTTGACTTGTATCCTGATGCTTTCTCTGCCTTCTCATTCAGTACCTCGCTGCCTGGCTTTTGAAGACCTTCAGCTTGTTAACCTGACTTTGTTCCTATCTGCTGATCAGGTGCTACCATGTTCCTGCGTCTGGTTCTTACCTGGTCATTGGCCCTCTTGCCACTTTTTGTCCTCACATCCTCTGTCACCATCTCCTGTATCACGTCCTCAGTCTCTGACCATCTCCTGTATCACGTCCTCAGTCTCTGACCATCTCCTGTATCACGTCCTCAGTCTCTGACCATCTCCTGTATCATGTCCTCAGTCTCTGACCATCTCCTGTATCATGTCCTCAGTCTCTGACCATCTCCTGTGTCATGTCCTCAGTCTCTGACCATCTCCTGTATCATGTCCTCAGTCTCTGACCATCTCCTGTATCATGTCCTCAGTCTCTGACCATCTCCTGTATCATGTCCTCAGTCTCTGACCATCTCCTGTATCATGTCCTCAGTCTCTGACCATCTCCTGTATCATGTCATCAGTCTCTGACCATCTCCTGTATCATGTCCTCAGTCTCTGACCATCTCCTGTATCATGTCCTCAGTCTCTAACCATCTCTTGTATCATGTTTGCAGTCTCTTACCATCTCCTGTACTATGTCCAGCGGGAACACTCTGGAGCCACACCGCACAGCACACCCAAGGTAAGTGGAGGACTGGAGAGAGGAGTGACTTCTACTTAGGGATTTATTTTGCAGATAGGCTGGGCTGGCACTGGCAGCAACAATTTTATTCAAAGAAATTTAGGATTTCTTCTGCAAATAGGCTGGCACTGGCAGCAACAATTTAATTCAAATCAGGATTTCTTTAGCAAATAGGCTGGCCTAGCAATGGCAGCCAGGCATAGTACTAGTCTAGTACTATGCCTGCCAGTGCCAGGTCAGCCTATTTGCAGAAGAAATCTTGATTTGAATACAATTGTTGCTGCCAGTGCCAGCCTATTTGCAGAAGAAATCCTGATTTGAATAAAATATTTGCTGCCAGTGCCCGTCTGCCAGGCCAGGCTATTTGCAGAAGAAATCCTGATTTGACTAAAATTGTTGCTGCCAGTGCCAGCCTACCAGGGGCTGATCTGAGGTGTGAAGGTGCAGGAATTGGGGCTGATCTGCGGTGTGAAGGTGCAGGAATTTGAGTGATCTGAGGTGTGATAGTGCAGGAATTGGGGTGATCTGAGGTGTGATAGAGCAGGAATTGGGGTGATCTGAGGTGTGATAGTGCAGGAATTGGGGTGATCTGAGGTGTGAAGGTGCAGGAATTGGGGTGATCTGAGGTGTGAAGGTGCAGGAATTGGGGTGATCTGAGGTGTGAAGGTGCAGGAATTGGGGTGATCTGATGTGTGAAGGTGCAGGAATTGGGGCTGATCTGATGTGTGAAGGTGCAGGAATTGGGGCTGATCTGATTTGTGAAGGTGCAAAGCTCACTTGATTTCTTACTACTATTCAAGCGGTTTACAGCAGTTACTTTATATGAAGTTGACAGTTGTTTTTTATGTATCTGGCACTCCCAATTTCTTTGAAAACATTTTTCGGCACACTGTGCCCAAAAAGGTTGTCTACCCCTTGATTAGAGTAACCCTCATCTTGTGCTGCTTCATACTATTTTTAGGACTCAACCATCAAAACAGGATTTAAAGTAAGACAAAAAAACAGCATCATATGGCAGCTCTAAATTGGACCCAGTCTGTCAGATTAAACTAAAAAAGGTACCGTAATCGAATCCACACATCCTGGAACATTAAATCCTGTCATCAACCATCCCGACAAACGCCACACCCCGCCACGCCCCACCACACCCCAGTCACACCCCCGTCACGCCCCCCTCCCGGGCTGCTCAGTCCAAAATGCCCGGGTCTATTTTTTGTCCCAGTCCGGGCCTGGGGTACACCGTCATAGTGCATTATCCTGAGACAAATAATGTATTGTATAAAAACATATTATGCTCACAAAATAGTAAAAAGCGCATCAGGGATCTCAGCCTGTTCCATCCAAATGCATCAACTTGTGCAGATACAACAGAAACTGAAGACCCCCGTGGTCTGATGCATTTCAAGGAGTTCCTCTTCTTCAGAGCCACTGATGCCCTTTTTTACTATTTCAATTATAATACTTACAATGGTTGCCACGTTTGGGGTGTCATTGGAAGTGATGGAAATCGCACGGGTGTCCCGCTATTTGCCATGATTCGGGATCCGGAATGCCAAGATGTGAAAGAAGCCCTGAGCCCCCGTTGAGGTGAAGCACTCTTACTGTGTATCATTCTATTTGGACTTTTTTATTTTTTCAATAAACCTATAGATCTTAGCAACAACAGTGTGCAGTCATCCAGCTGTTAATTATCTAAGCAGGAGAAATTGAAACCTACAAAATGGGCCTCCTGGGATCGAAAAGTTCAACAACCCCCCCCCCCACAGCAAAGTTATTCCATAATCCAGTGGCTATAGGGGTGCAATGGGGGGGCAGACCGCACCCCAGAGGGGTGACACCAGCAAGGAAGTACTTGTAGTGTGTGCTGTCAAGCCCCCCCATAAATGAAGCAGTGACAGTGAGGCAGGCTCTTTTCCCCTGCTCGGTCCACCAGAGAACTCAGGGCAGGGGTGCTGTGACAGGAACCTGGTGAGCTGTGGGCTGTCAGAGTGTTTACACCGCTTCTCCCGTCAGGAAGATCGGCTTGTATCGGTTTCCTGCCTGCTGGTTTTCCATCCCCATTGGCCACAGTGGAGGGCCAATCAGAAGAGTGTCCAGTCACAGGGATCACATATGCAATTTTGCTGGGTCTGGTAAGAGGGCCTATCTGCCATTACTCATTACTGATCCTAGGGACTGAGCCATTAGGAACTGCCTAACACTCAATCCTCTAGCCCTAATACTGACAACTGCAAAGCATGCCAAAGAGCTCCAAAGCTGGGCTGCCGGCCCAAAAAAAAAAGGGGAGGGTGACACTATGTTTTAATGCACCAGGTGACACCAGCCCTAGGGATGCCACTGCCATAATCTCACACTAATATTAAAATACTGTAACTAATTCTCAGTAAAGCTCACATTTGACTTTATTGTAATGTAGGTGAAATACTATTTGCTACCAATTACATTTGTAAAAAAAACATTTAAAAATACATAGAATACTTAGAATATAGCTAACAGGTTGTTTTAGTAATAAAAAATGTAAAGTGGAATTCCAACTAAAAAAAACTGTTGAAATACATATATCCAAAATGATACCTACATATAGCATTTCTAAATCTAATTCTGAAACTAGTTAATGGGGTCAAACCAATTGATGAAAATAATTCAAGGAGCCAGATGGGAACTTTCTTGAACAAACACAGTTCTAATAATAAATTGAATTACTCAAAAATCGAATATTAACTACTTGACCGCCATTTTTTGCTATTTAGAACTGCGCTACTTTAGTTGGTAATTGCGCGGTCATGCAAAACTGTACTCAAACTAAATATATAGAAATATCACAAAAATAGAGATTGGTGGTATTTAATCACCACTAGTTTTTTTTATTTTTTGTGATGTAAACAAAAAAAAACCTGAACATTTTGAAAAAAAACACAATATTTTTTACTTTCTGCAACAAAACATATCCAACAAAAAATAAAATAAAAAAATATATATTTATTTCTTTAGAAATAAATTAAAAAATAAATTATGGCCAAAATGTATTCTGCTACATGCCTTTGATAAAAAAAACAAAAAAACAAACAACACAATCAATATACAATTAATGTATACTAATTGGTTATAGTGCCTACAAACTATGGTATGTATACTAGCATTTCTTTTTTTTATACTACTTACAGCGGTGATCAGCGACTTATAATCGTACTACGATAGTGCGGCAGGAAATCTGATACTAAAGCAGGCCATACATGGAGTGAAAGTCTTTCTTGCAACCACAGGTTTGACAGTGTTGACAGGGGAATTTCTCTCACAGAGCCATTGTATTCTCCTGGAGGAAGCCACCCCCGCCGGGAGAAGGCAATAATTATTGTTAGTGGCTTCACAACACACTAACGATAATCACATGTAAAATCTGCCAGGCTGGCTATACCCAAATTGGTCAATTGTACAACTTGGTACATTCACCCTGCCTATACAGTACATGGCTTGAATCTTCAACAATAACCGGCCGAGATTCGAGCCATCTATGGCCAGCCTAACTGATGCTGGGGGAACTAACTGCCACTGACATCACATTAATATAGTGATCAGTGATAATATTATACACTGTCACTGTACTAATGATACTGGCTTGGAGGAGTTAACTTCCTGGGTAATCAAGGGGTTAAATGTGTGCCTAATAGGATTGAGCGAACACGGACTGTATTGTTCGGGCTTGTACCGGACTTTTGGGTTTTTGGTACCCGGACACGGACCTAAACATTTTACTGTATATTCGGGATACAGTCCGTTGTTCGGTAATTTATTTCATGTTTTGCCGCAGTTTAATGGCGCAGTTTTAATGGCGCGGTTTCAACAGCTGCAGGGCAGCCAATCAACAAGCGTTTAACTAGTGTGCCCTTGGAAGCCATCACAGCCATGCCTACTAATGGCATGGCTGTGATTGGCCAGTGCAGCATGTGACCCAGCCTCTATAAAAGCTGGAGTCACGTACCGCCGCACGTCACTCTGCTCTAACTACTGTAGGGACAGGTTCCTGCTGCTGCTTATTTGAGGGAGAGATAGGAGATTATTGTAGGGGCAGGCTTGAGATTGCTTTCAGGGAAAGAATAGGACACAGGACAGAAGAATGTTCTTTAATCAGACAGTGATCTACATTGATTTTCTTGTGTGGGGGTGCAGTGCACAATCCTTTTGCCCTGACCTGAGCCCAGTGAGGAGGAGGGAGAAAAAAAAACTTTTATCAGTCTGTTAGGTGGACGGCGTGCGGCGTGCATCGGACATTTATTGCAAGCTCAGTGTGTCTGCTTAATCTGGATTAAAAAAAAAAAAAAAACGTTTTTTCCTTCATATTTTACTATGACATACAGCGTTTAGACACTGCTGTTCTAATCTGCTATTCAAAAATCACCAATTTAAGGGAAAAATAATTATTTTTCAGTTTTTTTATTTATACTTTACTGTGACATGCAGCGTTTAGACACTGCTGTGTTCTAATGTGCTATTCAATAATCACCAATTTAAGGGAAAAATAATTATTATTCCTAGTCTGTAGCTGTATGTGTGAGATACACCCTTTGGATACTGTCGTTCTATTCTGCTATTCAATAAACACCCATTTAGGGGGAAAAAATTAAATTGCGGCCTAGTCTGCATACGTTACTGTGAGATACACCCTTTGTATACTGTTGTTCTATGCTGCTACTCAATAAACACCCATTTAGGGAAAAAATATTAAATTGCGGCCTAGTCTGTATGTGTACATGTGAGATACACCCTTTACATACTGTTGTTCTATTCTGCTATTCAATAAACACCCATTTGGGGGAAAATTAAAAATTTTGCAGCGTTTGCTGATTATGTTACTGTGAGATATACCCTTTAAATGTGTGTGGCGCATCTCCTTCCACCACCGAGGATTGCAGGGCACTTCAGTTTGCCTCCTGTTCCTAACTCCTCCTACTCCGCTTCCTCATCCTCTACCGCCCCCGCATCCGGTCAGCATAACACCTTCACCACCAACTTCAGCACAGCCAGGGGTAAACAACAGCAGGCAGTTTTACTGATTACTGATTTAACTGATAACAACAGATACTACACTTGATCTTAGCCAAAAGGTCGAGAAGCGATGCTGGTGGCATTCCCACCTGACAGCGGGGGCACAGTGGAAGCACAGGGTGAAGGCAGAGGAGGTCGCCAACGCAGCTAGGGCACCGCCAGTACCTCAGAAGGAAGGGTCAGCATGTATGAAATGTGGAAAAGCTTTGTCGGCACACCACAACAACCAGGACCACCAGCTGTTTTTTTTTTCTTTAAGCCCCTGGTGTGTGAACACACTCAGACTATCACCCGGTGGGTGCACAAAAAAGTGCACACCAAAAAAGTGAAACACAAAAAGTGCACAGGGTGTACACATGGTCCCTGACCCTGATCCCTGGGGGTGCAAGGCTCCTGACAGGGACTTGGGTACTTACACTGGCTAACCTGGCCGAAACCAGGCAGCCCCATTCTTTAGGAGGTCTGCTGAAACAGACCACCCCAAGTACTAGGTGGGGCTCTCCCGAAGAGAGACCCTATGAGAGAGGGCGAACCAAGCCAGAAGGCCATATCCACCCCCTCTCAAGACTTTCAGGGACAGGCCCAAGGACCTACACCCTGCTAATCACGCTGTGCAAAATAAAGTGTACCGCCACAATGAAAAACACAAAACGTGAGACACACAACACATAAAAATGGGGAAAGGGGTAGTGGCCACGTTGCAATACTATGGCAGGCCCTTCAGCCAGGAATAAAAAATTCCTCTGGTCCTGACTCCTGACCAAAAGGCCCGGCCCTAGAGGCAGGTGTGAAAACGTGTGTAGGAAGTGCAGTGTCCTTGGTGCCATACTCATAGTGTTGCCATCCACCGTGAATTATGGCACCCCTGGACTGCCACTCCAGGGGCACATACACCACAGGCTTTTCAGAATCCCAGTCCCTTGCAAGACCAGTGAAGCCCCACCCCTACCAGAAGGCCTCAGAACTTAGACAGCTTTGGGAGAGCCCGGCCCACAACTAGGGACACATACCTTTTCCAAGGCCAGACTCAACCCAGAAGGGGGAAAAAAGCCCCCCGCCGCCATCACCGTTCCTTACCATATACCATATACCATATACAGTTCCTTACCGTTCCTTATGTACTATACACGTACTGAATGACGGGTCTGCCCCCTTCAACTTCTGGGTCTCCAAATTGGGCACATGGACTGAGCTTGCCCTTTACGCCTTGGAGATGCTGGCCTTCCCTGCAGCCAGTGTATTATCTGAATGTGTATTTAGCACGGCTATGGGGCGTTATCACAGACAAGCACAGCCGCCTGTTGAGAGCCAATGTGGACAAGCTCACGTTCATTAAAATGAACCAGGCATGGATCCCACAGGGCTTGTCCGTACCTTGTGCAGAATAGACATGTATACCGGCCTTGCCCAGCCATTGTTGTATTTTTGATCTTTCTCACTCTTTTGGGGTGTACCCTAATTTAAAAAGAAATAAAATTAAAAATAAAAACCAGTGTTGGCTACCTTATCCTCCTCCACCGCCGCTTCCACCTACACCGCCACATCCACCGCCACCTCAGCCTTCTACTCCATATGGACCTTGTCTTCCTAGTTCAAGATGATTATTTTTTTTTTTTATGTTTTTTATGTTATTTTAAGTTATTTCCCTATCCACATTTGTTTGCAGAGCACTTGCCATGCTCTTAACAAGATTTTGCAGCCCTCTAGCCCTTTCCATGTTTTTTTTAGAGCCATTTTAGTGCTCAAAAGTTCAGGTCACCATTGACTTCAATGGGGTTCGGGATCGGGGTCAAGTTCGGGTTAAGTCCGGGTCACAAACCCAGACTTTTTTTTCAAGTTTGGCCGGACCCGCTGAACCAGGACATCCAGGTGTTCGCTCAACTCTAGTGCCTAACTATGTGTGATGTGCGTAAAGTGCACTGCTTTTACTAAGAGATCTCTAAGTTTTTCATCCCTACAAAGCAAACAGAGATTGTGTTCTCTCTGTACAGAGGTCTATATTGATTGTTAACAAAGAGCTCTGGGCTGTAATTGTACACAGCCGATCACCCATGAATCATTGGCAGGGATCTGCTGACAGGCACCAGCAGCCGTTGCCAGAGGGGGGAGCGCAGCCAAAATCCAGACGTAGGCAGCGACGTAGGGGTACATCCCTTTGTCACACCACAATCAAACTGCAAGAGGACCAAGAGAGCAGGGTTGTTAAGATAAGGCAGCCTATGATTTAGCCTGACAACGTGGACACTCTAGCCAGATGATTCCCCATATGGTCCAATGAGAGTCTGAACGAACACCGTCTAAAGGCCCTGGCAGGGTAATCAGCCGAAATTGTTACTGACCTCCTGAAAAAAAGTCCTTTGGACTCTATATGTACATTTTTTTATGTTTAGGTTTAATTATTCAGTATGTTTAATCATCACTGCCAGCGCGACTCTGTTTTCTACATTTGGGTACGTCCCTTTGCCTGTGTGAGCCACCCATCCAGAGTACATTGTGGGCAATCCCCAAGTAATTAAAAAAAGGAAATGCCTCAGTACTTTTGACTGACATTTTTCAAGTCTGTGATGGCATTATAAAATTTACTGATTAAAATATACCTAAAGCTAAAGTTTTGGATAGAGTAGAAAGGGATTAAAACACCTGTCAAGCTTTTTTTACTGTCTGTGTCCCGTTGAGGAGTTTCACCCCGTCTATTTGTCTTATTTACCATTACTACTGGATGTAAAAGTAAAACAAAATATAACATTTTGGGTTGTCCTCAGTACAGCAACAAAGGGGAAATCTTCCAAAAGGGACACTAGTTCTGGTGACCATGGTGAGAACCAGGGATTCCCTCATTTTGAAGGAATTTCAACTCACTTCCAGTTTTTAATATGGGACAGGGAGTGAAGGGAAATCTACTCAATGGGACACAGATAGCAAAAAAACAAAATAAAAACAAACAACAGTGGTTATAACTCTCCCTTACTTTATCCAAAATTTAAAAAAAAAAGTTTTGCCTTTAGTTTAACTTTACATTTTTTGCATAAAAGTTCCCTTGAAATGGGCAACTTTACGATCAACTTTTAATGCCTTTAAATACTTTTGATGCCTTGCTATGTCTGTACACTTTGTCTGTCATGTTGCACAATTGGATTATTTCTGTCTTTGTATATTTTTGGGATAATAATGGGGAGATCCTGTTGCAGGCCACAAATCTCCAGTGAGAGTATCTTTAGCAAACAACTTACATTTCCTATGCAGTTACCCCTTGTTTGCTATACAACATAAATAGCACTCCCACTGTAGTGAGATTTTGCAGGGGCTCGGGCTGTTTTGGTGATCCTTACTTAGGCAGTGTGTCATCAGCTGCAGTGTAATGCATGGCTTGGCCCTGTTTTTACTACCTCCTGTGTCTCTCATTGTATATGGCTAGCAGTTTGGAGATGCTACTTCCCTAGTGACATTGATATTTTCATGCATGGGAAAACGCGGAAGTCAGTTAGCAGTCAAAAATGCAGATTCACCAGTAAGGTAATTTGTGGATATTGCTTGCAATGCTTAATGTTTCTTCTATGTTGCGTTTTATGCAGTTCCTTTGCTACAGACAGCTTCTGATTACAACAGCAGAGAAGCTGCCTTTTTCATTGCAACGACACAAACAAAGTATGTTCCATTTATACAGTACCACTGCCTGAGGTGTGCAGACTGCTATATGTCCATCTATGATCATCATGCTGAATGCAATAAACTAACAACATGATCATTCAACATGGAGACACAGTTAAAGCGGAATTTAAAGTATAACTGAAAACAAAGGCAAAACTTTTTTTTTTTTTTTAGTTTTTAACTGGATGAAAAGGGATAAAAAAACCTGTCAGGTTTTCATTGCTGTCTGCATCCCTGCTAGGGATGTTCTCCTTCTCAATTTGTCCTGTTTACCTTCATCACTGAAATTGTAAGTGAAAGAAAATCTCAAATTTGAAGTGATCACCAGAACAGGAATAGTGGAGAAATCTTCCAATAGGGAAACACTAATTCTGGTGATCTTGGTGCATACAAGGGATTTATCACCCTTTGGAAGATAATTCACTCACTTCTTGTTTGGTTATTGGACAGGAAATGAAATGAAATCCCCCCAATGGAGTGCATAGGGCAACAGAAAATAAAAAAATCTGATAGGAGTTATAACCTCTTCCTAAGTTGTCCACAGATGGGTAGTTTCTTTGCATTCAGTCAGTGGGTTGAGGGGGAAAAAATTAACAGATTCCTCCATCCACATGAACGAGGAGGATAACGGAATCCCCCCCCCCTACCTTCTGACAGCGGGGCCCAATACTGTCAGAATACACTGATCAGAGGCTGTAGCCAATTGACAACATTTTTTCAGCTTGTTCATTCCACAGACGTCAGTTCAATTATTTACTTCTGTCAAACAGGTTTGGCCATACACTGTTCAAAGTTTGTATGGTTCTTGCTGAACTAGGTGAATTTCAATCTGTCCATGGCCAGCTTTTCACTATCCAAAAGGAAAAATAAACAACCTTTTATTTCAGTTTTACTTTAACAGCTTCCCGCACTGCCCATGTAGATAAACATCTGGGCAGGAGTAGCACCAATGCGGGTGGATGTCTGCATACACCCTACCACATCCGCTGCTGGTGCACACTTTCTTCTTGGATGCACTTTGTGCAAACCTAATCATATATGTTCTAATTTAGATTTTGACAGATCACACTGTACCCACCCTCAACCTGTAGACTATTTACACTCTCTAGAGCAGGGGTGTCAAACTCGATTTCATTGTGGGCCTCAACAGCATTATGGTTGCCCTCAAAGGGCTGGTTGTATCTGTAAGACTAGATGTCCAGTGCACCCCACCCCCTTCACATCAACTGTCAAGACTCCTCCACCCTCCCTACATCACGGTGCACCACCCTTACCTTGTGCTGCTGCCAAAAAAGAAGCTGGGGTGGAGCTGGTAAGCAGAACATGCAGGGTCAGGAGGAGGACTGGAGTCTGCTGAATACTAAGACTGGGGGGTGGAAATGAGGGGATGTTGCGGCTGCACAAAGAGGTACATGATCTGTAGTAGGAGTTCTGTCGTCATCTCTGCTGGTGACTGCTGGGATGGGGGGGGGGGTGGGTCAGAGACGAGCCGTAGTACCATGGCTGCATTGAGAAGTTTAGGATGTTGAGAAGGAGTTCTGTTCTCTCTGCTGCTGACTGCTGAGACAAGGGGGAGTGCTGCCACTGCAGGGGAGGAGCAAGGGCCACATGAAATGTCCCTGGAAGCCACATTCGGCCCGAAGGTCTTGTGTTTGACATATGTGCTCTAGAACGTGCAGTTGAGCAATCTGTGAGCTGTGTCTGAGGATCACAGATCAGGGTATAGGGTGGATGTGATTGTGATTGGCCCTGATATGATGTGATCATTGTGATCAGATTACTCTTACTCTTAATGTCATTTATATGATTGGTCACAGTGCTCACATGGTACAAGGTCAATAATAATGGCCCTGTATCATGTGATAGCTGAGGCCAATAACAAAGATTACAGTACTTTGCAATGGCTGCATGAATGCCGCTGAACAGTGTAAAAAATGATTGCTTGTACAGCCATCATGGCTGCACAAAAAATCAGTGTTAAAAAAACAAAGATGCCCCCGCCCAGAAGCATTATAGTGTCACAAAGGTGACACTGCACTGCTCTGGTAACAGCATGTAAAAAACAATTGTAACTTTTTTCTTTACACACTGTCACCAGAGCAAGATTACTTCCACACCAGTGATAGTGTCACCATAAGGACATTCATATGTGTGATGCTGTCTGACGAACAATATGTGTTTGGATCACTCTTCAGAGAGCATTTAACAAAAGGTGAGGAAACATTGTATTGCCTCCTCACCCTCTGCTTTAACCCCTTGGACCCTGAACAAGCACCCTATTTATTTTAATGGGTCACATTTGGTGGGCAACAGGGTGTATAATTCCTGGCACAGCTGCAATGCAAATCATTGCACTCGTGGCATGTGTACACCCCCAGCTGCTGCCTCTGCAGCTACAGAGGGTAGCAGTTGAGGGGTGGCTTTTATCACAATGTTGCATTGTTGTTTAAAGTGTTACAGCACTGAAAATGAAAAAAATGGCCTGGAATAAAAGGAGGTAAAACACTCTGGATATAAAATGGTTAATATGCCAAACCAATATTCTTCTTATCATTTTAACTTTGATAGACTTATTACACTGTGTACAGTTTTGGCTGACTTCACCCCAAATGCTAAGCTCAGACCTACAAAATCGAAATCCATTGTTATCTACAAGTCTCACTCCCTCCCCTGTCTGAATTCTTGTGGGCGACACTTGCTTCCTTCATTGTGCACTTCCCACTTGTCACTCTGCTTTTTTTTTGCCTCCAACAAGTAACAATTACACACTTATAATTATGCGGCTCTAAGAAGAGTCAGGAATTTGTTAACATTTCCTGCAACTCCCCCCACTGTTGTGTCTATTGTCTCTGTACAACACCCCTCTGATTTGTCCTGTGCCCAGTTTTGCTATTTACATTAATACTACAATTCCAAATTACATGTTCAAGGAAGAGAAACACATTTACTAGTATATAGAGGAAAAAAAAAAAGAATTTCCGCAGTTAGCAAGTATCTGATGTGGAAATGAATATCCTGATTGCCCTCATTTGTTTTAAATATTCATTATTATCTTTCTACAATTAGTTTTTTTCATAATTCCTTCTGCTTTACAGTGCAAAATATACACAAATTTAAAAACAAGGCCCTTTCCTAGTGTTTTCATTTACAGTTTAGAATAGCTTAAAACATACTGTAACTAATCTCTGATTGGCTGCTCTATAATTTAGTTAAGTTGTCATTTGCAGACAAAGAGTGCAGCCAGCCTTGAACAAGAGCTAGAATTTGTATCACAACCTGTATCTTAGGATGTAGATGCTGCCCACTGTAGGCTCTTGAAATGAATTTAGACATATGGCAGACCTCACTGCCAATCTGAAAAGCAATCTGCGGTGGAAAACTTGTATGAGGAGTTTGACAAGCAGTGAGAAGGGCATATCTGCTTTGAGGAAACTGGTGGGATGATTTTTTTTTTTATCCTCCATAGCTTTAAAAAAGACAAGGAAAGAAATGCTTTGGAGGCTTAAATGCTCAAGAAAAGTTATAAATTATATTTTTGGTTTTGGGTCTATGTGCATTTTAAGCAGAGAGATCAGCTGCAATATGATACTAGTTAAACACCGCACTAAAGATCATCAGGGTGTTGAAAAAAATACCATAATCTGACCACCAAATCCTGTACAGTTACTGTCTGGGCTAATGTTATAGGCACTTGTGTTGTGAACTCATACAAGACAAGTTCAATAATGTCTTTGTACAATGTACTAAAATATATATGAGAACTTATTCCTTTTCCTTGCTTCAAAACCTACTTACATAATTAACATAAATGAAAAATGACAAGCCACTTTCATAAAAGTTCAATAAGAGAATGCATTATTGATATAAGGGCCCCATGGCCTACCTTGAATATGATGCATTGAATGGGTCTTTTACTACAAGTATATAACACAGCATGCACACACCAAAAAAGAAAAGAATCTGATATTATACTTGTGACAGGTAAAATACGCAGTTAAAGCGGAGTTCCAGGCACAAAATCGATATTTTTTATTTGTGCCCATCCGCTAGTTCAACATCACCTGAAAAGGAATTGGATAGTTAGTTTTTTTTTTTTTTTGTTTACTCACCTTGTAATTGAAGATCGTAAATACTCACCTCAGTGTACTTCCTCCCTCGGCGCCGCGGCTCCACCGTCACTTCCTGTCTCGCGATGATTCCTGGGAGCTGAACGTCATCGCTCCCAGGAATCAATGCGACGGCACCGGCCCCGCTCGTCACTTCCGGGCGACACCGCATTTCCCTGCTAAACAGCTTCTGGGCATGCCCAGAAGCTGTGGAGGAATGCGGCGCCGCACCGGAAGTGACCAGAGGGGCCGGTGCAGGCGCATTCTGGGAGAAGAAGACGCGGAAGAAGACGCCGAAGAGGACCGCGCCGGCTTCAGCTGCCCACAAGAGAGATGGAAACGCTGTGGAAGAAATTTTATAAGTAAGTATTTCTTCTAAAAGGTAAGTGCGAACCGGGACAGATCAGAGGCTAGCCATTGTGGAATGTACTAGCCCTGACTGTCCCGGGGGTATGTTTGTTGAAAAATCATTTCTGTGCCCAGAACTCCGCTTTAAATGTAGAGAAAAAATCTTATTCAATGCTAAAATAAATCTTAAAACTAAATTTGGAAACATAGTGGGAATGATTTGTAAACTGGAGAAAAGAAGTTGGAGAAAATTTTGAGTTACTAGTGCTTGTACCAAGAAACATCTAAAAAAGTAAACATTAAAGTAGGTCTAAATACTGGCTGGATAACTGATAATTAGTTTGATAAATCACTGTATATCAAAAAAAAAAATTGGCAAACCTTTTACCTATCAAATAATCAATGTTCTGAACTGGCTTCCTAATAGTGACAACAATGAACCACGTCTGTGCAATGTGTGATGGCACAGCTGCCTATGGTTTTCTACTGAAGCACATGATGGTGAAAAACTGAGGTCTCAGTTTACAATGCAGGACTTAGGGGCTTTCAGTGCCTTCATTAAACTCCTCGAGGAAAATGAGGTCAGGAATGAGATCAATGAAGTTGATCTAGAGCAATTTTTGTTTCAGACAACTTCCGAGGATGAGTCGGATCTCTCTATTGACAGATTTAAGAATACATTGATTACATTTCCCACACTAAGCACAGATCCCGATATTTTTTTTTTCAACAAACATTTAAAGCTTTACACTCACTTAAAAACAATTTTAAAATGACTAATAAATCAACTGATAAGGCTGGCAATGTGGTTGTCATGGATAATAATCAATATGAAATGATGTGCCAGAAAATGTTACGCTGTAAGAAGTGGTAACAGCTGCTACCTACCTCCTTATTGAGAAATCTAATAGGGAGTTCTATATGTTACCTGATTTAGCTTTCTCTAACAAGAGTATTTCTAAGGCTAGGTTCACATATATGGGAATTGGATGCATTTTTACCGACAACTGATTCCCAGAATATGTGAATGTGACCGGCTTTCAATGGAGCCAGTTCACACATGTCCACGGCAGCTTCATTCCAGTTTGCTAAAGGATCCTGTGCATTTTTATGTCCGGTTCAGGTAGGAATTCAGGGAAAAATCCGGCCCTGAATTGCACCTGAACCGGTGAGCACAAAAGCCAGACATGTGTGAACCCAGCCTAAGAACACTTGGTAATATACAAGAGCTACTTTGTATGCCCTCCCAAAAACTCACAAAAATGTAAATAATCCCCCTTGTAGACCAATAATCTTGGGCAAAGGAAGTTTTAAAAAAGGCCAGTTGGGTGATAGATGCACACCTACATCTGCATGTGTTAGGTTTTTTCATCCTTTATAAAACACACTGTCCATTATTTAAGGATCATATAAGATCTACAGTATTCTGGTGATCTTTGTATTGTAGCATATCTCATGACAGAGGCCTTGCAGCCATCCACACCATTGTTCATCAGACAAGCAGGGATCAATGGGCTTATAACCAGTTTATTTTGGAAATGTTGGAGTTTTTCTCCAACATGTTGTTGTACCCCTTCCTATGTTAATCTGTATGTAGGGAAATGGGAATGCAAAAATGTTTACTGATGAGAATTTGACGGTATACACGAATGCATTTTTGTGGCATCGCAATATAGATTATGTTTTTTATTGTATGAGATGGCACTGAGACCTATTGAAAAAGTTCTTGATGTAATTTAATAAAAATGATTAATAACCTCAAAGTCACCATGATTAGGTACGCTTATGATTGTTGTAAAGGTCATTTTTCTTGACTTTAAAGATTTTATATAAGGTGACGGGGAACTCATATGTGACCTCTACCTCAAAAGCACAGCTGTTAACATGACCCTCTATAACGAGAGCTCTCATCCACAATCATTATTAGGATCAGTCCCATATAGTCTATTGTCTATCTATGTAGATTTGAAGGAATTTCCCTGATGATGCTTGTTTTGGCCAAATAGATAGACTTTAGGTAATAAATCAAACCCTATTTGAAAAGGAACTATCAAAAGGCCAGTATGCAGTCAAGGGATATATTAATGCACCAATGGAGACAGGGAGATGGTCAGGACACCACCTGGCTGATCACTCAGTACACTAAACAACAGAGCCAATTTTTTAACTTTCTAAAGAAACACTATTATCTGCTCATGGATAATCTTGTAGTGAGAAAGTTTGTTGCTAAGACCCCACAAATTACGTACAAGGGGGCCACCTCCTTGCAAGATTCCTTGGTGTAGAGCATGCAGCAAAGTAATAGGAGGGATGACCCCTGAGTTACAAGGGGTATTTTTTATGTGGGCAATGCGCTTACTAGGGATGGGCTTGATGTTCGAGTCGAACATAAGTTTAACTTGAACATCAGCTGTTCGTGTGTTCGCTAAGCACACAAACAAATGGGGTGCTCAGCGGGAAGATCGCCCGCCAATAAGCGCCCCATAAGGCACTGTGCTGGTGCAGTGAATAAATTACTGATGATTGGCCAAAGAATTCACATGACCTGCAGGCTTTGGCCAATCACAGCACAATGTCCTGTCAGAAGTTCCCATATCGGCATATACATCACATATATATCAGCAGTTGCAATATTTTTTTCTATGTACAGATGTTTCCTGTAACATCTTATCTGCGGCAATTAACATTTCCGGTTTCACACTTATCTGTATTCTTGTTAGTTACAGGAAGACAGAGAGAGAGAGGGAGAGAAGGGGGGTATAACAGCTACAGCTTGACTGTTTTTGTCCCTGTAGTTCTACTGGGGTTTGTCAGAATCAAACATTTTGTTTTTACTAATTATGTTATCCACCATCTTAGAAGGCTTTCCAGCTGATGCCACATTCCCCCTTTTGATACTATCATAACGAGAGTTTGAGCGGAGACTAAGCATCACATAGATCACTGCGAAGCACTGAATTCAAAGGGGGAACCCCTGGGATATGGGAAGGAGTTATGGTAGTTCTGGCTCATCCCGGGGAGCTAATGGTTGGTACTTCCAAATGGCCATTACATGGGCCGCTGCCCTACGTTCGACTCGCACACCCTGGCTCGCCACCAGAGATAAAACCAACAAAAGAAAGAATGGTGACACACTGCAACAGGGTCCAGCGATAAAGACTTCTTTATTGGTCAGTGCCAGACAAAAATAACAGGAACAGTTGATGCATTTCACATGAACAATTAGTGCTTAATCTTAACGGCTTTAGGCGTGGGAGGCGGTGTTAGAAGGCATAATGTGTGCGCGACATACCGAATGACATCACGAAAATATTGACAATATCGGCAAATCAAAAGGCCAATTCCAATACATCGGGGAAAGTGCATATCGGCCCCCGATATATTGGTGTTGCCGATAATTGGTCGATCTCTAATTTGGAGGCTGGTACCTCCTGCCATTTAGGAGAAAGATGGGTCGGCGAAGGGCCCGCTCGGTCAGCTGAGGATTGAGTGTCAAGAAGCCCCCAGGATTTGAGGAGCTGAAGGCCCTTTTCCAGCGAATTGATGACGTGGGCATCTCCATTTCTATAGATTATAAGCTTGGTTAGATTGCCCCATTTGTATCTGACTTGATGGTTCCTTGGAGACTTGGCGATAGTATTCAACATTTTCCACAGCTGCATGGTATACTGAGAAAGGTCTGAAAAGAATTGAAGATTCTCATAAGGCTGAGGGAAAGTGTTTAAATTGCGTGAGGCATGGAGAAGCTGCTTTTGACATGCAAGAAATGTACACGTAGTAATACATCTTTAAGAACATGCTCAGGTATGAAGGACAGTTTGGGTATACAATGTATTCTGTCAATAATTAGGTCTGTCTCTTTAAGTTCAGGTATCAGCACTTGGAACAAGTCACAGGTATACTGTCGGAGATCCTGAGGTTGCGCAGGCTCCGGGACCCCCCTTATTTTCAGATCGTTCCTTCTGGAGCGATCCTCCTGATCCGCTAATTTGGCCCTGAACCATGCATGTTCATCTATATTGTCGTCATGTGCATCCACCAAGTCATTAATAGTATCGACAAATTCATCCATTATGGATTCAATATGATGCACTTTGTTGCCCATAGCCTGCATTTTCCAGAGAAATGTTTAGTAAGTTGTATAATGTCAGCATGCAGAGTGCTTCTAAGTGAAACTAGCTTTGAGTGCTGTTTCTGATACAGGCTGGTCAGTAACTGGGAAGGACATGATTGATTCTGGCAAATCTCTAGTTAAATTCAGAGATTTAGATATAGGTGAGCAGTTTTTTATCCCTTCACCCTGTATATCCAGTCTAAGCTTGGACTTGGCAAGACTCCCATGGGTAGGGGTAGATGCTGCTGGTGACAAGGGGGAATAGGGAGAACCTCTCTGTGCAGATCTTCCTGCCTACTGTGTAGGCACAGAGGGGCGGCCGCCTCGTGGAGCAGAGTGTGCATCGGCACCATTTTGCCCCTGTGCTCCGGCTGGATGGTGAAAGAATGCCGTGAGTTTAGTGGGTTGAAAAGAGTCTTTCTTCCTCTGAGGCATGACAGCTGTGGCAGCAGGGGTTAGGGTACTTGCCTGTGGCTTCGTTCGGTGTCTGAGCTCATTGCTAGTGTCTGTTATCCGGCCCTGTGAAAGAGAGCTCTCAGCTCAAATCTATAAAATTGTGTTGCGCAGAATAAAAATCTATATAATAAGTGCTCTTAATAAATAATTGCATAAGCTGGTACAAACAATGATGTTCTTCCTCAAATAAAAGTCTGGTGTGCAAATAACAATCAATATCAAATGTAAAAAATATTGGTGAATAAAATTAATATAATAAATAGGATGCTCTCAATTAATCCTCTAAAAACTTTCATATAAGTGTAAAGTGCATATGCTGTGCAATATCCATCAATACATAAACCCACAGTGATAAACCAATTGTAATAAAAACCTTTGCAAATTAATCCTATTATGACGTGCAAATATCCATAAATACAACCAATCTTATATATAGTGTCCAATAAACAATAAATAATTAAATATGGTAATCTAGTGTCCAAAAGATAGAAATAAAAAATCAAGTCCAAAGTGAATCTGTGCAAATAACAGAAACTATGCTGTGCTCAAAACCACCAGTAGGTGGCAGGTGCTCCCCAGACTTATGGTGTTTTTTACTTAAAACATGGGTTTAATAAACTATTGAACTAATATTATGTTACATAAAAAATACAACTACAACTATTTTTTTTAACCAGGTCCTCTGCTTTCTGAAAATATGTAATCTTTTGGATGTTTTTAGTAATCTTCAGACCTAAAATAGCATTTTTTAGCATGGATTCATTAAATGCGTGCATTTAATATAAATACTATCCTGCTATTTTGAGCTGCATAAAATCCACTAGTCATTAAATAGGATGCAAACCATACTGTGCCATGAATAGCTTTAGACAATAACACTCATTCAAGCAATGTCAATGTGTGTCACCTATACAGATTTATTTTTTTGTATTTATTTTTAATTAGGTAGTTTTGAATAGTCTTTTTTTCAATAACAAAAAGAAACAACTATTACAGAGGATGCATTTGTCATAAAGAACAAAGACTTCACATAGTACTTGTTTCAAGGTCAAATAAATTAAGGGAAGAAAATTGTTCCATTACAGTAAATTAGCGTTATATACTATCTACTATATCAACAAGGCAAATGTCTATCTTTCAACATCCACCCCTAGAGATGTGGAGGAATGTGTTGATTCATTACATTCTAGCCACACACCGACCAAATTTTACTTTCAATAGACTTTTATTGAGATTAACAAAGATATAAAAGGTTCAAAATAGATACATCATGGGGTCATTAAGGGTAAGCAACACCCCCCCCCCCCCCCCAGGGGTAGGACAACTTTTGACCCTTATAGAAATCAATCAGCAGGAATATCGGGTCCCCTCGAAAGTCTTATAGTAGTGCCAAACATCCTGATTTGAGGCTTAAGGTCTTTTGTGAGCCAACTCTTGGACTGGAGAGGCCTAGTAATGCAGGGCCTCTGACGGCGAACTAGGGTGCGGTTCACTTATCAAAATACCCTTGAGAGATCTTAAAAAAAAAAATAAGGGAAAGCACAGAACATAATTCAGGGTAGGAAACAGTGACAAAGAAGAAATATGGAAGAAAGGAATCAGAAGAAGAGAGAAATCAGAGAGCAGAAAAGAGATAAGGGAATCTAGTGACCAGGTTGGAGCACACGACTGTGAGACGTTAATTGAGACGTTAATTGATGCTAAAGGGATGTGTATATAGTTCACCTAAGGTTCCCATGTGGACTCAAATTTCTGAGTGGATTCCAAAAGCACACTAACCATCTTCACCTGAGCCATAATCCAGGAGTTTTTCCTATTCGCCATCTGGACCGAAACAAACGAGCGTTTCCAGGCTAAAAGAGGATAAAAGAAATAAGACCTTGTATGCTTTTAGAGGCGGAAGCCACTGGGAAATTGAGTAGGGCAATATGCAGGGACTTTGCTACTGACAGGTCTGTGACCTTCCAGATAATAGAGAAGATTTTGTTCTAGAATCCTCTGATTTTAGGACAATCCCACTACATGATCCTACATGGATCATGTCCCCAAAATGTTCAAAACCTCCAAAACAGAGGGGAGATGTCATAGAATAAAGCTTCACCAGCCTGGAAGGAACAAGGTACCATCTCGTTATAACTTTAAAATTGGCTTCCACTAGAGCGGTGTTAAGAACTCCTTTATGGGCCCTGAAAGAGTACCCATAGAGTAGCCAAACCACAAGATCCCTTTCTTGTGCGAAGTCTGCTTCCCATGCTAGCATGTAAGGTGTCTTTGAGTGGTAAATAACTGAGACCCCCCCCCCTTTTGCTCCATGGCTTGCCCACACCAATGTTCGTAAACAGTGATATTAGGCTCAGCGGGTTTCGAGTTCCATAATTTGTGTAGAAAATTAGAAAGGTGTGTTTTTGCAGCAGGCATTTTTTTGGCCATTTTTTGGGGGTCTTTGGAGGTAGGCATAACATCTGAACTTCTGTATAGGGGTACATATACACACACACTTATATGTATTTATACACATACACACATATAGGTGTTATAGCAGAGAAGCCATATGCCTGTTAATTACTTCATTAGCCCAAGCATAGGTTTCTGCTACTTTCACACCTATATATGTGTATGTGTATATATACATACATGTGTGTGTGTATATATACCCCTACACAGAAGTTCTGATGTCATGCCTGACTCCAAACATGTCCTCAAAAAAGCCCAATAAAACGCCTGCAACAGAAAGCCGGGTGTAAAAATAGCGAAGCTACTAACCTGTTCTATATTAATTCTAATACAAACAAACTTTTTTTTCTGGTTCTGGAAAAGCTACAGAGCTGAAACTTCACAGGTACACTTTTTAGACCCCCCAGACACTAAATCCAAAGAAATCTCATTTTTTTTTTCTCAATATTTTTTTCAACAATTGGCTCTCTATCAAAAATGACAATTTTTAAGAACTTTTTTTGTGTGATTAACAGTCCCTGGGGCATGACCCAGAACCCTAGGCACTTTTTAGGGGCATTTATTGGGTTTTAGGGCTTCAAAATTGTGTTTTTTGATTACCGAAGTTCGGGTCCCATTGATTTCAATGGGGTTCTGAAATCCGGGCCAAACTTTCGGGAAGTTCGGGTGTACTGGTCGAACCGAACTTTTGAAAAGTTTGATCATCCCTAATTACCACCTCTAACATGTAATCTGCTCCATGTAAGTGTCATGCATATGTTAAATTGCTACTCTGTCATTTGGTATTGCTTGTTCAAAAGAAAAAGCAATAAAGTTTCTTTAAAGAAAAAAAGAAAAAAAATATGTATATATATATATATATATATATATATATATATATATATATATATATATATATATAGTATCTCACAAAAGTGAATAAACCCCTCAAATTTTTGTAAATATTTTATTATATCTTTTCATGTGACAACACTGAAAAATTTACACTTGCTACAATGTAAATAAGTGAGTGTACAGCTTATATAACAGTGTAAACATGCTGTCCCCTCAAAATAACTCAACACACAGCCATTAATGTCTAAACCGCTGGCAATGAAAGTGAGTACATCCCTAAATAAAAATGTCCAAATTGGGCCCAAAGTGTCAATATTTTGTGTGGCCACTATTATTTTCCAGTACTGTCTTAACCCTCTTGGACATGGAGTTCACCAGAGCTTCACAGGTTGCCACTGGAGTCCTCTTCCACTCCTCCATGATGACATCACAGAGCTGGTGGATGCTAGAGACCTTGTGCTCCTCCACCTTCCGTTTGAGGATTCCCCACAGATGCTCAATAGGGTTTAGGTCTGGAGACATGCATGGCCATTCCATCACCTTTACTCTCAGCTTCTTTAGCAAGGCAGTGGTTGTCTTGGAGGTGTGGTTGGGGTCGTTATCATGTTGGAATACTGCCTAGACCCAGTCCCCAAAGGGAAGGATCATGCTCTGCTTCAGTATGTCACAGTACATGTTGGCATTCATGGTTCCCTCAATGAACTGTAGTTCCCCAGTGCCAGAAGCACTCATGCAGCCCCAGACCATGACACTCCCACCACCATGCTTGACTGTAGGCAAGACACACTTGTCTTTGTACTCCTTACCTGGCTGCCGCCACACACGCTGGACACCATCTGAACCAAATACGTTTATCTTGGTCTCATCAGACCACATGACATGGTTCCAGTAATCCTTGTTAGTAGAGAGGAAGCTTCCAGAGACCCAAACAACAGTGAAACAGTGAATCTTTGCAGGGTTGGAGGCCTGTCACTGATGCGGCAAAGAGTTTAACTTGGTCCCAGGAGCACAAAATGTGTGGACAGGACCAAAGCCTGTGTAGTAGAGAGGCCTGTGATCCCCACATAGTGTGCAGTTTTGGCGATCTGAGAGATTTGTGGAAGTCAGATAGGGGATATAAGCCCTCTGCATAATTTTGAATTGTTGTTCCCGCCAGAACTTATTTTTGATGAAAGCACAGGTGGAGTTATAAATGGCCAATATACATGTAAATGCCTGAGGAAAGTATAAGTCTTTATTTCAGGAGACAGTTGAGCAGGAGTATGAGGGTTTTGAGAGGCGGGATATCAGAGGTTTATAAAGGTCAGAGATTTTATGACAGTGGCGGTCCAGAAGGGTGTCCAGGAGGTATGTGCGTAATCTTAGATCCCTGGGTGGGCATTAACTGATCACAATGCTGACTGCTTATTGGATATGCAAAAGATGGTGTGAGGATAGATTATATAGTTGCATAAGCTGGAGGAAATGGAAGGGCCCAATGATGTATCAAATAATTGCGCAAATTTGCTTAGCCCTAGTGAGGTCCTTGTGGAGAATGCCCCATATTGCTGTGCCTGTGGAAATGGAGGGTGTCTGAGGATGAGGAGATGTTGGGAGAAAAGGAGAGAAGGTCTCAGTTTCTTCCTAATTTCCCTCCAGCCCAGCACCGTATCACGTATGAACATGTTGTGTTTCAATGGAGGAGGAGGAGGGATCAGATGCCACAGTGCAGCGAGGCAGATAAACCATATGGATCTACAATTTGAGATTCCAATTCAAAGTTGGAATACCTGGAGGCCTGTGTTATTCAAACGAATCCCACTCTTAAGAGACAAGATAAATTGTAGAGTCCTATGTTTGGAAAGTTGCTCCCCCTTTATGTTTTGGGAGTTATAGTCTGGAGTTGCTGGAGATCGTTGTGTCGCAAGAGCAAGGGAATGGTTTGGAGGGGATATAGAAGTTTTGGAAAGCTGACCATTTTAAACAGGTAACACCTACCATAGAAAGAGAGGGGGAGGTCTCACCAGCTGTCCAGCTCAGCCTCTATTTTGTTTTTGTTTTTTTCCCTCTATTTTGGATAGGGAGGTAGTTGAGATGGTAGAGAGCGGAAGTCTCCTTGCCTATTTTTATCTCCAGGTATGTGATATGGTTCTTAGCGATTGGGAATATTAAGCTGGCTGCCCAGGGAGGGGGACACAAGGGGAAGAACTTTGCTTTTTGAAAAATGTATCCTCAGACCCGAACATGCTCAGAAGCATGAAAAAATGTCTTGGATGAGGATCCCGTCTGTCTGCAAAATGTCACCTGCAAATAGAGAAGTGCCCACCTTGACCCCCTGTAGATCTGAGTGAAAACAGAGATAAGGTGTAAGAATGGGCCTGAGAAGCAGAATTTTAAGAGGGCCAAACATAGCCAGTGGAAACTTACAATATCAAAAGCCTTTTCGGCATCTAAGGTGATAATGGCAGTTGGCTCTCGTGGACTCCAAGACTGCTAGGACTTTTCTAATATTAGAGGTGGCAGATCGTCCTCGGTTAAACTGGCCTGTGAAGGGTGGATAAGCGAGGGCATGATAAGTGCTAATCTATTGGCCATTATTTTGGAGAGTAACTTGGAGTCTAGGTTCAGCAAGGAAATCGGACGGTAGGAGCCCAGTTCAGAGGGGTAGCAAGGTCAGGGGCAATCCGATGAAAGCTTGTAGAAGTCTGCCGTGTACCCGTCGGGACCCGGGGCTTTACCTGCTGTTAAAGAGACAATTGCGCTGGTAACATCTTTGGGAGAGATTAAACCATTAAGTTGGGCCACGAGTGTTTCATCTATTAAAGGGAGGGGGACTTTGTCAAGGAAAGACTCTGCCAGAGCCTTGTCAATGGGGTCAGGGCCATACAATTTTGCATAAAATCTTTCAAGGATAAGGTTGATGTCTTTAGGGGAAGAGGCAAGTTTGCCCGACTCGTCTTTAAAACAGCTATATGGGTAGGAGGGTGGTTTCCCTGTTTTATTGCCAAACTTATGGTATTGGAAGTCTAGGAGAGATTGGTGTATCCTCTCCTGGGCTTCTGCCCATAAGTCAAATAGATTTTTGGCGACACGACAAGCTCCCTGTGCTATGGTGAGTTGTGCTGCACTAATCGTGATTGGGAAGTGCGTAAAGCTTTTCTGGCCACATTATAATTCTTGGTAATGTTTTTTTTGTAGCCTGTGGCAAAATATATGATACTGCCTTGCAACACCGCTTTCCTAGATTCCCAGAAGAGGTTTGGGTCATCTCTATGTACTGAATTAGTGGCTGCATAGTCTGCCCATGTTTCCCGAATGATCTTTTGAAGATCTCGATTTTGTGCCAAATACGATGGGAAGCACCAGGTTTTGGCTGTGCTAAAGGGGATGAATTTAGTCAAATCCACCAAAATCAGGGCATGGCCAGAGATCGCAATGTCATGTATGTGGGGGTCAGTTATATGTTTGAGTAGGATGCAGTTTGAGAAATTGTGATCTATCCTAGATCGTGTGTTGTGTGGAAGGAAAAAAAGGTGTATTCCATTCCCTCTGGATGGTACATTCTCCAAAGGTCCACTAAGCAGAGGCCATCCACAAAGTGCTGCAGGGGAGTAGGGGAGTGTGAAGAGGAGACCTTGGGGAAGCATTTACCTAGGGATTTGTCTTCCTGCGGGCTGAGCACTGAGTTAAATTCCCCACCTACTAATAAGGGCAGGTGAATGAATGGAGCTAGGTTAGAAGTTAGTTTTTGGAAAAAAAAATTTAGGAGGGGAGTTAGGGGTATAGACCTTGGATAAAATAATACCAAAAAAGTAACCGCGCTGGTGCCAAAACTTAATAATATTAAAGCAGCAACTTCAAGTGTGACAGCTCAAATAAACATAAATATAACCAAGTCGGGCTAAATGATTAAGTGAATGTGATAATGGTGATAAAAAATATAATGAATAAGATGGTCAAAAGACCAAAACATAAATACATAATGAGGAAAAGTGTCCAAAAATTTGTGTTGTTAGTCCATAGTTTCATCCATGGATAAAAAATGCAGGTAAGTTGAAATATCCACACTGAATGACCAATAAGTAATCTGCTTACCAGAAACCAGTGAGATAGCGCCTATAGAATGATCACAACCAGCCAAAAGGATCAAGGTGTCTCCAGTAACGAGGACCACTCCAGCATTAGACCACTTGATTGCTTGCAGTAATATCTCCAGAACATTTTGGGTGAATACACAGTCGCCATGTATCACCAATTACATGAAATGAAAAATGTGGATGCCAAAGCATAAAACCAACTAAAGATTAATGAAAAAGATGAAGAAAAAATACACTCACAGACAATGCGCCTTAACCCAAAGAAAAGGTATGGAAATCACTGCTGTGCTTGTAACACACCCATGACTTACCAGAAGTCAGTATGGTATACACTGTATGTCACCATCAGGATTGAAGAGTGATGTGTGCAACAAATAAGGTATGTGCCTTCACAAAGTGCAGATAAACAAAGGACTTACCCCTCTAATAACAATCCATCACCAGTATGAAAGCTCCTTACCAAATACCAGTGAGGACTGCGCATGTATCCAAGGGGCAATAAAATGATGAATGTAATATCCAGGAAGACCCAGAGGAACTCAGGGTATCTCGTGGTAGATATCAATTCAAAAAGTCCCAGGCGTAAATCACCATCAGATAAGGACGCCATAGCATAAAACCAACAAAACCAACGTTCCAAAAACTTGTCCCACCCAAAGTTTCCGCATTTGGTTAAAGTCTTCCGCCGACAAGTGTGTCTCCTGGAGTATACCCATGTCTGCTTTTAGGCCTTTGAGGTGGCGAAGAGATCGCCATATGCTTATGGGGTGAGCATAACCCTTTGACATTCCAAGAGACCACTTTCATATCGGGGCGGATGGATGGTGGGGTCTGTTAATCCGAGTTTGAACCAATGTAAGAGACATGAGGAGCCGTTCTCGAGACACCACTAGGGTACTGCCTAGATATGTAGGACACATTTAGGAAATATTGAATCTTTGACAGTAGGGTTTACAAGGGAGGTTGACCCAACATGGGTCTGAAAATATAAACAAAGAATTACATACCAAGTGAAACCCAGACTTTGCTTTTTTCCACATGCTAAACATCCATGACCGAACAATATTACCGGGGGAACTAAGGCACTCACCCACAGACTGTGGAGCGATCCATTAACCAAGGGGAAGCCCCATGAGAGCGATTCATCAGGGGTTATGCGTGGCTACGAGCTGAGTCCGGATAGGCAGGGTGTCTATCCCACAGTAAGGTTGTGCGTGCATGATCAAATGAAGCAAGAAAAAAAGAAAAACAAAAATGTGTTAGCAACAATTTTAGCAACTAAGAAACTGGCCTGGTAATAAAAACCTGAACAAATGTGTTACAAAGGAAAGAATGGGAACCCAGGACGGGTGTGTCAGAGTCCAAAGTCAACGTGGTTTGTTACAACCAGGGGAATTGGAGAGTCAGAGTTTTTTTTCGGGATTCTTCCTTGGACTACGCTGATCTCTTGGTTCCACAAAACGAGCTGGAGCCGATGATGAGGAAGAATACATGGGAATATGCAGATATGCCTGAAGATTATCGCTGGAAGGAGTGAGGCACTTAGTATGTCAATTTCCTTCCAGTAGATAGTTGGTGATTATGGGTCTGACAAGAGGACAAACAATGTAAAAGCAAAAGGCTTTAAAAATAAAAGGCTTTACTCTATGGGAAACCGCAGTGAACCCTTCGTCCCCTGACACCTATATGTATATTTATATCCCTAGGCACTCTAGGACCATAAGCACCACTTCCAGCACATTGGAATACACATACACTACTGTCAATTAGCACCACTCCACATGCCCAATACAGGACAGATCATCAGAAGCACTACATAGCAATAATAATGGAAACAAACAAGCATTTGTGACAATATATGACCTACAAACTGATGACTGTAGCAATATATGGGCAACAAATAAACAGTCGGGACAATACACTGGAAGTAAATGGGCCAATATGCAGGCATTAAAAATGCAATGTCAATGTCATTGCAATGTCAATGATGCATAGCAATAAAATTCAGAGACATTAACTGGTCTTGAAAAAATGACCGCCCAGTAATTTTACAAGTCCTAAGTGATGCTTTACAGCAATGTGTTGACATGAGTTAGCTGCAAGCATGTCTAGTTCCCCTTATGCTTTCTAGCATTGGGGTCCTTATTTCAAATCCAAGTTAGGACTCTGCATGGAGTTTCATGTTCCCCCTGTGCTTGTGTGAGTTTCCTCCAGGTACTCCAGTATTTTTCCACAAATATGTGCTAGTAGCCTAATTGCCTCCTGTCTTCATTGGTCCTAGTGCATGTCAGATAGGAACCTTATATTGTAAGTTGGGGGAGGGGACCCCAACTTACAATATAAGGCCATATAAAATGCTGTTGGTGAAAAGTAAATGCCTGAAATAAATAATTTTAAGTTGCAATGTACCTAAAGCATACCTTCCAATGTTCTGGGATGGGAAAGAGGGGCACTTTTAGCCTAACCTATGCTTTAAAAGGTACATTTTTATGGAGGTCCATATATAAAATCGAAAAGTGGGACAGTAGAAGAAGAAAGGACAGGGATATTTTATTCCTAAAGAGGGCTAGTCCCTCCAAATGAGGGACAGTTGGGAGTTATGCCTAAGTCAGTGCAGTTTCAGGGGCCACTAGGCCCTTCTGAGTCTTCATCCCTCATTTCCCCTGAAATCACAGTATTAAAACGTGCATCTGAGCTCGACATTGGCATTCATTTCTGCAAATGAAACCTAGAACCAATACATTTGAATTCTTCCATATTTTTCTCAGTAACAAATTGATTTAATAAATACTGTATCTTCTTCACATATACTGAACTATGCGGTATGCCTGATTAACTTAATTATTTTTCTAATATGTATTCCTAAGAGTTTGATCATTATTCTTTCATATAATTTCTTTGCATGAACTATACAACAAGTGTAGTGTCCATGAATACATTTATTAACTTGCTAATTAGCTAGATTTTTATTTTTATTTTTTCCATGTTAGAATATACTCAACTCCTTTTCTATTTAAGCAACACCATTTCCGCATCCACAAACAAGCAAACACAGCTCTTCTATCACTGTCAAAAAAATTATTTTGAAAGACAGAAAAGTAATCAACAACAATATCATTAACAAATATTATTATTAAAGAGGCTTTGTATATTCTTTTTATTACATGGTAACTCAATTTTCTGAAAAGCAATTAGCTAAGTTTGTTTAAAACATATTTTGGTCAGGGTGAAAAAAAAAAAATCTTAATTATGTATGTTAATGAAGCCAGTTATCTGTTAATAATCTTGGTTTAATTAATTTTGAATGTGTTCAAGAAAATGACAATAATAAGTGATGAAATGCTGCACCTCTCAGCATCTCAACGTGCCCATTAATTGTTTTCTGTACTTTATTAGTTCTTTGCACATTTATTGCCATTTTCTGTATCACACTTGAATTTAATTTTGTCAGTTTGCAAATGGAATTGTATATTCAATCTTGTTTTCATACGGGAATGGACACTGAAACTGCATTAACATTACACTAAATAGACGTGAGGACAACAAGTTATCATGAAGACCAAATTAGGCTTATGCTTTTCTCAATTGTGACAAACCAACAAGCTTGCCTAAATTCCCCCTTCCATCCCCAGCAGCACATACTTAACTTTCCTTCACTTCCCTGACACTCCATTTGGTGATAGGAAATGATAGATGTACCCAGTATTTCCCAATATTCAGGAGCATGTGACTCACTCGATGTAACAACACTGGGTCAATAATGTCACTTAGGGAATCTATAGCCCTATGTAAGCTTTGACTCCAGTCAATTACAATATAACTTAAGCTGGCTTTAAACTAGTAGAATTTCATTTAAAATGTTTAGTTTTATTTTTTTAATCATTACTGGGGTCAAATAAACATGTGTTTTCAACTGCAGTGACAACAAAATTTGAATGTGGTTTTCATTTGGGAAAGTCCATTAATTTCAAAATGAAATGTTAGAAGCAAAGAAAAGTTTAAGTAACTTCCAAACAACATGCTCCAATTTTGTAGTAAAAATGATGTATAGTCAGTAGAGTTGGGCGAACGGTTCGGGCTGAGGAAAAGTTTGGCCCGAACATCGCCTGTTAGCCTGTTAGCAAACACCTGAATTTGCAGGGCATTCGCCCTGCTGAATGCCCTGCAATGCACAATGCATTCTAAGCCCTGATTGGGCAAATATTTGCCCATTCAGGACACAGCTGGTTGTTAAGGAAGCGGGGCTGAGAAGCCAGCTCGGCGTCCTTAACAACCGATGAGTCATTAGCTGGCAATGGGCTTCCTGCTGACAGCTGAATAAAAAAAACATTTCTGGCAATAAAAAAGGGTCTGGTATGGATTTTAGGGGAACACCACACCAAATTGAAAATAAACGGTGTGGCATCCCCCGTAAAATCCATCCCAGACCCTTATCTGAGCATAAAGTCAGTCAGGTCAGGAAAGGGGGGGACGAGCAAGCCCCCCCCCCCCCCAGGAGAACCATACCAGGCCACATGCCCCTGATGATGTCACCTATGATGAAACACGTCGGAAGGAGCTTAGCCACGTGACCCTGGTACTGCATACCACTGGAGGTTGGCCATATCTTTGGTTTGAAACAGATCTACACCACCACCTTTTGTCTTTACATACTTATTCATATGTGTGTGAGTACCCTGTGTGTAGTTTCTACATGTTTAATAAATCAATTTTAGAGATATCTGCGCAATGATTGCTTTTTATTTCCTCATCTATACGTTTTTGGGGTTCGTCTTGATGCTGCTAAGGAATCTGGATTTACTGACCAAGTGATTTTACAAGAGCTTACTTTGACTGCTGCTCAACCCAGTAGTCATTGGAATCTGGTAAGAGACAGTGTGTTTCTCCCTCTTGATGGTGGATCAATCGTTTCCTTCTCCCTGTTTTTTATGCCTTACGTCACTGGAGGACTGTTTGGAGTACATTTTTGAGCGCTGCTGTTTATCTGATGTACAGTTGTATAACATAAATTCACAAGTCTATATGCTTGGCAAACACCTACAGTACCATGTTTAAGTTGTAAGTTACGTAGTTGGTCTAGCTAAAAAAAAGAAATCAGCTTCAATCACCACCAAAAGAGCAATGAGCTTGCGGTCATGAATAGGGTTGAGTGAACCCGGACTGTATTGTCTGTGTTCATACCGGACTTTTGGGTATTCGGTACATTTCACTGTATGTTCGGGTACTGTTCGTTGTTCGGTAACGTGATTTTAATGTTTTGGCGCGGTTTTATGGGGCGCGCTTTCAACAGCCAATCAGCAAGCATTTAACTAGTGTGCCCTAGAAGCCATCACAGCCATGTCTAGTAATGGCATGGCTGTGATAGGCCAGCGCAGCATGTGACCCAGACTCTATATAAGCTGGAGTCACACAGCGCCGCGCATCACTCTGCTAATACTATACTAGGGAGTGGTTCCTGACTGCTGCTGCTGAGGGACAGATAGGACTTTACTATAGGGTGAGGCTGGAGAAATTGCTTGTAGGGAAAGAATAGGAGGAACAATCTGCTTTATCATACAGCGATCTACATTGATTTGATTTTGTGGGGTGCAGTGAACAATGTTTTTGCCAGGAGGGAGAGATAGCAGTTTACTGTAGGGCCAGGCTGGAGAGATTGCTTTTAGGGAAAGCATAGATAGGAACAATCTGCTTTAATCAGACAGCGATCTACATTGATTGTATTGTGTGGGGGTGCAGTAGAACAATCTTTATGCCCTGACCTGAGCCAAGTGAGGAGGAGAAGGGAGAAACAAAAAAACTTTTATCAGTCTGTTAGGCGTGCGGTGCTGCCCATTTCATGCAACCTCAGTGCATATGTGTGTGCTAAATCTGCATTTAAAAAAGAAAAAACATTTTTTCCTTCATATTTAACTTTAAAAACTGTATGTCAGACAGACATTGCTTTTCTAAACTCCTGTTCAAAAAGCACCAATGTGAGGGGAAAATAATTATTTTACAGTATTTAAGGTAAAAAAATTATTTTTCAGTTTTCATTCAAATGGCTTTTTTTTTATTCAATAGCGGAATAGAACAACAACAGTATTCAACCTGGCTGTTAGGCGTGCGGTGCTGCACATTTCATGCAACCTCAGTGCATATGTGTGTGCTTAATCTGCATTTAAAAAAGAAAAAACATTTTTTCCTTCATAATTAACTTTAAAGACTGTATGTCAGACAGACATTGCTTTTCTAACCTCCTGTTCAAAAAGCACCAATGTTCCTGAATCTAGGGAAGCAGCTGGCAACACTGAGACGATTGTCCATACCGGAGGAGAGCCAGGATCGTACCAGTCAGGTGCAGGCAGGGGTCTGCACAGAGGTGGGCGGAGTATCGGAGGTGCAGGCATCAGAGCAGAGTAGAGGGGTGACAGTTAGGAGGGGTAGAAGGGGACAAGGCAAGGAGGCTGATCCTGGGCTGGAGCACCCCAACAGAAAAAGTTAAATATGAAGAAAAAGAAAAAACATTTTTTTCTTCATATTTAACTTTAAAGACTGTATGTCAGACAGACATTGCTTTTCTAACCTCCTGTTCAAAAAGCACCAATGTGAGGGGAAAATAATTACTTTACAGTATTTAGGGTAAAAAAATGCCATGTCCGCATATGTTACAGTGACATACACCCATTGCATACTGTTCTATTGCGCCGTGCAATAAAAAAAAACTATTTAGGGGACAAAAGAGTTTATTGCGGCCCTGTCCGCATATGTTACAGTGAGATACACCCATTGCGTACTGTTGAATTGCGCCTTGCAATAAAAAAACTATTTAGGGGACCAAAAGAGTTTATTGCTGCCCTGTCCGCATATGTTACAGTGACATACACCCATTGTGTACTGTTGAATTGTGCCTTGCAATAAAAAAAAAACTATTTAGGGGACAAAAGAGTTTATTGCTGCCCTGTCTGCATATGTTACAGTGACATACACCCATTGCATCCTGTTCTATTGTGCCGTGCAATAAAAAAAACTATTTAGGGGACAGAAAGATATTAAAATGCTGCTTAGTCTGTATCTGTACGTGTGAGATACACTCGTTGGATACTGTTTTTCTATTCCGCTATACAATAAACACCCATTTAGGGAAAAAATATTACATTGCGGCTTAGTCTGCATATTTTACTGTGAGATACACTCGTTGTATACTGTTGTTCTAGTCCGCTATTCAATAAACACCCATTTAGGGAAAAAATATTAAATTGCGACCTAGTCTGTATCTGTACGTGTGAGATACACCCGTTGTACACTGTTGTTCTAGTCCACTATTCAATAAACACCCATTTAGGGAAAAAATATAAAATTGCGGCCTAGGCTGTATCTGTACGCGTGAGGTGAGATACACCCATTGTATACTGTTGTATTGCGCCTTGCAATAAAAACCCATTTCGGGGAAGATCCAAAATTCGATAAATATGAGAAGGTCAAATACGGGACGTAGCCTGGGTCGTGGTGTTGCTGGTGGAGCTCCTGTTGCAAGGAGAGGACGTGGTCGATCTGTGCCAGCTACACACACAGGTGAAACACCTTCCTCAGCTGCGAGTAGGCGACATAACCTGCAGAAGTATTTGGCAGGGCCTAATGTGCCTCTACAAAGGTTGAGGCCAGAATAAGTACAGGCGATAGTAGATTGGGTTGCTGACGGTGCCTCCAGTTCCTTCACATTGTCTCCAACCCAGTCTTCTTCTGAAAGGTCAGAGTTGGCACCTGCAGCCGATGTCCATCAAACTGTCACCGTACCCCCTTGCAAATCAGCCAAGCAGTCTGAGCCCCAATTCATGCAGCAAACTCTACTTCTTTTTAATGACTCTGTTAGCATGGTTTCCCAGGGCCATCCATCTAGCCCTGCCCCAGAAGAGGAAGAGATTGAGTGCACCGATGCCCAACCACTTATGTTTCCAGATTAGTACATGGGAGGACCATCGCAGCACGTCTCGGATGATGACGAAACACAGGTGCCAACTGCTGCGGAATTCTGAATTGTGTTGTGGAGACCGACAAGGGTTGCAGGGGTGAAGACTGGGTGGAAGACGATGTGGAGAACGATGAGGTCCTCGACCCCACATGGAATGAACGTCATGCAGGTGACCTGAGTGGTTTGGAGGAAGAGACGGTGGTCGCACAGAGCCACCAGCACAGCAGAAGAGGGAGCAGGATGCAAAAGCAGAGCGGCCGTGCCCTAGACACTAAGCCTGCTACTGCCCAACGCAGCAAGGGACCGAGCACACCAAAGCCAGCTCACAAGAGTTCACTAGCGTGGCAGTTCTTCAGACAATGTGATGATGACAGGACACGAGTGGTTTGCATGCTGTGCAATCAGGGCCTGAAGTGAGGCATAAACCTTCTCAACCTGAGCACAACCTGCATGATCAGGCATCTAAGTGCAAAGCACGAGCTGCAGTGGAGTGCACACCTCAAAAACCAAGAAAGGTCTCTGGCTCCTCCTGCTTCCTCTTCTGCTGCTGCAGTCTCGGCCTCTTCATCCACCTTTGTAGTGACAGTGGCACCTGCCACCCCGCAAACAGAGGATCAACCAGCAACACCACCACCTGGGTCACCAACAACCATCTCCACAATGTCCCGTGGAAGCGTTCAGCTTTCTATCTCCTAAACACTGGAGCAGAAGAGGAAGTACCCACCTACCCACCCGCGATCCCTGGCCCTGAATGCCAGCATTTCAAAATTCCTGGCCTTTGAAATTCTGTCATTCCGACTGGTGGAGACGCAGAGTTTTAAGAGCCTTATGGCGGTGGCTGTCCCACAGTACGTCGTGCCCAGCCGCCACTACTTTTCAAGGCAAGCCATCCCTTCCCTGCACAACCAAGTGGGTGACAAAATCAGGTGTGCACTGCGCAACGCCATCTGTGGCAAGGGCCACCTAACTACGGATACGTGGACCAGTAAGCACAGTCAGGGACGTTATATCTCCCTAACAGCACACTGGGTAAATGCAGTGGCGGCTGGGCCTGAGGCGGATAGCAGTTTGGTGCATGTCCTTCCACCACTGAGGATTGCAGGGCGCTTCTGTTTGCCTCCTGTTCCTAACTCCTCCTACTCCGCTTCCTCTTCCGGTTATTGTAACACCTTCACCACCAACTTCAGCACAGCCAGGGGTAAATGACAGCAGGCAGTTTTAAAACTTGCCTGTTTGGGTGAAAAACCACACACCGCGCAGGAGTTGTGGAGGGGCATTGAACTGCAGACCGATGAGTGGTTGCTGCCAGTGAGCCTCAAGCCCGGCCTGGTGGTGTGCGATAACGGGTGAAATCTCATAGCAGCTCTGGGCCTATCCGGTTTGACACACATCCCTTGATTGGCGCATGTGCTGAATTTGGTGGTGCAGAGGTTCCTTAGAAATTACCCCGATATGTCAGAGCTGCTGCACAAAGTGCGGGCTGTCTATGCGCACTTTCGGCGTTCTCACCCTGCTGCTGCTCGCCTGTCAGTGCTGCAGCGTAACTTCGGCCTTCCCGCTTACCGCCTCATATGTGACGTGCCCACAAGGTGGAACTCCACCTTGCACATGCTGGCCAGACTGTGCGAGCAGCAGCAGGCCATAGTGGAGTTTTAGCTGCAGCACGCACGCGTGAGTCGCTCTGCGGAACAGCACCACTTCACCGCCAATAACTGGGCCACCATGCGAGACCTGTGTGCCTTGTTGCGCTGTTTAGAGTACTCCACCAACATCAACCACTTCTATGCCTTCTTGAAAAAACACTTCGGAGATGATGGAAGAGGATGTGGCACAGGATGAGGAGGAGGAGGAGGAGGAGGAGGATGAAGAGGCAACATTTCCAAGGCTTTCAGGGCAGTCATTTGCAAGTGGCTCCGAGGGTGGGTTCCTGCACACACAAACACCAGGGACACAATTGTCCAGCAGGGGAACAGTTCTGGAGGCTGAGGAGAATGAGGAGGAGGAGATGGAGGAGGATATGGAACCATGTTCACAGCAGGGTGGCACCCAGGCCAGCTCATGGCCATCACTGGTGCGTGGCTGGGGGGATACGGAGGACACAGAGGATATACCTCCCACAGAGGACAGCTTTTTGTTGCCCCTGGGCAGCCTGGCACACATGAGCGATTACATGCTGCAGTGTCTCCGCAATGACCGCCGAGTTTCCCACATAGTAACTTGTGCTGATTACTGGGTGGCCACCCTGTTGGATCCCTGTTACAAGGACAATGTACCGTCCTTAATTCCCTCACTGGAGCGTGATCGGAAGATGCACCATTACAAGCGCCCGCTGGTAGACGCGCTGCTGGTGGCATTCCCACCTGACAGCGGGGGCACAGTGGAAGTACAAGGCCAAGGCAGGGGAGGAGGAGGAAGAGGTCGTCAACACTGCCAGGGCACCACCAGAACCTCAGAAGGCAGGGTTAGCATGGCCGACATGTGGAAAAGCTTTGTCAGCACGCCACAACTAGGGATGATCGAACTTTTCAAAAGTTTGGTTCGACCAGAGCACCCGAACTTCCCAAAAGTTCGGCCCGATTTCAGAACCCCATTGAAATCAATGGGACCCGAACTGCGGTAATCAAAAAACACCATTTTGAAGCCCTAAAACCCAATAAATGCTGCTAAAAAGTGCCTAGGGTTCTGGGTCATGCCCCAGGGATTATTAATCACACAAAAAAAGTTCTTAAAAATTGTCATTTTTGATAGAGAGCCAATTATTGAAAAAATTATTGAAAAAAATAAATGAGATTTCTTTGGATTTAGTGTCTGGGGGGTCTAAAAGGTGTACCTGTGAAGTTTCAGCTCTGTAGCATGTCCAGAACCAGAAATAAAAAGTTAGTTTGTAATAGAATTGCATTTGAACAGGCATTTGGCTCCGCTATTTTCACACCCGGCTTTTTGTTGCAGGCGTTTTATTGGGCTTTTTTGAGGACATGTTTGGAGTCAGGCATGACATTAGAACTTCTGTGTAGGGGTGTATATATACACACACACATGTATGTATATATACACATAAACATATATAGGTGTGAAAGTAGCAGAAACCTATGCTTGCGCTAATGAAATAATTAAGACCCATATGGCTTCTCTGCTATAACACCTATATGTGTGCATGTGTATAAATACATATAAGTGTGTGTGTATATATACCCCTATACAGAATTTCAGATGTTTTGCCTGCCTCCAAAGACCCCAAAAAATGCCCAAAAAAAACGCCTGCTGCAAAAACACACCTGGGCGTTTTTGTAGCTGGCGTTTTTTTGGGCATTTTTTGGGCGTCTTTGGAGGCAGGCATAACATCAGAACTTCTGTGTAGGGGTATATATACACACACACATGTATGTATATATACACATATATAGGTGTGAAAGTAGCAGAAACCTATGCTTGCGCTAATGAAATAATTAACACCCATATGGCTTCTCTGCTATAACACCTATATGTGTGTATGTGTATAAATACATATAAGTGTTTGTGTATATATATCCCTATACAGAATTTCAGATGTTTTCAGATGCCGCCGCCGCTTCCACCTACACCGCCATATCCATCGCCATATCCTCCGCCACCTCAACCTCCTACTCCATATGGGCCTCACCCTCCTCCTACATCATTCAAGATGATTATTTTTTATTTTTCAGTTTTTTTCTGTTCTTTTAAGTTATTTCCCTATCCAATCCTATTCCCTATGTTTGCAGGGCACTTGCCATGCTCTTAAGATGATTTTGCTGCCATTTGCAGCCCTCTAGCCCTTTCCATATGTGTTTTAGAGGCATTTTAGTGCTCAAAAGTTTGGGTCTCCATTGACTTCAATGGGGTTCGGGATCGGGACAAAGTTCGGGTTAAGTCCGGGTCGCGAACCCAGACTTTTTTTTTCAAGTTCGGCCGAACCCGCCGAACCCGAACATCCAGGTGTTCGCTCAACTCTAGTCATGAATAGAAATCCTGACCCAACTCTTCAGATGATCTAAAAACAATGGTGGAAGGGGTGCAATAGTGGATTGGAGTGCATAGCTGAGTGGGGAGGAGGAAATGATGAAACGGTGTAGAGGTCGAAGTAGTTGCAATGGTCTAAAGGGGTGCAGAGGTGGAAGGTTACATAGTTACATAGGTAGTCTAGTTGAAAAAAGATACAAGTTTATCCAGCTCGACCAAAAAAAAAGAAAAAAAAAATATAAAGAGAATCTTATATAAACAATCCTATACCCACAGTTGATCAATAGAAAGGCAAAAGAAACAGCAAAGCGTTATTCAATTTGCTCCAGCAGGGGAAAAATGTCCTTTCTGATCCCCAAGAGGCAATCAGATATTCCCTGGATTAACCTATAAATGTTAGCATCCAGTTATATTATTTACATTTAGGAAACAATCCAAGCCTTTTTTAAAGCAATCTACTGAGCTGGCCAGGACCACCTCTTGAGGAAGTCTATTCCACATTTTCACAGCTCCTACTGTGAAGAAACCATTCCGTATTTGGAGAATAAATCTCCTTTTCCTCCAGATGTAGAGTGCCCCCTTGTCCTCTGTGATTTCCTTAAAGTGAATAAGTCAACACCAAGTTCACAATATTGACCACTTATGTATGTATCTCTTCTCAAGAAAGAATAAATTCAGTTTCTCTAATCTTTCCCCATATCTGAGCTCCTCTATGCCTCTTATCAGTTTGGCTGTCCTTCTCTGTACTTTCTCAAGTTCCCCAATATTCTTTTTGTGAATTGGTGTCCAAAATTGAACTGCATATTCCAGGTCTTACTAATGGTCTTACTAATGATTTGTATATGGGTAAAATTATATCTCTTGCTCTGGAGTCCATGCCTCTCTTAGTACAAGCAGCTTGGTATTGCATGCCATTATTAAGCTTATGATTTACCAGAACACTAAGATCCTTCTCCACAATTGACTCCCCCAGCTGGTCTCCTCCTAGTATGTATGATGTATGCATATCCTTACCCCCAAGTGTATTACTTTACATTTATCAACATTAAACCTCATTTGCCACATAGTTGCCCAATTAAACAGTGCTTTGAGGTTGGTTTGTAGGTTGGAAACATCCTGTAAGGATGTTATTCCACTGCATAGCTTGGTGTCATCTGCAAAGACTGAAATTGTACGTTTAATTCCAGACCCTATATCATTTATAAATATATTAGAAAGTAAGGGTCCCAACACTGAACCTTGAGGTACACCACTAATAACTTTTCAGAGTAGGACTCATTAACCCCTATTCTCTGAATATGGTCTTTTAGCTAGTTTCCTATCCATTTACAAACTGATCTTTCCATGCCTGTAGATTTTACCTTACACATTACGATGTGTGGGGATCTGTGTTGAACGCTTTTACAAAATCCAAGTATACGACGCCCACAGCCACCCTTCTGTCCAAGGTTTTACTTACCTCCTCATAAAATGAAAATCAGATTTGTCTGACAACATCTGTCTTTCATGAATCCATTCTCTCTGTTGCTTAAAATATTTTTTTTCCAGCAAGAATTTGTCTATGTGGTCTTTTATTAAACTCTCCAGTATCTTCCCATCTATGGACGTTAAACTAACAGGTCTAATTGGTTAAGACTTTGATACCTTTTTATATATAGGCACCACATTGGCCTTACGCCAATCCAGTGGTACTATTCCAGTCATTAAGAGTCCCTAAAAATGAGAAACAATGTCTTTAAAATGACAGAGCACAATATTTATTTTAGGATCCGTGGGTGTATGCCATCTGGTCCAGGCGCTTTATTCACCTTTATACTGTCTAAATATTTCTAGATCATATCAATTTTGAGCAATGGGGCAATACCATCCCCATTATGGACATGAGCTCCCCCGTGCTCCTTTGTATACACATGTCTGAAGAATGTATTTCATAAATTTGTCTTCTCTTTGTCCCCAGACACCCATTCTAGAATATTTTGTAAAGGGCCTACATGCTTAGATCTGACCTTTTTACTATTAGTATATTTGGAGAATTTTTGGGGGTTTGTCCTAATATCTTTTGATGGTGAATGATGAAGGTGTAAAGGAAAGATACTTAGAAATCAGAGTCAGAAAAGATCGGAACTGTATTTGAATGTATACAACATGGGACATTCAAAGAGATTAATTTTAACAAGGGGGAAATTTCTGTAGAAGAACTTAAAGGTTTTTGCAGTTTTTTTCATAGGATCACAGGACTTAAGCAAAAATACTGTAGTCGTCTCCACAATAGATGCTGCTATTCTTTATGATAATAAACTGATCAAAGGAGTATTTCTTCACATGTTATACCAGTAGTTAAGTGGAAAAATGTAGTGACATTCAAAGGGACATTAAACCATACATTGATCCTCATAAGCAACTAATGATGCGTTTCTAGAGCAAGTTACTGGAGCAGAAAGAGCGAAAGCAGAGAGGCAACTCTGACTGAGTGTTAGACCGAAATTAGCCATGGCAGATTTCACACAGACACAGGAAGTTGAAGAGACATTAGGCTATGATAATACTACTCATGCTTCACTTGTAGAATGAATCACTGAAGGTACTTCTCTAGAAAAACTGTATAATCTCTAATCTCTCTAATCTCTAAAGGCAAGTGAAGTAGGAAAGTGCGAAGTTGGTCCATCAAGGTTGCTAGATAATAGTGTTTAAAGCAGGAAAAATCCAGGCACTCCTTCACTGGGGACAGGGAAGCCATATAGTGTGAGGGTGCATCAAAAGAGAAAAAACTTTTGGGAAACAAGAAGTGGTCACAGGTGCATGACAATCCGTAACCAGCTATGATAAAGAGTCACAAAGTCACTGCAAGATTTAAAGTGGATATAAACCCCATTCATGAAATCTGACCTGGGTACATACAGTATATCTGTAGTGTTTACCTATCTCTCTCCAAAGCCCTAAGTCCTGTGTTTTTCTGCTGCTCCGTTCCTCTGTTATCAGCGTGATAAACTCTGACAAGTTCTCCAACACAGGAGATAAAAGCAGCTCAAAATTTGTGTCGGGGTGGGTGCATAGAGATAGATTAGCAGAGAGCTTGTCTATTTACAACACAGCGCTGCATGTTTCTTCCTTCCTCTGCCTATGTGAAGGGGGGGGGGTGCCTTTCCTTTTCAATTAGCTGTCACACAGTGTATGCCAAGACACCATACCCAGTGCTGGAGCAGGAAGAAAAAAGTCTATCACGATGTTCACTTTTTAAACAGTGTAGAAAGCTGAAGACAGCATATATACAAATAAATTTTGGTTAGGGAGATTTGTTTCATATCTGTGTATCATCTGAGGCTGTTCACTTCACTGGGTAAATGTGAGGGTTTACATCCACTTTAAGGAAACGTTTTACCCATCCTGGCAATAATAGTAGAAAAAGTGGATATCCCAAACACTTTCAAGACAGTGAACAATGCATACAGTAGCTCCCAATTATTACCCAAGGCTGAGAAATACTTTCTAGTGATCCCAATCTTTTTCCTGAACAGTAGAAAGCCATGAACTGCCATATGAGGTAGCTTTGCAGCCCTCTACAGATGTTGAGTAATAATAGCAGAATCATATCAGCAGGGGCCAAATTTGCAACCATAGAATGAACCAACCCTCAATGAACCCATGGGAGAAGAAAGCCTGACCTGTTAATAATGTTATAGTGGATGATGTCGGACGCTGCTGCACAGCGCATACACATTAGCGTCAGACGGCGCTAAGCAGGGGGAATCTTAATTAGAGACCACTATGTGGACTTCAGTCCACTGTACATGGATGTGCAAGCATATGGGGGCTTTCATGGGGCGGCTCTCATCTATTCTCTGTAATCTTTGTACCAGGATGTTTTGCTGTTCCTCCACTCAAGGTACTCCATGTATTACTTCATACCACTCCCTGTATGTACATATAAGGGGGACCCAGCCACATGTCAGGGTAGTGATTATTCACTCAAGATCCACTTACTCCCTTAATGTCCATTTAGCCACCAGCTGATGTAAGTAGTTATATTCTATTACCCAATTACACTTAGTACTAAATTGATGTATGAATTTATTGGTGAGCTTACAGCGTACCGCTATTCCATTTCTCCCCTCTCTCACTCTCCTCCCCATCCTATTAGTTGGGGAAGTGGGTAATATAGAACCAAGACTCTATGTATATGTGCTGGGCTCCTCTTTCTCCTCCCCTTATGTGTGCATATATTTTTCTTTACTACATTAGGAATTGCTTCCACTCTCAGTGGATCCTCGTAAGCTCCTGCTTGTACGGCACCCAGTAGAATTAGTTGTCCACCATCAGAGATTGCCACCCTTGGTTGCCTTTGGGACTTTGTAAAGTAATGGGGTATGTCTCAGTGAGGCTAATCATGTACTTGCTGAATCTGATCATATAGTGTGAGTATGTTTTCCTATTGATAACTATGTGAACGTGCCTGTAATGATACTATTTTTATACTAAACAATTGCATACACTTATATGTGTGTTATTATATTTACAGGCTAAAGTATTTTGCATTCAGCCCACCCCCTTTTGAAGAAGGAATTCTCCATATTCCAAAACGTGTTGGGAAATATAGTGAGAACCCCATCTGTACATGGGTCTCAACACTCATGAGATCCAGTTTGAGTTCCCACCATAAGCGGACGATATTAGTTATACATGTTATTGTATGGTGATTTATTTATTGTTCATAATTGTATTGTGGTGTTTATTACGTTTACTCTATGTACTGAATAAAAATATATTGTTTTTTTTATATTTGTACTCTGATACTGTATACTTACTGCCTACAAAGTCCCAATGGGGGTTTCTTTCCTTCTTTTTATGTCATATATTCTTAGTCTAACCTTAAAGCTTTAGAAAGGATTTTTTCTTTTTTAAATAACAAACATTATTATTATTATTTAGGATTTGTATAACGCCAACAGTTTGCACAGCGCTTTACAACATGAGGGCAGGCAGTACAGTTACAATTCAATACAGGAGGAATCCGAGGGCCCTGCTCATTAGAGCTTACAATCCAGAAGGGAAGGTCAAGTAATACAAAAGGTAATAATTGTAGGGGGATGATCTGATGGAGAAAATAAAAGTACAGTTGTTAGGTAGGTGCAGAATAGGCTTCTCTAAAAAGAAGGATTTTCAGGAATTGTCTAAAAGAAAACAGAATAGGAGATAGTCGGACAGATTGGGGTAGGGAGTTCCATAGGATAGGAGAGGCTCAAGAAAAGTCCTAGAGGCAAGCATGGGAGGAGGTGACAAGGGAACTAGAGAGCAGGAGGTCTTAGGAGGAATGAAGCTAACAAGTAGGTTGGTATTTTGGGACTAGGTTAATGATGTAGCTGGGGGGGGGGTGAGCTGTAGATGGCTTTGTAAGTTGTTGTTATCATTTTGAATTTAAATTGTTGTGAGCAAGTGGGGGGATTGACAGAAAGGGGTACTAGAAACTGAATGGTTGGTAAGGTGGATGCGCCTGGCAGCAGCATTCATGATGGACTAAAGGGGGGATAGCCTACATGAAGGTAATCCCATGAGGTGGGAGTTGAAGTATTCAAGGCGGGAGTTGACTAAGAATTTTGTGGTGTCATTGGTTAGGAAGGGGCAATTTCTATAGATGTTGTGGAGGTTGAGATGACAAAATTCGGACAGGGATTGAATGTAGAGTTCTGAGTCCAGGATTACACCTAGAACCTTGGGCATGTGAAGATGGGCTGAAGTAGTGATATTGTTCTTGACAGAGAAATCAGGGGAAGAGGCACATGAGGTAGGAACATGCCATACTTACCTGTTCTGTGCAATAGTTTTGCACAGAGCACCCCAAATAATCCTCTCTCAGGTCCCCAGGGGTGCTCTAAACCCCTCTCTCTTGCCGAGTGTCCCCGTAGCAAGCTACTTGATATGGGGGCACTTATGAGTCCTCGGCTATCGTGCACATCATTGGATTGGGATCAGGCTTAGGTAAGTATTGGGGAGGCTGAGGGGGGAGTTGCACACTGAAGGTTTCTACCTTCATACATAGATAAGATAAAGGTAAAAAAAACCTTCAGACTTTACAACCACTATAAAGTAAATGTCTAAGACAAATAGAAATGTTTGATTTGATGCTTTCTCGTTTGTGCAGTAGAACTTCATACTGGAAATGATGACATGTACTGAACTGTTTAAAAATCCTGGCATGCTAAAGATGAGATGACTGATAAAAAATAATGATTGTATGACATAATATATGGGAAGATAACTCAATGACATACATTGCATGACCACTGTATGACAGGGCATTTTCAAAAAGTGTGTTCTTTGCTAACTTTAAATTATTTCTAATTACAAATGTCTTTCTAATTAGATTCTTCCTTATTATTGTTCTTGCTCAACTAGTTAAATGATTTCTTCAGAAGTATAAACTGTTTTGCTTACATGACAAATCCTTTAAAAAAAAATGTGATCCCTAGTAAAATAAAGTTATAACCATATTAGTTTAGTTTGAAACCAACATGTGATCTAGAACAAGCTTTAAAGAAATTAGTGGTATTTTAATAGAGCATGCAATGCTTTGCACACATTTTCTTCAATAAATATGTTCATGATGTAAAAAAAAAAATTAAACTCATGTCACCCACATAACACATAGAGGGTGAGCTTTAACACTCACACGCTGCAAATATATGCACCCATTATTGGCAGAACTCAGTGCTGAGAGCTGCCAAAGGTCAGAGTTCTCATTCTCTCCTAATGATTGGGGGACAGGCTTATGATTATGTGACCACTGTGACAGCTAGTCACAGTGGTCACGTGATCAGTTTATCCTTCTGGTCCCCAGGGCAATAAGACCCTGTTGAAGGGATCTAAATCAAAAATACAATCAGCGCAATCTTATCAAAGGTGTAACAAAATAAACATCCAAAAGGTTAATAAAGTGCATAGAAATCCGGCTGCCGACACTAAATGTGTATTCCACTCCACATCAACATTCATGAATATCCAATTCATGAATATCCAACAATGCTGCGCCAGAAAAAAGTGCAAATAGTGCAATGTGCTAACAATTTAAAAACCATTATTAAAATACATCAAAAAAAAAAAATAAAAGCAAAAAGGTAAAGTGCAAAAAATGTCCATGTAAACACATACAGTAAAGTGTATTGACAATTCGCTACAGGTGATACTTCAGTGCAAAAAAATGCAAACGAAAAGTGCTCTGTGCATCTCCACCACCCTTGCAGATGAGCCTCTCACCTCACTATCTGACCCCTGTTTCACTAGCGGGTCAGAATAAGCAGTTCCCCTATGGGGATAACTCCAATCGGGTGAAGGTCTCTGGCTCTGATCCCTCGGATCACTCCCTCAGATAAACGAAGATGGTCCACATATAAGGCAGAAAATAATATCTAGTGCTCTCCGTAGATTACAAACACTGTAACGTTTATTAAAAAATGGGTACTAAAAGCCACTAAAAGCTGTGCAAGCTTTACAGGCATCCAGAAAATCTCATGGCCACGGTCTGAAGTGGACAAACAGGCCCCGTCCCCTATATGCGTTACGTCGGCTTTGACTTCTACAGTAGGATTAAATTATAAAATTTATATTCAGGTATAAAATGTAGCCAGCAGGTAGGAAGCTCTGAGCTAGGACACCAGGACATGCTTAGATATAAATTAGTGTTGGAAAATACACCTGGATGAAAAGGGAAATCAGACTACACAAACTGTAGAATGACTCACAAAAGAGTACACAATCCTCTGTTAGCTAAATCAGACACATCCATCTACTGTAGCTGCAATTTCCGATGCTTTAATAGAAAGCCAAACATCCTTTGAAACTTGAATATTATGATTGAAACCCATATTTATTATTATTGATTAAAAAAAAATGAAAAATACAGCAGTTCATCAACTTGTGAATTTAAAAAGTAAACATTAAAGTGTTACTAAAGGTAAAAATATGTTTTTATTAAAATGGCAAATGTCAAACTCACCTGCTCTGTGCAATGTGCAGCCCAAAACCTCCTCTTCTGGGGTCCCCCCACTGGCGATTTTGACTCATCCTCTTCTTCACATTTCTAGGAAGAACCCTTTTCCTCAAAGTCAGGGTGGTGCACCATTCTCTTGTTTTCATTGTCTTTGGATTTGGTTTGGACAACCATGGTCCTGAGAGGGAAGCAAGACCATAGGCTTTGACTATAAGGATTAAACACACGTTTTTCCCCTCTAGCATAACACCTATGCACAGGAGAGTTACTTTCTTGCATTTGATTGACAACAGCAGGAGCCAAATACTCCTACTGCTGCCTGAGTCCCTGTGTAAAGAAAAAGAGAGGGGAGAATAAATGCAGCTGTGCACAGTCTCTTCTCCCCTCTCTTCCCCTTCACACAGGGAAGGTGGAGGACAGAATTCTGTAAAACATTTTTTACCTTAACCGCTTCCCGACTGCTCACAGTATATTTACTGCGGCAGTCAGCCCCTCACAGGCAGAGCAACGCAGGTCTACGTCGCTAGCCTGTGAGGCTCTGGGGAGCGAGCGCGCGTCCGCGGAGGCGCGCTCCCGCGCGGTCACGGATCCCCCCGCGCGTGTGACCGGCGGACCCGATGTCCGCCGGTCACTCGGCGATCGTCGGGGGAGAGGGAGAAAGTCAGGCGGCATGTGTAAACAAGCTGCCTGTCATTCTCCCCTGTGTATGAAGGATGATCATACGGTTCTACTATGTAGAACCGTTGATCACTGTTCATACATCTGAAGCCACAGCCAATCACAGTAGAAAGCACGCCCCTAGGGACACACATAGCCCCTCCCTTTCAAAAAAAAAGTTAACCCCTTCACTGCCAGTGTATTTTTACAGTAACAGTGCATATGTATAGCACTGATTACTGTAGAAATGTCACTGGTAACCCCAAAAGTGTCAAAAATTTCAGTCAAGGGTCCGATCTGTCCGCCGCAATGTCGCAGTACTGCAAAAAAAATCTCAGATAAAAAATTTTGATTTTTACATTTTTTTGGGGGAATTTCATATAAAAAAATGAGAAAAATATTGTTATTTTTGCAAAATTGACGCTCTTTTTTTGTTTATAGCGCGTGATCAAAAAATCGCACAGGTGATCAAATACCACCAAAAGAAAGCTCTGTTTGTGGGAAAAAAAGGACATCAAATTAGTTTAGGTACAGCGTCGCACGACCGCACAATTGTCCGTTAAAGTCACGCAGTGCCGAATCGCAAAATACCCCCTGGTCGTTTAGCAGCCAAATCCTCCTGGGCTTAAGTGGTTAAAGAGGTTGTAAACTTCAGAATTTTTTTTTTTTTAAAACGAACACCTGAACAACAAACACATAATCAGCTAGTATGTATCGCATACTAGCTCATTATGAAATACTGAAAGATATGTGTGAAAACACCACGCTAACCTAAAAAATAAAATAATAACAAGCTGCTAGCACATCCAACTGACAAGAAAAGTGATACAAAAAAACAAACAAATAAGTGCAGCGCTAAAGAGTAAATTATGAATAATTTACATGTGTGATATAAGGATCAAGGAATTATTCAAAATACCAATGAACAAAACCAAAGTGAGTAGTCCATATATATATATAAAATTGATGTGAGCCTCTATAGAATGAGTCCATATAAAAGATAAAAAAGAAAATTTATAAACAAATATAAAAAAAGTCCAACCAGCAAAATATAACTTCTGTTGTTGGTATAAAGGTCAAACAGCTGCAAACAGATGAAGGTGATGAAACTCACATTGGTGGTGTATTAATATGGGCTTACCACAATATATGGACATACAGTACCTTACGGTAAGTAAGTCAAATAAGCCAGTAGAGACCACTGCAAGGAAATTAGGAAGTAGATGTCGCCAATTCTCCTTGATGTATGTTTCTCAAATAGGGAGCAAAGGAAGATCTCTCATTGGCCAGAGACGTATGATCAGCCCACAAGAAAAGGAAAAATATATAGTGTAATACTGCCAGGAATTGTTACATTAGGCATACATATATATCACTCCAAACATCAGGTGGGAAAATTGGATGTAATAAATTGTATCACTTAAGAATCCAATAAAGGAAAACAAAAAAAGTGATAGAGACAGCCGTCACCAAACGTATATGTAAATTGCGTGTACCAGATATATTAGTAACAAATTGCTGTAAAGCATGCAAGAAGAAAAACTCCAAAATGGAATGATCTTCATGAAAGGAGCTTCAAAATCCATCCATAAGTATTATGCTAAGTGAGATAGGTCCCATCATCCGCTGAAGAAGAAATGAATATGCTTACTAGACTCAGTGAACCTACAGTGGGGATCGAAAGTTTGGGCACCCCAGGTAAACATTTGTATTAATGTGCATAAAAAAGCCAAGGAAAGATGTAAAAATCTCCAAAAGGCATCAAATTACAGATTAGACATTCTTATAATATGTCAACAAAAGTTAGATTTTATTTCCATCATTTACACTTTCAAAATAACAGAAAACAAAAAAAGGGTGTCTGCAAAAGTTTGGGCACCCTGCAGAGTTAATATCTTGTACTGCCCCCTTTGGCAAGTATCACAGCTTGTAAACACTTTTTGTAGCCAGCCAAGAGTCTTTCAATTCTTGTTTGAGGTGTCTTTGCCCATTCTTCCTTACAAAAGTCTTCCAGTTCTTTGAGATTTCTGGGCTGTCTGTCACGCACTGCTCTTTTAAGGTCTATCCATAGATTTTCAATTATGTTGAGGTCAGGAGATTGTGAAGGCCGTGGCAAAACCTTCAGTTTACGCCCCTTGATGTAATCCCCCGTGGATTTCGAGGTGTGTTTAGGATCATTATCCATTTGTAGAAGCCATCCTCTCTTTAATTTCAGCTTTTTCACAGATGACATCAAGTTACCATCCAAAATTTGCTGAAATTTTATTGAATTCATTTTTCCTTCTACTCGTGAGATGTTCCCTATGCCACTGGCTGCAATACAACCCCAAAGCATGATTCATCCACCCCCATGCTTAACAGTTGGGCAGAGGTTATTTTCATTAAATTCTGTGCCCCTTCTTTCCCAAACGTACCTTTGCTCATTCTGGGCCAAAAAGTTCAATTTTAACCTCATCGGTTCACAGAACTTTCCAAAATGCATCAGGCTTGTCTATATGTTCATTTGCAAAGTTCAAACGCTGATTTTTGTGGTGAGGACATAGAAGAGGTTTTCTTCTGATGACTCTTCTATGAAGACCATATTTGTACAAGTATCTCTTTATAGTGGAATAGTGTACCACAACTCCAGTGTCTGCCAGATCTTTCTGGAGGGATCCTGCAGTCAAACGTGGGTTTTGAATTGCTTTTCTCACAATCCTGCAAGCTGTTCTGTCTGATATTTTTCTAGGTCTTCCAGATATTGCTTTAACTTCCACTGTTCCTGATGACTGCCATTTCTTAATTACATTCCGAACAGAGGATATTGACATCTGAAAACACTTTGCTATCTTCTTATAGCCTTCTCCAGCTTTGTGAGCGTCAACTATTTTCAGTTTCAGTTTTCTAGACAACTGCTTAGAAGATCCCATGGTGCTGATTGTTGGGGCAAGGTCAGATGAGTCTGGGCATTTAAATCCTTTGAGATTGACATCACCTGGTCTTCCCAGATGATGATTGAGAACAATCCATGACACTGGCAGGTCTCAGCCTTGCAAAGGGGGCAGTGCATGCTATAAATTCTGCAGGGTGCCCAAACTTTTGCAGACACCATTTTTTTGTTTTCTGTAATTTTGAAAATGTCAATGATGGAAATAAAATCTAACTTTTGTTGACATATTATAAGAATGTCTAATCTGTAATTTGATGCCTTTTGGAGATTTTTCCATCTTTCCTTGGCTTCTTTATGCACATTAATACAAATTTGTACCTGGGGTGCCCAAACGTTCGATCCCCACTGTATACTGCTGTATAGCAAATAGGTCAAATAAGCATTCAGACAGAATGGTTCCTCATGCAGAGTGTTCAAAATCCAAATAAGGGTGGGGTGGTCCAAAAAAGTGTATCAAGTCCCATCACAAGAATAAAAAGTAGCTTATGTACGCTTACCAGACAATGTGGACCTGTGTAGCCATATAGCAAAAACAGGTCTAATTAGGCATAATAAAACCAGGGATTCCTCTGGAATGTTGTTTACACAGGATGTATAAGGAATTCTCTCAGGAGGATGCAGGAATATGAGTCCCTCAATCGTCAGCCTTTTCACTTGTCCTTCTCAAATGTGTTGCCACCCGGATCTTGCACACAAATAAACCATGTTTCTCGGGCTTTATGAAATACTTACCTTAGAACGAAGCCCCGAAGTGCCGACAGCTCACCTCTCTCATGGGTGACATGTTGTGTCGCCCTTCTTCCGGGTTTGCGGCATCCGGCCATCTGATTGGCTAGAGCCGCGATGACGTCACTCCCATGCATGCGTGCGGGAGCCGACGGTCACAGCACGGGACTCTGAAGGAACGGCACGAGCGGCCGTTCCTTCAGAGCACATGCGCCAGTGATGTCACTGGCTGCATGCAAAATAAATATCTCCTAAACGGTACATGTTTAGGAGATATTTACAGTACCTATAGGTAAGCCTTAATGTAGGCTTACCTATAGGTACAAGTTGCAGAGGAGGGTTTACTTCCTCTTTAAAACAGGGACTGTATTAAGGTAAAAAATGTTTTAGCTTTAGGACCACTTTAACATTGAACAAAAACCAATGCACTCTCCCTTTAAGCATCCACATTAAAATAAGCAGATATGTAGAATTCATTATTAGAATATTCATCTCACCTATTACTCTAATATGACTTCTTTTTTTTGTATACTGTATATACATTTTAAAATAAATGTATAAAAAAGCAAAATAGATGTGAAAAAAACAAAAAACAAAATAGTAATACATTCTGATTAAGAAAAATAATTATCAATCTGAAAATATTTGCTAATATCTGGTGCTTTCTTCTAATGGCTCTATACATGCAAGGATATTGTTTTACAGTTTGAAATCGTGCTTGTCTCATGTACACAAGCCTTTAATTTTTATGTTACATAACAACGCAATTCAGTACAGGTTTCTATCTTAAAACTTGAGTTTCGTAAGTTGTACAGTTGCTTTGTGAATAAACATATTTCAAGCCCAGGGAATTGAAAGTATGTTGCATTTTACATGATGATTAGAATACTGCTGCCATCAAGAGCTTCTTTCTTTTATAGCAGCCATAATAGAAATCCTTGAGGAAATATTAGTGAATAAAGGCTTTAAGAGGATTGTATTGCTTCTACAAAATGTACTGTATATATTACATTTGTGTGCCTCTGCTCGCGAGATAGAACAAGTGATAGATGTTTTAGTGCTTTCTGCTGCCAAGCTGGGGATTCCATTGTTTCATTTCTTCCCGTAGCGATTTGCAGAGAATTTTTTTTTTATTTCTTTTTAAACATACAGTATATCCATCTTAATATTTTATACAGTATTTTTATATTTAAAGCCCAACTCCAAGCACAAAAAAAATCCTTGCAGTGTCCTCCCCCCCTTCTCTTTATGCATAGGGGATAGAACTAGAGGCTCCAATACTTAGCTGAATCCTCAGTTCAGCAGGCTCCATTGTTGTTCTCTTCTTTCTAAAGCACTGGCCTGTGTGTGGAGCCTTGGCATTCTGAGCCTACCTGAGCTTGCTGGAGAAGGTCAGTAATACAGCCCCTAGACTTAACCACTTTACCACCGGAGGATTTTGCTGTCTTACGTCTGGGCCACTTTTTGCGATTCGGCACTGTGCAAATTTAACTGACAATTGCAGGGTCATGCAACGCCGTACCCAAACAAAATTTACGTCCTTTTTTTCCCACAAACAGAGCTTTCTTTTGGTGGTATTTGATCATCTCTACGATTTTTATTTTTTGCGATATTAATAAAAAAATGCGACAATTTAAAAAAAATAACAATATTTTTTTACTTTGACAGTTAAAAAATATCCAATATATTCAATTTTTGTCATACAGTATATTTAAGCCAAAATGTATTTAGCTACATGTCTTTGACAAAAAAATTCTCAATGAGCCTTTTTTTAACCGCTTTAAGACCGGAAGATTTTACCCCATTCCTGACCAGGCCATATTTTGCGATTCGGCACTGTGTTACTTTAACGGACAATTGCGCGGTCGTGCAACGCTATACCCAAATTAAATTGACGTCCTTTTTTTCCTCACAAATAGAGCTTTCTTTTGGTGGTATTTGATCACCTGTACAATTTTTACTTTTTGTGCTGTAAACAAACAAATTGCGAAAATTTTGAAAAAATAACAATATTTTTCACATTTTTTTTATATGAAATTCCCCCCCAAAAAAATGTAAAAATCAAAATGTTTTAACATTTTAGGCCAATTTGTTTTCTGCTACATATTTTTGGTAAAAACAATCGCAATAAGCGTATTTTGATTGGTTTGCGCAAAAGATATCGCAGCTACTAACTACGGCAAATTTATGTCATTTTTATTGTTTTTTTTCTTTTAACTAGTAATGGCGGCGATCTGCGATTTTTTTTGCGGGACTGCGACATTGCGGCGGACAGATCGGACCCTTGACTGACATTTTTGACACTTTTGGGGGTACCAGTGACATTACTACAGTAATCAGTGCTATAAATATGCACTGTTACTGTAAAAATGACACTGGCAGGGAAGGGGTTAACTTTTATTGGTGATCAAGGGGTTAATGTATGCCTGGTGCTTACTAACGTGTGTGGGGGAGGGGACTATGTGACACAGGGACAGATCGCAGGTTCAGCTAAGCTGAATCTTGCAATCTGACCCTGCCTGTCACTTAGGAGATCTGCCCGCTTTGTTTACACAAGCGGGCGGATCTCCTCACTCAATCCCCGATGATCGGGGAAGAGCAGCAGTGATCCCCGCCGCTCCTCCCCTGGCCCGACTCCCGCTGTGACTGAAAACAGTGGAAGCAAGCCTCCGGCGGTGCGCGCGCGCCGCAGGGAGAGGGGAATGTCTACGGGAAGGTCTACGTCGCCAGACGATAACAAGCCACTGTGCCGCAGTAGCAGCACAGTGAGCAGTGTTAAAGTGGTTAATGAGCATTTAGTTCTTGTAATGTGGGGAGTTCCATTGCAAGGGTAGTTTTTTTCTGACCAGAGTGACCAGAGTTGAGCTTTAAACTAATATTGAAGTAAATTAAACATTTCATTACAAAATGTCTGATAGCAAACACAATGTTTAGTGCCTAAACTGCAGGTACACTGAATAAAATAGTATTTTATTATTGATGTTATAGATGCATCATGACCATGGTGTGGTATAGTTCCAAAAAATGTATATTGCACAGCAGAAGGTCGCTAATGGAGGCTATTGTCCTCCTAGAGGAGCTATCAGATCATTTTTTTTCCACTGTAAATGATAAAGGGAAAAGTATCTAAATCTTAAATTAAGTAAAATAATTTAAATTTGTTTGGATTTGTTTCTTGAACGGCATTGACTGTTATTGTCAAGAACCTACAGGCACAAAGAAAAAAGTTCTGAAGTAATCATCTGTCAGTTTGACTGTAGGTCTTGCTCTGTGTAACAGAAGGCACTGTCAGTGTCTGCCTGATTACACTAGAAGAGCCCAGAAGAGTAGTATTTAAAGCAACACTAAACTGTAGTTTTAAAAAAAAAAAACATTATATTCAAGTTTAATGCCCTCCTAGGTAGGTGCTAGAATGAGAATATATATGTAGCAGGATTCCCAGCCGCTTTGCTGGATGTGGGTCTGCCAGGGTTACCGCTAGCAACAACAGCACATTTAAGCATGTTCTCCAAGTGTGAACACTTGGACAAAGAACAGTCCAGTATCTTTGTTTTTTTTGGTTTATTGAGAACTTGGATGGGAGAAGAGATGAGTAGAATACTCCTCTGGCGCAACTATATACAATGCGAGTGGGACAACTAGAAAAATGCCTGCCTACGCTGACTTAAAGATGGCTGAATGCTGGTCAATGCCGGTTGGCGCTGGTTAATGCTGACTTGCTGTCTGTTAACACCAAACTGACTTCTGACACTCTCTTGGGGCCTAAAGTTCTTGTTAAAGCTTCCTTATCACATTCCTTTGTAATAGCTACATCTGCTGTAATGCTTAACTCTTCAGGGCCCGCACCGACACCATCTTTACACACACTTCTCTTCAGGGCTTATACTCTGGCACCCCCTTTCTAAGCCTCCTACTGGTTAGCTGGCTCCTGGATCCATCTGACCTTCTGGAGTGGTCCCCTGTCCTAGGCAGACCCCTGGGCAGTTTACAGTACTCAAGATACTGCTTTCCTGGAAACTTCTGCCCCAGCAGCTCCACTCGGTCTTCAGTAGGGATGGCCTTGCAGTTCGCCCGGCAGGCGGTTTGCGGCAAATTTTGCTTGTTCGCTACCCGCCAATTTTGCGAACACATGGCGTTGTTCGCGGCGGAAATTAGTTTACATTGGGGAGAACTTTGACCCATGACACAGCCATCAGGTGGAACGGGACAGTCAATTGAAACATTTCAGCACATGGACATGCCCCCTATCTTATAAAAGACCTGAGGTGGCAGCCATTTCACATTCTGCTTTTTGTCAGCATAGGGAGAGGTTGGCTGTGCGCATCAGGGACAGATTGCCAGACACAAATAGCTCTGTTAAGATCCACAAAAGTATTTTTGAGGGATGGAATTTGGTATAGGTCTACTACACTTTCTTTTTAGTTTAAGGACAGGTATGCTTTGTTCATCAGGGACAGATCGAGATCGGCAGTGACACAAATCGCTCTGTTAAGATCCACAAAATTCCTTTTAAGGGCTGGTATTTGGTATAGGTCTACTACACTTTCTTTTTAGTTTAGAGACAGGTATGCTGTGTTCATAAGGGACAGATTGAGATCGGCAGTGACACAAATCGCTCTGTTAATGTCCACAAAAGTAATGTTAAGGGCTGCTATATATTTGGTATAGGTGTGCAGTTTTTCAGTTTAGGGACAGGTATCCTGTGTGCTCCAGGGACAGAGATCAGCAGTGACACAAATCGCTCCACAAAAAGTCATTTCAAGGGCTGCTATTTATTTGGTATAGGTGTGCAGTGCACTGTATAGGAGTGTAATCCACGGTATAATATACTTTGTAATATAGAAAGCATATTATAGTGGATTTGTATTGTGCACTGTTCAGCATTGTGACTGGTGTGGTGATTGAGCGTTGCTGCAGCAATACTAAAAACAGTGACAAAAGCACTTTTAATGTATTATAACTGTTGTGATAGACCAGTGGCCTATTGAAGTGGGGTGTTAGCTGAGTATACTTTTACAAGTGTATTTGTGTCCTGCAACAATATTGCCTCTTTTGCTGTGTTAACTCTGCTACACACAGTGCCAAACTCACTGGCCAATTTTTTGAACAACTGGTGTGATAGACCAGTGGCCCCCCAATACCACATATTGAAGATGGGTGTTATTTAACAGTATACTTTTTTAAGAGTGTATTTTAGTCCTGCAAAACTGTGGCATCTTTTGCTGTGTAAAATCTGCTACACACAGTGACAACAGTTACTGGCCAATTATTTGTAGAACTGGTGTGATAAACCTGTGGCCACCCAATACCACAGATTGAAGTGAGGTATTATCTGAGTATACTTTCCTAAGTGTATTTGTGTCCTGCAACAATATTGCCTCTTTTGCTGCGATAACTCTGATACACACAGTGCCAAACTCCCTGGCCAATTTTTTGAACAATTGGTGTGATAGACCAGTGGCCCCCCAATACCACATATTGAAGTGGGGTGTTATCTGAGTATACTTTCATAAGTGTATTTGTGTCCTGCAACACTATTGCCTATTTTGCTGCGTTAACTCTAATACACACAGGACCAAACTCACTGGCCAATTTTTTTAACAACTGGTGTGATAAACCAGTGGCCCCCCAATACCACATATTGAAGTGGGGTGTTATCTGAGTATACTTTCATAAGTGTATTTGAGTCCTGCAACAATATTGCCTCTTTTGCTGCGTTAACTCTGATACACACAGTGCCAAACTCACTGGCCAGTTTTTTGAACAACTGGTGTGATAAATCAGTGGCCCCCCAATACCACATATTGAAGTGGGGTGTTATTTAACATTATACTTTTCTAAGAGTGTATTTTAGTCCTGCAAAAATTTGGCCTCGTTTGCTGTGTTAACTGTGCTACACACAGTGACAATAGTTACTGGCCAATAATTTGTAGAACTGGTGTGATAAAACTGTGATCCCCCAATATCACATATTGAAGTGGGGTGTTATTTAACAGTATACTTTTATAACAGTGTATTTTAGTCCTCCAAAATTTGGCTTCTTTTGCTGTGTTAACTGTGCTACACACAGTGACAACAGTTACTGGTCAATGTTTTGTAGAACTGGTGTGATAAAGCAGTGGCCCCCCCAATACCACAGATTGAAGCGGGGTGTTATATACCATGTTCCACGTGTACTGTGCTTCTCTAGAGACTTTTGTCACAGGGTAATTTAAAAAATGACAGGCAGAGGAAGAGGCCGGCCCTTACGCAGTGGTGGTAGAGGTAGGGCAGAAGCAGTAGGCTTGAGCCAAAGTGTGAAGTTTCAGAAGGTACGTTCGATTACGTCAAAGGACGCACCAGACTTGGTTAAGTGGCTCACTCAACCTTCCTCTTCTGCACCCTCCTCATCCTCTCTATCTGCACCCTCTTCACTCTCTGCTGTGTGCACCCCCAAAGACACCACCACAAACCCCACCACCACCTACCCTCCGTTTGAGTCACTGGAATTATTTTCCGATCCATCACAAGATATTTGCGATGCGCAGCCATTCTTGGCATTGGATCAGAAAGAGGAGGTAGCAACAGCCGCCATTTAGCAGTCTGATGACAGTACCCAGATCAGCCCAAGGAGGTTGGTCCCCGCTGTTGCTGCCTACTCCGAGATCTCGAATGTTAGTAGTGGGGAAGGCGACGTGGATGATGACGTGTCTATGGACGTCACGTGGGTCACAAGAGAGGAAGAGGAGGGGAGTTCAGAGGGAGAGACAGACCAGCAGATAGGGAGGAGAGGCAGGCAGAACTTGCATTGCACAATAGGTACAAAGCAGACTGCAAATGTATCAAAAGCGAGCCATCAACCATGTACAGTCACATGTGATGCTCCCAGGACGCCGTCACATGGCTCCGCAGTGTGGGCTTTTTTCAATGTGTCCGTTGCTGACAACAGTGTTGCCATCTGCAGCCTTTGCAGTCAACGCATAAGTCACGGTAAGCTCAACACTCACCTAGGGACAACCGAAGGAGAAACATCGTCAGAACCCACAAAGCCACACTCAAGGCTCTCACCATCCAGTCTCTTCTCCTTCTCCTCTCTTCTCACAATTGTCCTCCACTCCACCTTCCATCATGCCGTCCTCACGTTGTTCTGGAAAAAGACAGGCTTCTGTGGCCCAAATGTTTGAGCCGAAAAAAATTATGATGCTGGATAACCCTGTTGCCCAACATTTGACTGCTGGTTTGCCGGAACTGATAGCCCGGCAACTACTGCCATATTAACTGGTGGACTCGGAGGCCTTTCGTAAATTTGTGGCCATTGAAACACCACAATGGAAGGTCCCAGGCAGGAAATATTTCTCGCAGAAGGGCATTCCAGAGCTGTATGGCCATGTTCAGTGGCAAGTGAATATATCTCTGGCACACAGTGTTGGTGCCAAGATACATCTGACCACAGACACATGGTCTAGCAAACACGGGCAGGGAAGGTACATCACTTTATCTGCCCACTGGGTGAACCTTCTGACGGCCATCAAGCATGTAACCCGTGGCACCCGTGTAGATTTGGTTGTACCGCCACAGATTGCATGCAGTTCTGCCTCTTCTCCCCCCCCCCCCCTCCATCCTCCCTCTCCTCCTCGGCTGACTCCACCTTTTCCGCTGCTACCGTCTCTTCCGCTGCACCGCCCAAGATCCCCAGAACCTATTCCACATGCCAGGTGAGATGTTGCCATGCTGTGCTGCGTCTGTTGTGCCTGGAAGCCAAGAGCCACACTGGTCCTGCACTCCTTTCAGCATTGCATTCACAGGCAGATCAGTGGCTGACACTGCACAATTTGACAGTTGGTAAAGTGGTGTGCAATAACGGTGCCAATCTGCTGAGCGTGCTGAAGAAGGGCAAAATAACACGCGTGCCATGCATGGCACACGTCCTGAACTTGGTCGTGCAGCGATTCGTTGCCGAATACCCTGGGGTCCAGGATGTCTTACGGCAGGCCAGGAAAATCTCGGGCCATTTCAGAAGATCTTACACAGCCATGGCTTGCCTTGCTGACATTCAGCAGCGACACAACCTGCCATCAGGCGTCTTATTTGTGACTGTGCGACACGATGGAACTCAACGTTGCATATGCTTGATAGGCTGCTCCAGCAGAAACGTGCAGTTAACGACGACCTGTACGAACTCTGCGGCAGGACAGGTTCTGGGGAGCTTGGTTTTTTTTTCACCTCGCCAGTGGCTGCTCATGCGGGACGCATGCAGACTTCTGCAGCCATTTGATGAGATCACCAAACTGGTCCCTGACCCTACGCCTTCTTTCTGGAGCGTGCATTGTGTCGTGTCATTGATCAAGCTGTCGAGGAGCAGGAGCAGGAAGATGAGGAAGTCGCAATGTTGGATGAATTCCCAGTGGGTGCTACTCCCTCTGAGACAAGTCAACAACAGGAGTCTGAAGAGGAGACAGAGGAGGATGGTGCTGGGGCAGGTGAGGAGGAGCAAGAAGAGCATGCTTAAAACCTTTCTGGGATCCCTGGTGTTATCTGTGGATGGGGGGAGGAGAACGAAGATGACATTATCCTGGATGATGAGCTGAAGGCAGGCCACTACACCGCTTCCAGTATAGTGAGAATGGGGGCCTTCATGCTCCAGTGTTTTAAGGGGGACCCCCGTATAAAAAGCATAAAGGCCAAGGACCAGTACTGGGTGGCAATGTACTTAGACCCCCGGTACAAACAAAAAATGGCAGAAATGTTACCACAATCACAGAGGGCGGTCAGAATGCAGTACTTCCAGGCCTAGCTGCTGGAAATGTGGCATTCTGCTTTTGCGTCCACTGGCAGAGGAATTTACAGTCACAGAGAGACAGTTGCGGGTAGCAATCCAACAGCGCCTGCAAGAAGAGGGCGGTTTGAAGATGTCTTGGTCACTTCAGATATGAGATCCTTCTTTCAGCCGAACCACCGACAGCTGTACTCTGGATCCAGCATCAGGGAACGCCTAGACTGACAGATTTCCGACTACATCGGGTTAACGGCTGATATGGATGCTCTGAGCAGTGATGAACCCCTGGACTACTGGGTGGGCAGGCTTGACCTCTGGCCAGAGCTAGCACAATTTGCAATGGAACTGTTGGCTTGCCCCCGTCCAGTGTCCTGTCCGAAAGGACGTTCAGCGCAGCAGGGGGGATCGTGACCGATAAGCGCACTCGCCTAGCTCATGACAGTGTAGACTACCTCACATTTATAAAAATGAATGAGGCATGGATCTCTGAGGAATCCAACACATGTGGCCAGTAGAACATGTTTCATTGAAATTCCTCATGACAGGCCACAAATATCCGCCAGACCGCCATCCACCCACAACAATTCCTGGTCCTTGTCTTCGCTAAATACAGCGACATAAAAGGCATTTCATGTCCATGGATTGCCAAATTTTTGGGGCCTTTCATGGCCGACAATTGGTTTTTCTGTGAATGCCTAATGTACCTCCAGCCACCAAATACTACGCTCTTAGCTGTCAGGTAAACCCATGCGGGCAAATTTTTGGGGCCTATACTGGCTGACACTTACTTATTTATCCTGTGAATGCCTAATGTACCTTCAGCCACAGAATACAACATTCTTAGCTGTCAGGTAAACCCATGTGGGCTAATTTTTGGGGTCAATACTGGCCGACACTTACTTCTTTATCCTGTGAATGCCTAATGTACCTCCAGCCACCAAATACTACATTCTTAGCTGTCAGGTAAACCCATGTGGGCTAATTTTTGGGGCCTATACTGGCCGACACTTACTTCTTTATCCTGTGAATGCCTAATGGACCTCCAGCCACCAAATACTACATTCTTTGCTGTCAGGTAAACCCATGTGAGCTAATTTTTGGGGCTTATACTGGCCGACACTTACCTCTGTATCCTGTGAATGCCTAATGTACCTCCAGCCATCAAATACTACGTTCTTTGCTGTCAGGTAAACCCATGTGGTCTAATTTTTGGGGCCTGGAATGGGCGACACTTACTTCTGTATCCTGTGAATGCCTAATGTACCTCCAGCCATCAAATACTACGTTCTTAGCTGTCAGGTAAACCCATGTGGGCTAATTTTTGGGGCCAATACTGGCCGACACTTACTTCTGTATCCTGTGAATGCCTAATGTACATTCAGCCAAAGATTACAACATTCTTAGCTGTCAGGTAAACCCATGTGGGCTACTTTTTGGGGTCATTCATGGCCGACGCTTACTTATTTATCCTGTGAATGCCTAATGTACCTTCAGCCACAGAATACAATGTTCTTAGCTGTCAGGTAAACCCATGTGGGCTAATTCTTGGGGCCAATACTGGCCGACACTTACTTCTGTATCCTGTGAATGCCTAATGTACCTCCAGCCACCAAATACTACGTTCTTTGCTGTCAGGTAAACCCATGTGATCTAATTTTTTGGGCCTGGAATGGGCGACACTTATTTCTGTATCCTGTGAATGCCTAATGTACCTCCAGCCACCAAATACTACATTCTTAGCTGTTAGGTAAACCCATGTGGGCTAATTTTTGGGGCCAATACTGGCCGACACTTACTTCTGTATCCTGTGAATGCCTAATGTACTTACAGCCACCAAATACTAAGTTCTTTGCTGTCAGGTAAACCCATGTGGTCTAATTTTTGGGGCCTATACTGGCCGACACTTACTTCTGTATACTGTGAATGCCTAATGTACCTCCAGCCACCAAATACAATGTTCTTAGCTGTCAGGTAAACCCATGTGGTCTAATTTATGGGGCCTGGAATGGGCAACACTTACTTCTGTATCCTGTGAATGCCTAATGTACCTCCAGCCACCAAATACTACATTCTTAGCTGTTAAGTAAACCCATGTGGGCTAATTTTTGGGGCCAATACTGGCCGACACTTACTTCTGTATCCTGTGAATGCCTAATGTACTTACAGCCACCAAATACTAAGTTCTTTGCTGTCAGGTAAACCCATGTGGGCTAATTTTTGGGGCCAATACTGGCCGACACTTACTTCTGTATCCTGTGAATGCCTAATGTACCTTCAGCCACAGAATACAACATTCTTAGCTGTCAGGTAAACCCATGTGGGCTAATTTTTGGGGCCTTTCATGGCCGACACTTAGTTCTTTATCCTGTGAATGCCTAATTTTTTCAGACTGGAATTGAAAATCAATGGGTCTGTAAACGTTCCCACCAAATTGTGGAATGGATGCGGACCCATTTTACAGATGCGTGAATAGACCCTATATGTATTTGACATGTATTTACCGGCTGTTGTCAGTTCTGGCTGATTTATGGAAAAAAAAAACATTTTTGCTGTAAAAAAAATAAAAATGTTTAGGGCAACTTTTCCAATTGCAAGACTTCTGTTATGACATTGTCCATGTGCTGGGACTATTTGTGCACAGCTAGTAAGTCTTTTGTGGCTGCAAATATGACCTTAAGGTTTTTAAAGTTCGCCTCCCATTAAAGTCAATGGGGCCCGCCGCAAACTCGCGGTTCGCTGACTTTTGAAAAAATTTGTGGCTGACGTTCGCAAACCGCCCTGGCTGATGTTCGTCCATCACTGGTCCTCAGAACTCTGGATCCTTCTCACTGCAGCTCAGCTCAACCTTCTCTCCTTTAGGCAGACCACCAAGGACCTTTCCATACGCTGACAGGAGGAGAGACAGCTATCACCCTCCTCCTGGGACTCTGCTTCCCGCCAAAGACACCCTATCATGTGCTCCCCTCAGACTTATACCCAATCCCAGGATGCATTGTGGCAGATTCAAGCCCTAGTGTGCTATTGGTCAGGTTTCCTCGTTGGACACAGTGGGGAGAATCCCCAAGCTCAACAGGCACACCTGGGAACACATGACAGCCTAGCTGAACAATCAGACCCTGCCGATAAGCAGGCAGGGCCCCCCTTATGGATTTTCCTGGCACCTATCTAGGAGGGTGCTACATATAGTTTTTGGTTTCTCTGCTTAACAGGGAGACAGCGGGGCCAATTTATGTGCTGTCTGCCTAACAGAGAGCTGTGATTGATTGATAGAGTCTGCTCAGTGTGCCCATGCTGTCTTGAAAGTTCCACACTGATTCAATAGCTATGGAGTATATAGAACAATGGATGGAAACCTGGCAGATGGAAGTATGGATGTCCATACAGCCCTGGCCTTTTAGAGGGGGATGTGCCCCAATGCATGCTGGGTACCTGTATTTATATCTGAGGAGCACATTGGCCCGGGGTCCAGTCTTCCTCGAGAGAATGGTCCAGGTGGGGAGGGGGCTGCTTCCTCTCCCCAGCACAGGCTGCCATACGGCCTCCAGTGGTCAATCTGAGGGCCGTAAACATTGAAGTTGCAACCCATGGTTCTTATGAGAGCTCACTGAGGGAGGATGTCCGTGGATCCTGTCTGGTACCACTGAAGAGGGCTGCCATGTATGCTTCAGGAGCCTTGGGAGTACAGACCCCCACAGGGGATCCCTTAGACTTGTGCTGTTAGATCCATCTCTTGGTGCTAGAAGTCAGTTACTGGGTGCAAGCTAAAGGAGACACTCGCTAGCGTCTTGAAGAGCCAAAGTTCACTGAGTTCCTTCAGCTACAAAGGTACTTGTATTTTCCATACAGGTGCTGTATGGTCCTGCAGATGATCTTCTACACAGTTCTATTGAGAGAGTTGTCCTCACCTGTGAATATTTAATTTGGAGTATCCTACCAAATCCCTTCAGTATGAAAAAAGTGTGAAAATACCCTGTCCCTTGCTGTGGAGTAATCAAAGGGAGGCCCGGGCAAACCAATATGCAAGCGACTCCTGTGGGGGTACTGCTATACAAGTATATATTCTTAACTCAAAAATTACCCTCTATTTGCTCTCAGTCTCTTCCAAATCTCCAAATTTATTTTCTTTTTTCTTTTTTTTTGCTGCTGTGATACAACTTCCTACTAAAGCATAGCCACCCTCTTTTTCTCACTCCTGAATTTGACTATGTACTATCGTAGGTGTGGTGTGCATATAGCAGTGCACATGACTGAAAATATGTACCTCTTATTTTAAACAAATAGAAATGAGAAGAAAAAAGAGGAGTGTTGGAGCTCATGGAGGATGATACAACGAGGCAAAAAAACACAATAAGATTGATTTATTGAAAAGCAGATTACATGGACATTAACGTGGTTGTAAAGTCAGAAGGTTTTTTTATCCTGATGCATTCTATACATTAAGATAAAATACCTTCTGTGTGCAGCAGCCCCCCTCAGCCCCCCTAATACTTACCTGAGCGCGTCTGTATCCAGGGATGTTGCAGAAGACTTTCCCTCTTCATTGACTGAGACGGCAGCCCGCTGCAATTAACTCCAGCTGCTTTTAATCAAATTTAGTGAGCCAATGGGGAGAGGGGGGGGCAGGGTCATGGCTCCATGTTTGAATGGACACAGGGAGCTATGGCTCAGCTTGGGTGCCCCCAAAGCAAGCTGCTTGCTGTGGGGGCACTTAACAGGAGGGAGGGGCCAGGAACACCGAAGAGGGACCCGAGAAGAGGAGGACCTGGACCACTATGTGCAAAACCAACTGCACAGAGTGGGTAAGTATGACATGTTTGTTATTTTTATCAAAAAAAAGTAGACTTTTAATTTACTTTTTACTTTTAGTAGTGGATTATATTTAAAAATAAGGATATTTTTTAGCATCTTTTTTTTCCGATGACAATTCTGCCTAAGTTGTTGTAAATGTTGCCTTTGTCCACATAAAGCTGGAAATGCAATAATTGTCACCAGTATAACCATTCTAATATCAGAATTTAACCCCCACTAGCTTTCTAGGTCATTTTTCAGCTTGAAACAGATAAAGCTGTCTTTTGGTCATATTTAAAATGGTAATAAACCTAAAAAACAAAATGTAACATATTGCATTATTTTCATTTTTAAGTCTTTTTTCCTTCATTTTCACCTGGTGATCCTGCCTGTAACACACTTTCTGTCTTAGGGTGTCCCCACTCTGAATGGTAAAGACAACGTTGGACAGCAGCATTGTCAATCTGGGGAAAAAGTAGTGTTAGATGCACTGGCAGATTTTGATGGACTTGACTAACAAAATAAAGCTGAACAATTTACATCAACTATTTTTTTTTTTTTTTTTGGGGCTCAAGATTTACATAAATAAATAAATTAAAACTGATCATTGTAAAAACCCCTGTAAGTGCTAAATGGTTTGTCTCAGTCCTCTAACTGTCACTTTTGCTGGACAGCTTGTTCCGGTAAGGAATTTGAAAATGAATGGACTTACTGGCAGGGATGAGCTGCCGTGAAAAAGCTGTTTCAGGGATCTTTCATTGTTTTTACTGCATGTAACATGATCTCTGAATAGGGACAAGTCACAGGAGTCACAGGATCCCCCATTCACAAATCATGTTAGGGTTACAAGGAACTTTATTGAATTTTGCAAAAACAAACATTTAATACTGAAAAACTTTAAAGAAAAAAAACAGTAGACCAGATTACAGTAAAGGAGAAATTAAATTAAGAAAATAGGAGTATGAAAGCAAAAGGTTAATGAAGAAAGCTTATAAAATGGAATAAAATACATGTTTGAATGTAGATATACAGTATGAATGTAATGATAAGATATAAACAAGTCCATGAGTAGTCCTCCATCTATCAGTCAAAGTATGACAAACTAAGATAAAAGGAGAAGTTAGGAAAACGCATAAAGTGATTGTAAAGTCTCATTTTTTTTTCTAGTTAAATAACAAACATGTTATATTTACCTTCTCTGGGCAGTGGTTTTGCACAGGGCAGTCCTGATCTTACTCTTTTCGGGTCCCTCTTCGGCTCCTTGGCCCCTCCCTCATGTTGAGTTCACTCACAGCAAGCAGCTTGCTATGGGGGCACCCGAGCTAAGCCAAAGCTCTGTGTATCTATTCAGACACAGAGCTGCTGTTCAGCTCCACCCCCTCTTTCTCCTGATTGGCTAACTAAGTTTGATTGACAGCAGCGGGAGTCAATGGTACTGCTGCGGTTTCTCAGCCAATTAAGGAAAGAGAGTCCCGGATGGCTGAGGCACTTGTGGATATCACTGTATAGAAAGGGGGCTCAGGTAAGTATTAGGGGGGCTTCTGCACACAGAAAGCTTTTTAACTCAATGAATACAATGTTTTAAAATAAAAAAACCTTCTGACTTTAAAACCTATTTAATAAGTGATAAAAAAAGTGATTCAAATAAAGTGAGCAACAAAAAAAGGGAGGAAAAAAAAAAAAAGGAAGGAGAAAAAAAAGCAGTAAATAACTGAGATGGAAGAAAAAGGTGGAGGTGTCCCGTGTGATCTTACTGCAGAGGGAAGGTCAATGTTTAAGTTATTGATATGGTCTAACCATGGGCCCCAAACTCTAAGGTATTTATCATGGGTATCATTAAGGATGTAAGTTGATTTTTCATGAATCATGGTTCCCAGAAGATGTTGTCTGACCTCAGTAAAGGCCCGTACACACGTACCGATCGTCGGCATACAAACGTCGGCGGACGAAAGATCTGCCGATTGTACGCGTGTTAGTATGGTGCCTCCGACAGATGTCTGCGCACAATCCGCGGACAAAAGTCTTTCGTGCAAACATGAAAATTTTTGTCTGCAGACACCAGAACAGACGATTGTTCGCCTGTCAGTACAGAATTCGGCCGACAGACCGCAGATTTGCAAGACTGGGCATGCTCAGAAAATTAAAAACACAGGGAAAGTTAACCATTACATGACATCACTTCTGCAGTCAGCTGAAGTCTGCAGACAAAATTCTTGTGCTGTCCTTGTGCTGTCTTTGCACTTTTCAACAGACACCGACATCCCGGGGAGAAAAGAGGAACATTTGTATGCCGACGATCGGTACGTGTGTACGGGGCTTAAAGGATATAGATGTCTGTTTTCAGGCTCAAGCTTTGGTTTAGTTGGCTGCTAGAAAAACGTACCTCACCAGTTTCTGTTGAAATGTATTTAGATGGGAAATGGGTTTATGTAAAAGAGCTTCTCAAGGACCTCGATTAAAATTGACATGAAGAACCGAACATAGAAAATCATATACCTTAAGCGAGAAACAAGAAGGTACAGGAGTCCACCAAATATGAATTAAATTACCTCATTCAGTACAACCTCTTAAACTTTGTGAAGAAGTGTTAGGGATGAATCCAGGGTCATGTACCAGCGGGACAATAATTTAAAAGCATTTTCCTGTGCTAATGTGTTACGAGAACATATAGAGGTGGCCAATCAAATCGTTTTCTATTTGTTTATATTTAATGTAGAACATTAGTCATCTTCTCATTTTTCCATATAAGTACGTTTAGAAAGCCCCATGGACTTTTTTAGTGATACATAAAGAGCAGATATTAGACCTCTTATAGTTCTTTCCTACACTTGTTTTTAAAGAGAGACAAAAGTTGTGGTGTTTTTGTAAAGCCACTGATGAGACCTGAGAGGTAATATTATATCTGAGAAAAACAAAAGTTTTCCTTTTCTGATAAATCCCAGTGTTCACGGAGATGCACAAAGGATTTTTTAACCATCAAAAGAAAAAAGTTCAAAAATATATTTAGGCCCATTAACACTCCACCAGCTGAATGCAAGAGGATCATAATGGGCAGAGGCAAAAGAGGGGGTACTAATAATTCCGATAACGGTAAATGGGGGGAAATAAGGTTGCCAGAATATTTTACTGAGTCCCATTGTATAAGAATGTAACACAAAGAAGAATCAGTAAATTTGAGTCTTGAGGATGAGAGCAACCCTCCTCTGTCAAATGAGTCATTGTAACATTCGTCAGTAACATGGAGAGAGACTAAGGGAGATATTTTGGCTGCTAAGTAGTAGTGTTTAAGACATTGGACTGCCAAAGCACCCACAAGTCGTCTTTGATATAATGGTAAAGCTGGGAGTCTATGTTCACGATGGCCCCAGATAAATTGTAATAATTTTTGTTGTAGGGTCCGTAAAACACTGCTAGGAATGGGGACAGGTAATACTCTAAAATAATACAATAGTTTTAGCAAAAAGTCATTTTTAATGCATGCATTTTGCCAAGCCAAGAGAGAGAAAGTGATTCCCATGAAGTGAGTGGAGTGTTCAAGGATTTAAATAAAGGAGGATAGCTAGCTAAACAATGAGTTGAAAAACGCCAGCAATTGCAACCGCGAGTTTTAAAGTGTTTGTAAAAATACTAATAAGAAAAAGCCTTTACATGTATGTAATGCAGATATCCAGCCATTACCAAATCTGTATGTATTTGTTAGATATGAAAAAGATAAATACCGTTTCTGACACCACAACTGTGCAGTCACGGGATCCCCTGTGCTGGCTGTCCTTGATCTTCAGCAAGAAGCATGAGGGGCCATGATTTCCCTGTGACATTAGCCGGCCAGCAGAGGGGAATATCCGCCCCTCCTGCTTCTCTCCATAGATCGAGGCCAGCCAGCACAGGGGATCACGTGACCACACAGCTGTGGTGTCATAAACAATATTTATCCTTTTCATGTCTAACAAACACATACAGTTTTGGTAATTGCTGGATATCTGCATTATATACATTAAAATGTGCTGCATTATGCAGCAGAATAGGGGGTGGAGAAAACACTCTCATGCAGACAGGGAGGGGGGGAGAGACTGTCAGAGGAGAGACACGAGCTGCAGATAACTGAGACACGTAAGCTGTCCACGGTAGTCAGGACTTAGCAGAAATGATTATCATGGTCAGCAGAGGCAGGTGGACTCAGGGGCTAGCAGGATAAACCAGGTTTATTACCAGGTAGGAAGAGAAGAATTCCACAGCATGAGCACTGTGCTGTTATGCAACACAGCGTGAGCACTGTGCTGTAAAGGAACAGGATCTTAGCTTTTCTTTTTTTTTTCTTTTTTTTTTTTTGGGTTAGCAAACACTTTAATTTAAATGTGATTTGACTCTTTTTTTTTTTTCTTTAGAAATGTCATTTTTGCTACAGCATGTTCTATACATGCTACAGATGTGCTGCTTTACAGGCAGACTGAGGGGATCCCCCAGGCACTATAGGGTAAGGTTATCAAAAATTAACAGAAAAGAAAGGGTATTAGAAGTCTCCAAACAAGTAGAACTATTTAAACCAAAATTTGCAGAGAGTTCCAAGTTGTTCCTAAAAGTGTCATCAATGATGCCTGATATGGCATGGAAAGCATATAATATCAGGGAAGGCAAATGTGAAGAAAGTGAAAAAGAAAAGGCAAATGAAGCCATGGCGTGACCCCCATTTAAAGGGAGATGATCTGACTTGCAGGAAAATAAAATAATTTTTTTCTGGATTCATTCCTTGCCCTTTATTCAGAAGGTCTTGGATGGAAGTTGGTGTAAGGCCCTTTCTTGCTGGGAAGTAGTAGATGAGGTCTCGTTTTGTGGAAATGAATTAGGGCCTAAAAGGTGAGAATCATCTGAAAGAGACGGAGATTCTAATGGAAGGTGGAGGCTCAGGCCACAAAAATAGGAGTGTAAATCTTCAGGAGTGCGAGATTGGTATTCCCTACCATTGTATGTGAAGAAAAGCTTAAACAGGTAACCCCATTTGTAGCAAACTCATGCTGTATGAAGAACTTGCAGATAGGGATGCAAGGTTCGACATTTCTGTTAGGTTAGCAAAGATTAGCATATAAGCTTTGTTTCTAAATGCAAGCAGGCCATTTTGATGAATATTTTCAGGGATCCCCCTGATTTTGAAATTATTTCTCCTCGACCTGTCTTCCATATCCGCAAATTTAGAATGGACCCATTCCATCTCCTCCTCCTTCTTGTCATGTGCATCAGAATGCACCAGATCATTAATTGTAGTGTGGTAAATTCCCCCATTTTAACTTCTGTATGATCTACTCTGTCTGATATGGATTGGAGGTCTCTGCCTACTTTATTCATGTAGGATGCCATATAAGATTGGAGAGAGCTTCTGATGGACACTAGCATATCTTTAAGGACAGTGTCCATCACAGGTTTATTGTCCATAGGGAATTCTTCAATGGAGTCTGGCAAATCCCTGGTGTCTTCTTCTGCCTCACCATCTGGGCCCCCCTCCCCTCCTCCATGCTCCTTATCCAGCCTAAATCTGGCCTTAGCAGGGCTGCCAGAGAGAGGGGTAGACTGGTATTCCCCAGGAGAATGAGATGCAGGGTCGACATACCTTGTGGGAGGATGTCCCTGCAGCAGCCGTGGAGAGCATGTGGGAGCAGGAGGAGAGAAGCTGGCGCCATCTTGCCTGGCTCCATGCGGCTGCTGGACAAAGAAGGCTGTGAGTTTTTGTGGCCTGATTTCTTCCTTTCTCTTCCTCGTCATGGTCTCTGAGGTGTGGGGGACCGGATCGCACTATTTCCGGGCGGATTGAGTGTCTGGGTGCGCTGAGCGGGCCGCTTGTAGTCACTCTGGAGCTGGAGCTGTGTTCTCAAGCAGCCATCTCGGGTTCCCGGCAAGCCACGCCCCCCCCCATAAGCTTTATTTGTAACTGTGAAAATGAAGCGTAGAAGAATTTTGTGCAACTTGTAAGAGATGTTCTTTCGTTTGAAAGAAGTGCAGTTTAACGATAATGTGACAGGGAGGTCCCGATTCCCATTTCGGACTAAGGGCTTGATGCACTCTGTCCATTTCAAGGTGTGCAATGGGAAGTTCTGGTGCCAGATCTTGGAACATAGTTGTTTCAGCACCCTGAAAATCTTCTACCATCTCAGGGAGGCCTCCTAAATGTAAATTGCTCCTTTGGGCCCTATTTTCAAAATCTTCCAGCTGATTCTGTAGGAATTTCATTTCTTTCTGTATTTCCTCTAAGTCCCGTTCATGACCGTCCGTAACAGTAGTGGCCGCATACTCACAAATCATGTTACAGTCAATTAAAGCAATGAAAGGACTTTCTCAAGGAGGAAGTAAGGGATATGTTCCCACCACAAATGTTTCACAACAACTACACCTGGAACTCAAAGCTATTGACCTCCCACAGCCCTAGAAGTTTAGAGAAAAGAAAAGGACAAACATACCTGCATTAAAGATTTCACCAGGTTCCAGCTGCCTGCATGATGTGGAACAGAGGGATGGATTTGCTAAAAGTGGAGAGTGCAAAATCTGGTGCAGCTCTGCATAGATACCAATCAGATTCCAGTTTTTTTTTGTCAAAGCTTAACTAAACAAGATGAGGTTAGAAGCTGATTGGCTACCATGCACAGCTGCACCAGATTTTGCACTCTCCACTTTTAGTAAATCAACCCCATACCTCATTACTAGTAAGTAATGCAACCAAAGATGTACAGAAAAAATATTACCTAAACATTAAACGTCAGTTTAGAGTAAAAGCTCCTCTAACCCAACCTTTTTCAACCAGGGTGCCCAGTCACCCTGGGGCACCTTGGTGCATCTCCAGTGGTGCCTTTGCAAAAGCCTAAAAATTGCCCAAAAAGTGTATACAAGTCAGCAAGTGGATGAAGCCTGCCTTTTAGTTACACAAAGCTGCAGGTTTCCATTGTGCACAATTGCAACCTTCCAGCCATCGGCGTCCTTAAAACAAATTATGTCATCAGTTGATAAGGGGGACCTTGGGGGCCTGCACAACATCCTTGTTTACCCATCCCCTGCCCATCTCTGTCAGCACTGAGATCACATTAGCTGAGTAATGCCTCGTACACACGTACTGATCGTCGGCCGACCGATCGGCCGTCTTTTGTCCAGGGCTGTCCTGTCCACTGAAAAGTGCAAAAGACTGCACACGAATTTTGTCCGCCGACTGCAGAAGTGATGTCATGTGATGGTTAACTTTCCCTGTGTTTTTTCTTCTCTGAGCATGCCCAGTCTTGCAAATCTGCTGATTGTCGGCCAAATTCTGTACTGACTGGCGAACAATCAGCCGTTCTGGTGTTGGCCAAAAAAATTTTAATGCTTGCACGACAGATTCTGTTCGGCCCGAAAATGCGCTGTCGGCAGCATCATACTAACAAGCCTACAATCGGCCGATCGGTCATCGCCCGAATATTTTACGGCCGACAATCGGTATGTGTGTACGGGGCTTAAGGGAGAACAAAAACAATGGAATTCTATTCCATACCAGTGTGCAAAGGTGTGTTTGCTTTGTAAGAATAAGTCTCCCCTAAGGTTGGGTGTCCAACGTGTGTATATGTTGCTGCAGTATGTTATACTATTAGTTTGGTTTTTTAAATTTTAGAATGGGGTGCCTTGAGATTTTGCAGAATTTTAAAGGGTATCTTAACTGAAAAAATGTTGAGAAACACTGCCATAACTGACTGTTTCACTACAACAAAGGGCCAGGAGGTAGTTAAAGTGCATCTATAATGAAAATTGAAAACAATATATTTTTTCCACATTGAATTTCATTTATTTCTAGTCTACACTTATTGCTCTTAACAATCTTAAGGTTTCTACATTTATTTTGCAATGATGCCCACACATTTATTTCCTTGAATACTATGACACTTAATTGATATGCCCTGTGGATGTGCACTGCTGTGACACAGAATGAACAGAATTTGTCTTCTGAACTACAAGGTGCTGAAAGGGGGTTGTTTCAGGAGGTGGAGTCAGTACAGGAATCTGGATATTTGAAAGGAAAAAGCAGAGGAGGAGCTGCAAAACATGCAGAGAATACAGGAAGTTGTGGAAACAGATGGCCAGGAGACAGTAAGAACTCACATGTATAGAGATTTTTCAAGTAAGCTTATTTTGGATTGTCAAAAAAATATCTTATGTATGTACTGTATTATACAGTAAAGTATTGTGATCGTAGACCTCTAAAGTGTGCTGTAGGGCTGAGCCAAATGGCCCTGTATTCAGTTTGAGCAGGGTTTGATAAACTTCAAAGAAGTTTAGATGCCAAACCCCATTGAAGTCAATGGGAGCCAAATCTGTCAAATCAAAAATGCCCATTTTCTGGTCCAACAGACAAACGGTTGACAAAAAAATGGTAGGGTATACACTGTCCTTGGGATGAAAATGCAATTTAAAAAAAATCCATTCAGAGAGAAGGAGTGATTTGTTTAGAGCATTGGCATTTTCAAAGAAAAACAAGTGTTTCAAAGCATTATTAAAGGCAATTTTTTTTTTCAAATAGCACAAGTTTCATAGTTCTGCAGTAGCTGGACAAGGTCAACCAGCGTCCAGAGCAAAGTTGCAAAAAGTCCCCCCCCCCCAAAGCCGGACGCAAAAATAACCACCAGAAATGGAGTCAGTGGACTCATTAATAATTTGCTGCCTTGGAGTCAGTGTACGCAATAATAACCCCCAGCACCAATGTTGGTACATGCAATAACTCCTGGCATTGGTGTCAGTGGACACTATAATAACCCCAAGCACAGGTGTCAGTGGATGCAATTATAGTGTCCATTGAAACCAGCATTGGTGTCAGTGGACACTAGAATAACAACCAGCATTGGTGTCACTGCAAAAATAACTTCCAGCATTGATGCCACCCACATGGAAGAAAAATATATTTAAAATATATTTTAAAAAACATTTTTTATTTTTTCCCAAATATATTGGAAATATATTTGAAATGCTACAATTTTGGCCATATTCAATATATTTCAAAATATTTTTTCCCTAAATATATTGGAAATACATTTTTCTACCATATGGGCAGTGGGCACAATAATAACTCCCAGCATTGATGCCAGTAGGCACAATATTAACTCCCAGCACAGGTCTCAGTATTATGATCCCTCTCCCCAACATTGGTGATCAGTTAAATTTAAATGTAACGCCTCCATGACCACCAATGTGGTCATGAGGACCAATGCACGGTGGGGGGATGGGGGTTAACAATAACTGCTTCTGACCACCAATGTAGGGGGGGTTAGCGGCAGTGAAAGGTAACCTCTAACTCCATCTGCATTGGTGGTTATAGCAATGTTAACGCCTTCCTCCATTCCAGCCTACTCCAGTCCCATCCCCCCTACATTCTATGCTCTGGTGATAGACAGGG